>NW_020664420.1:67677418-67730210 GCF_002925995.2 Terrapene triunguis | reverse complement strand
AACCCGGCCCTTGTTGCTGCCAACTTAGATGGGCAGAAGGGTTACATATGTTTGTACAACATCTAGCACAAAGAGGTTCTGGTCCATGACTAGGGCTTATAGAAATTTTGCTAATACAAAAAATAAATAATATATTTTTCTAAGTCCTATAGTCTACATCTCCAGACTTGTTTCCTCTCCTCCTGATCTAACATTTGATCTTTGCTTAACTATATGGTACAGTGTATATGATGGTCGACTAGTTAACTTCCTTCTGCCTTGGTAGCCCTGATCCTGCAACTGGATTCATGCAGATTCATGCCTGCATGGAGCCATATTATGCACAATGTTTGCTTGACATTTGTTGCTAACTCCAGTAGAATATTTTGAGCTGATATAGTTATATTGTTGTTAAGGGCCAAAAATGAAAAACTTAATTTGAGCCATCTTGCCTGCACACCACACTGCTCTGGAATGCACCTTATTACTGCTACAAAGGAGAAGCAAATGCTTCCCCCAGTGCATCCTGCTAATTGTAACATGTCTATAAGGTTGCAAGAGGCCTGGTCACATACCCAAACCAACTAGCTATCACTTCCTCTGGATTGGCTAGTGCTCCCACTAATGTGCAAGGGAGCTCTAGGTCCTTATTCTGTTCTCAGCTGAGCAAGTCCATTCTGGGGAATTAGATTCCATGTTCTCTCTCTTCCAGTGTATTCAAACAAGATAGGCCAGAAGTTTGTCTTTAGAATCAAATCCAGTCTCCTCTTCTGTGGGCCTGGAAATCTCCTGGTGGCCAAACTGGTACACTCCTACTGCATAAGCTGAGGGCTGGATGCAGAGAAGTTGTGCAGGGGGTGCAAACTCATTGCAAGGCCTGGTACCTAGCCTTGCATGGGCTTTCTCAAAGGGTCTTTAACAAATGTGAACAAGAATAAATTGTACTGTATTATACAATAATAAAAATGAATACAAATTGATTCAATTTTAACCATTTACACACAAGCTGAATTCATGTTTTAACTCAAAAACACCTAAGCAACTCAAAGTCCAGAAAGGATTTTATTTTAAAATCCATATTTCAGTATTCTTCTGTGACAGAATGTATCAACAAAATCAACATGATTTGAAATCCTCACAGTGCCACTATATTAATATTCATGAAGATGTCATTAAGATGCAGGTTTTATTCAAAGTGCCAATAGTTCTTTAAAAAGTTTCAAGCAAAAGATGCAATAATGAAGAGGTTATCACTCAGATTCCTACAAGGTTCAAATAAGAACTATGTGAATATTCAAATCAGTGTGATTCAGTAAGGGATGCTCAGGTCTTCCCCAGAGACTATCAAATAATTATAAAAGTTGTAAAAATGCAATTATGTTCATTTCAAAAACTATATTAATGGAGGGTTAAAATTGAGACCTGAAAGCCCAAATGTCAGGAAATTCAAAGTTAAGGTTACCACAGCCATGTCTGTATTAGAGAGCTACCACTGAGTTGCATTATTGTAAAGCATTGTTTCCAGTTGGAAATGCCACAGGAATTCAGAGGTGGTGTATCGTCAGATGCAGTTGGACAACATCACCAATAATGATGCAATTAACTCCTGATACTATTGTCTCTTTCCTTTCCATGTAGTTCCTTGATAAAGTCAGACCATCCTGCTGCTGTTTGGCACAATTAAATGTTTCCTTTACCATCAGTTTTTCTCTTGCTTGCTTTCTTTCTTTCTTTCCTGTATTTTATTTTTTCGTATTCCTGTAGTACATTCTTTCTTTACCTGCACAGTGCAGCATAGTCCACATAAATCCCCGTGGAGCAGCCTGACAAATCCATCTACTATGTCATTAGTTTAACTGCCAGAAAGTCAGCTTAAATAATGGCTTGAAGATGGAAGTTAAACAGTTGTTTAGCCACAGAGAGTAGCCATCTCATGCTCAGACATTCTCTATGAAATTTCTCTATAAAAAGCAGAGCAGTGTGGAAGGATCAGGTAAGAGATTAGTTTATACAGGACTCTCTAGTGAGAAAGTGGTGGGTCAGCTTGGAAATTCAGGCCCAGCTTCAGCAGAGCAATTCAGCACATACTTTTAAACATGTTAGTATTCCCATTGCAATCAATGGCTCTAATTACCTACTCAAGTGTGCTGCTAAATCGGGACCTCATTCTTGCAGTCAGAGATCTGAAGCTGAGAACAGTTTTGCTCTAATCAGTCATTAGAGTGGGATAATGAGCAAATATGTAGCTATGTAGTTTATATAATCCCCTTTGGGGTTTGTCTCCTTGTGGAATGCTGGACTGAACCTTTAGGGGACCTACCCTTGTGGACTACAATAACAAAAGTTCTACTGCCTCTGAACACCATTTCCAAGGTTGTTTAGAATAAAACTCCAGGGCAGAATAGACTGGAAACTCCTGCAAAATCCAAAAGGGAGGCTTCTGATGGAGTGATTTATATAGAGAGTTGTTTGGGAGGAGACATGGGTGCTCAGTCTCAGAGCCAGGAGTGCTCAGCATCCTGACTCAGAGAAACAGGGACTAGTTTTAGTTTCACTTTGGGGGATTTTGAGTTTGGAGCTGAGAAGCAAAACAGCTTGGGAAGTCTCTGCTTAGCTCCCCGTCCACACAATCACAATGGGAGACTTTGAACTGCTTTGGGATCTAGTTTCACCCCCACTGAAACCAGTGTCCAGGGTGACAGAGAACCAACCAGTGCTGACTACCTTGAGCCAGACAGAACCTTCACAGGACTCCAGAACAGGAAGCCAAGGGAAGAGCCTGCCCCACCCATGATTGAAAACACTGTAAGAGGGTCCCTTTCATTTTCTTTAACCTGGCCAACATTTGCAGTGCTCCTACACCCATCTCTGGACTCATCCTAGGCATTCCATCTACCTGGGAAGGTGCCAGGAAGGGAGCTGGGGGGTGTAGTATAGTTGTGAATGGTGGGATGTGGAGAATTGTTGATGTTTTAGCATTTATTAGTTGACCTTACTCCTTTCCTTCCCTAGAGCCTCTGGTTCCTGTCCCCAGTAAAGTCTCCTTTGTTATAGTTTTGGGTGTAGCACTTCATTTGCTGGAATTTGAATTACTGCATTTTGTTGATTGTGTATTGGGTTATACTCCTTGTGAGGAGGAGGAGGAGTATTAATTTTCCCAAGGGATACACCCCTTGTGTCCCAGGCTCAGAGAGGAGTCACCTTGGGTGAAGGCCCCAGGCATCACAACGAAGAACCTAGGATCCAACCCATGCAAGGAGTGTGGGGAAGCCACTCCAATTAGCAAGCACCAGGAAGGCTTGAACATGCCTCAGGGAAGGGGCTAAACTCATAAAACACTTCATGGCCGGTAAATACAATTGGAGTGATATAGGTTTGAAGTCCTCTGAAGGAAGAGTTGTTCATTTCCAGTTCAGGCCAGAGGGAGGCAAATGTCAGTTTCAAGGAGACAAAGAACAAAGGGGAGGGGAAGTACAAAAAAGGGGGAAATTATTAAGCTAACACATAAAATTTAAGTTCTGATTCTTCTTTGAGTGGCTCTGCATGTTCCCACTCAAGAGTGTTGCACCCGCTAGTGGTACCTAACAGTAGAATCTTCTCCAAGCAGTGTCTGGTTAATGTGTGCCCCACCCTTACCCCTCCCTTCAGCCTCCCTGAACATTCTGCGGACAAGGCTATATAACAACGCTCTCTACCACCTCAGTTCCTTCCACCTGCTTTGCCAGACAGACATGAATAAACTGATCTGTTCTGATTCGGGGTTTTCTCCATTCTTAGTGTCCTGATTATTCTTTAGCATAACTAAATTATTACTATCAGTATAGATAGTTAAATTAGCTAGTATCTCAGTTCCAGGGTAGGGTGGAACTGAATAAAAAGAAGTGCTTCATGTCCAGCTGTCTTCCAGGCTTTGGACAGCCATGTTAGGTGCCTGAAGTGCATGGAAGAGGGCCACTCTCCTTCTGGGTATTCCATCTGTTGGACTTTCACCCTCAGAGCTTGCAAGAAGAGGTATAACAGATTGCAGGTGCTTTTCTTTAAGGAGACCTTTGAGGCTAAACCCTCGAGACCCAGGCATTCATTGGGTCTAAGATCTTCCTCCAGCAAGTCAAAGCAGCTTAAAGGTTCCAGGAAATCAGAACCTTTGTTGGGTATGACTATGGATCCTGCTGTTTAGGCAGTCAGGAGTTGGAGAAAGGCAGACCGCCTGCTACAGAACCAAGAGACATGTTATTGGCTCTCGGTGTGTTGGTTCCAAAGAAAACGATAAAGGAGAAGATGGCCATTGTTAGCAGTGCCAGATCCCACATGGCAGATTTTTCAGATCCATCAGATTCTGACAGGGTCCCTATGGTTCCAGGACTAAACCCAGGTTGTTTCCAGCTTCAAAATGTGGCAAAGCATGCTCTCAGGGCTTATTTGACCAGGGCCTCAGGCTCTTCTGACAGAGTGTTGACTTCTGCAGTTAATCTGAGAAGACATGCTTGGCTTCATTCCCCTTTTCTGGCTCTGGATACTAGAATTAAGGTGGAAGATCTCCCCTTCAAAGGGGATGGTCTTTTCAGTAAAAAAATGAATGAGTTGTAGAAAAGCTTAAGGAGAAAAGCTTGATATCCTGCTATCTGGGCTTGATTTTCTTCTGCTGGGGGAGACCTATTCCTTCTCTCCATTGAGACAGTATTATCCACAGTCTTTCTTGGCTTATTTCTTATCAAATCAAAGATGTAAGTAACAAAATCAGCAGACTACATCTTTCCAGAGAAAACACAGGACAATGTCTTTCAAATTGTGGCCTAAATATAAACAATCTGCTTCCTCCCTATTGTCTTTATTGAGCACCAGGCCCCAGATTCGACATGAGGATTCATAGTCAAGAACCAATAAGCAAGGGTTCTTCCCTTCCTCTGTTTGGAGACAGGCTAGTCCATTTTAATCAGCAAGTGGAGGCTTATTACACTGGCCAAATGGTCCTCGAAATTATAGAAAAGGGTGATGCCATTCAGTTTGAGAAACTAGCCCCTTTCAATTCCCTCAACCTTCCTTTTTCAGGGAACCATTTCATGAGGCTATTCTACTTTCAGATATGCAGCAATCGCTTCTGATAGGGGCTATCGGGGAGGTAACCACATTCTAAAGAGATCAGGGGGTTATTAGAGATACTTTCTGGTATGAAAAAAGGATGGGGGAATTTATCCAGTTTTAGATTTAAGGAACTTGAATGAATGCATTCAGTAGTTTCGGTTCCATACTTTAACATGACCTTGGCCTCCATAATCTCTTTGCCTTCAAACTAGGGATTGGTTCATGACTCATTTAATGGATGCATATTTTCCTATTTCTATCTGACATAGTCATCGAAAGTACCTTTGCTTCATGGGGATGGGACACCATTTCCAGTTAAAGGCATTCCCTTTAGCCTGTTCACAGCTCCAAGAGTATTTACAGAGTGCCTCTGTGGTAGTGGTTGAGAAAGCAGGGTCTTTTTTGGTTACTCACATTTGGATGTTAAAAGCTACTGTTCACAATGATCACTTATACAAGAACCCTTTTTGGCAACCTGGGGCTGCTTCTGAACATCAGAAAGTCAAGTCTCTGTCAAACTCAAATAATTTTATTCTTGATTCCTTATTGGACTTGATAGCAAACAGGACAGATTTTTAAAAATAATGCAATATGTTTTAAACATTCAAATATGTCAAACTCAGAAAGTGATTTTTCTTCCTGGGTCTCATAACAGCTACTACTTACATGACTCCCTTTGGGCATCTCAGAATGAGGTCAATGCAGTATTGGATGTCTCAGGTCGATCCTGGACAATCTTCAAATATTAGTCAACACGCCTCGAGACCTTGTGGACCCACTGACATGGTGGCAGTCAGACCAAATGTCCTCCGCATCATCCAGTTCAATCCCTCTTCACCATTTAACTTCAGATGCATCAAACAATGGCTGAGTCATCTTACAGTTCAAGGTCACCAGACTTCTCAGGAAAGAGGTTTGCACGTAAACATGTTGGAGTTAAGAGCCATTCATTTTGGCCTCAGTTCCTCCCTCACATCCATGGGAAGATTGTTCAAGTAGTGATGGACAATACTTCTGCTAAATATATCAAAAAACATGGGGGTAATTGCTCAGCTCAGCTATGTGCAGAGGCAATCAGCTTATGGGACTGGTGTGAACTCCACAACACTCACCCAGTGGCCCTGTATTTAGCAGGAGAGAACAGTGCGACCGCAGATCTTCTCAGCAGGACAGTTCTCAAATGTACGAATAGTCCCTGAAGGATCTGGAGATTCGGAGCACCTTTTCTAGTTGAGGTTGACCAGATGTGCACCTGTTTGGTAAGAGGTTCAACAGAAAGTGTCACTACTTCTTCTAGAAAGCAGGAAGAGACAGTTAATCCATCTCAGATGCTTTCCTTCTGCTTTGCGATAGGGGCCTTCTATATACTTTTCCCTTCACCTAAACAGCCTGGGCAATCAGACTTTGATTCTATCTACTCTTGAACACTCATGCTTCTCATTGGTGCAGAATGTACTGCTTAATTCTAGCAAACTGTCTGTGAGGAACTGCTGTTAGTGGAAATGGTCCAGAATTGTGGTTTGGAGGCAGGGAAAATCTGATTCTCCTGTCTCAGCTTCCATACCTTGTATTTTAGAATATGTAATGTACTTAAAAACTGAGACATTATCTAACCCATCTTTGAAAGTTCATTTGGCAGCCATTTCAGCTTACCATGTTTTGGCAGATTGCTGTTGGTGCATAATACAGTTAAACAGTTTCTGAAGGGATTACCTAATATGTACCCCCTTTTGAAGAACCCTGTGCCTTCTTGGGATCTTTATTTGGTCATAACTACACTCATGAAGCTACCTTTTGAACCATTTAGTTGTGTTTTCTTTGTATTATTTCTCTCTCAAGATGGTATTCATTAATGCCATAATGTCAGATAGAAGAGTGAGTGAATTAAATGCCTTGATAGCCAATCCACCATTTACATGTTTTCATAAAGATAAGATTGTTCTTATGCCTAATCCCAGGTTTTGCCAAAAGCAGTTTCTGAATTTTACATCACACAATTAATTTGCCAGTATTTTTTCCAAGGCTGCATACTAGTAAGAGGAAACCTTCTTTTACAGACTTTGGATGCAAGAAGAGCTCTTGCATATTATTTAAACATAAATAATTTTTTTCTAAAATTATCTAGATTTGTATTTTACGCTAAAAATTACATGGGCCATACAATTTCTAGATAGATTAAACAATGTATAGTTGAATGCTGCATGTTAGCAGAAATTTCTGTACCTACAATGATCCAATCTCATTCCACCAGAACTGGGGCAGTGTCTTTAGCTTGCTGTGACAGACTATACCCCTCTGTTCACACCCCACACCATTGTTATGTTTGTAGAAGGTATGCCTTGTATGGTATCATTTGAAAACTCGTAATTTGCTGGTCAGTATTGTCCTAATAAAATGTGTGGCAACATTGTATGTGAAGTTATGGTATTCTCCTGTATGATGTTAATACATGTTCCAAACCCCACCCCTCTGCCCAGAGAGAAGTTGGCAAGCAGGTCTATCCTAAACAAAGGAATGTGTGCTCTGCTTAATTTACATTTAAGCAGTAAACAGAGTCCTCAAGCAGAAAGGAAAGACGCAGGAAGTTCAAACAGGTGGTGGGGGGGGGAAGCAAGGAATATCTTTCCACATAAACTCTGGCTCCTGGTTCTCAGATAGAAATGTTTGTCAAGAGGGGGACTGAAACATAAAAAAGGAGGGACAAAAACCCCTACACACTCCCCCCCCCTCCATCTGCCTATTGCAGTCACTGCACCTTAAGAGACAAAGGAAGCAGGTAGACTCTGGTGGATAGTCTTGACCTACAGAGTTTGATCAGTAAAACTGCTGAAAGCATATGTTGAGAAAACTTTGCTTTGAATCTAATATAGTTAAGTTAAGCATCAGTAAGCATTTTATCTTTATTTTTCTTGTTACCATTTCTGACTTTTATGCCTCATTACTTGTTCTCACTTAAAATCTATCTCCTTGTAGTTAATACATTTGTTGTACTGTTTTGTCTAATCCAGTGTGTTCAAATTGAAGTGTCTGGGTAACTCCATTTGGAGTAACAAGTTGTGTGCATATTATTCCCTTAAAGGAATAACGGCCTTAATATAGTCGTACAGTACAGAGAGGGCTGGGCAATATAGGTCACATGTTTCTAGGTGGAAATCTAGGACTGGGAGTCACCCTGGGGTAATTTTTAAGGCTGGTAAGAGCCAAGGTGTGGCTGGCTGGCTGGCTGCGGCACACACACAGAGACATAACTGGGAGTGACTTACATGCTGGAGGCTCTTTGTAAGCAGAAAGGCATTGTAAAGGGCACCTCAGATTACAGGGCAGGGATGACACAGCTACTCGTTAGTCTGGATTGTACCCTGGTATGTCATATTTGCTTTAATCAAGTCCCTTTCCTGAGGTTTTCAGGGCTGTAATCTGGATTTCTGAGTACACTTCTACTAAACATTATGCTCTCAATTTGTCATCAAGGGCTGTTGATAGATTTGGTATAGCCATGCTTCACTCTAGTCAATTAGGGCTGTTTCCTCCAGGTTATTTTCAGCACCGTCTATCAAACTCCCCATAAGTGGGAATATGCAGAGCCACTCAAAGATGAATTGAAGGTAACTGAAGTTCTTCTAGATGGCTCTTCACATTCACATTTCCAACTCACCTTCCATTCATTCTTAGAATTCTTTGTTCTGTGTTTGTGGGCTGGCAGTGGAAGGAACTGAGGTGGTAGAGGGTGCTTCGCTACCTTATATAGCCTCCCCAGAGTGTTCAGAGATGCCAAACAGTGGGGTCGGAGTGGGCATGCAAGCACTCTAAGGGAGGCTCCTGGCAGCACTAGGCGGTAGAATAGCGATAAGTATGAATATGCAGAGCCATGTCAAAGAACTCCAGTTATAAGTAAGCAACCTTCATATGCCAAAAAAAAAATCAGGCATATTTTTGAGAGCAGAAATGTATTTAAAAAAGAAATGGACCCAAGCTGGGACACTCAGAGCCTTATCAATTAGGGCACTCAAAAGTTCCTGAGCTAGGAGATGAAAAGATCGGTGCAGATGCTTTTTCCTTTGGTTTGTTATAGATGTAGGTACCATACACAAATTTCCAATATAGATTCAGCACCAGATTCTGAATCACTGTCATCTGAGAAGATTGGGGATAGCAGAAGTCCCAGATTTGAATAGAATATGTTGATGCTATAATGTTACAATATACATTGGAATAAACTTTTGAAGGAAGAGAGTCACAATTCCTTCCCTGCATCCATTTACTCCAAGGGAGAAATAATTTGGGACAGCCCCTTAACAGGGGCTGATTACTTCCTTCCCAAGCTGGCACCATTTACCAATGCATTGGTCTCCACCCCTTTCTGCCTTGCAAACCCTGTCATCGATTCCTCCCTTTATGGGATATTTTAATACTTGAAAATCCATTTTTTGATCTGTAGACTTCCCCTTTCAATATACATTCTTTTTAAACAAAACAGCTCTGTTAGTGTACTATACAAAGCTTAACCACTGGGCTCCAAATTTATGTTGTTTTTTTAAAAAGGAGTGGCTCCAATCAGTTATTAGGCTGCAGACAGGGGAGCCTTGGGCAGCTAATTAGAGAGAAGCTCACCTGTGAGGCACAGGTGGGGCTTCAACAAAACACAGGAAATTGGAAGGGAAGGGGCGGGAGCTGCAGAGATGAGTTGCCTAAAGTTTGTTCCGGAGAGGAGGGAGTGACGAGACTGGTAAACCCAGGGGAGTAGGGAAGGCCAGGAGGTATGGAAGCAGCTCAGGGAAAGGCAGTAAGGTGTAGGGAACAAACCTTGGCTGCTGAGCTCAGCTGGGACATGGAGTAGAGCGTGGGCCTGGGTTCCCCTGCCAGTGATGGTGGAAGTGGCAATGTGAGGCAGAAACTGATGGGGTGTACTGTTGGAAGGGTTTTCAGGTTGACTCAGCTAATCCCCAACTGCCAGGAGGCAGCACCATTTTAGCAGTGAGTGGCCCACCCCTTTGCATTAGGGTATTCACCTAGTATGTGGGAGACCCAGGTTCAAGTCCCTGTCTGAATCACAGTACATAATATTACTCCTATTTTTCTAACTGAAGCACTGCTTGGCAAAGTTCTCTTACTGTTTTGAATAGAATGTAAAACATTGGTAACCTTGTACCTGCCTTGGTTATTAAGCAAGGAAAGTTAATTCAGTATGGTCTGATATTTATATATATATATATATATATATATATATTTCAGATCCTAAACTAGACCTATGTCTAGTTATCTTCCATTTATTCCCTTTTGTAGGAAAAGTGATTTATGACTTGAGATACTGGAGGTGAAGCAGGGCTAATGGAATAGTTGCTTAATGTTGCTCTTAACTGCTCTAATTTACAGCTGGCACATTTGGAAACATTTTTAGAATTTTCCCTTTGTGGGCACTATTACTTACTGAAGTGAAGTTCTTTTTAGCCAACTCTGCCTCGTTTTGTGGTTCATGTACCCTTGAGGTGCATATTAGATGAGGATTCATGTAGTGAGTGTGGAGTTTTTTTATAAGCAAAGAGAGAAGATTTATACAGTTTGGATATACAAGTCACTTTGAGTGTATAAATTTCTTGTTATTTGAGTGTGAAGTTGCATAAAGGGTGTATTAAAATTTAGTGAATTGGACCCAGTGGTGTTATGTTGCTCTGCCATGCATAATGGTGCAAGATCGTTTATTTTGGTTGGCTTTTATCACAGAAGTCATGTATTTAGGGGACATATGGGTACTTGGGAAGAAGGGAAAATATTTTTACTTGAATTTGAGCAGTTGGGATTAAAATGAAAGGGACAGAACAAATGAATGAAAGAACACGTGAATTTACATGTCTGTTTAATGCAGAGAATATAATTTGTGCTGATGAAATCATTGAAAAAACATATTGGTCTAATTTTAAAAAAGCAATTGATATGTCTCTCTGTGACACCTGTAGTGATTGTAGAAGTATAAATATTGATTAAGGCTTTTAGGCTCACCTAAGGAGAACATATTTTGTCGAAGGCTAGGTTGGAGAGGCTGCCATTAATGGTCCCATAATGTATAAGAAACTCTGCCATCAAAAATGTAACTTCCTTACAATGAACCAATAAGGAAGGACTCAATGATTCATAAACTAAACAAGATGGGAGAGCTGTAGATCTTCAAATGTCAACTACAAATGCAGGCAAAACTACTGATACTTGGACCTGACAGCCTGAAGCCAAGTGTAGTGTAGCCATGCTTAACTGTTGGTACAAAATGGAAGGCCTGATGTATTATGTCTGTTCAGCATTTCACACCTAGTATGATAAGGCCCTGATCCTGTTTGTGGTCTCTAGACACTACTGTAATAAATAAATTTAAATAATGTATAATGGTGAAGGTCATGCAAAAAAATGGACCAAATGGGCATTCTCCTTCCGGAGGCTGAAGGACACAATTGGACAGTAGTAGTAGTAAAAGTATAGAGCTTTTATTCAGCAGTTGTAGCTGGAGATCTCACAGTCCTTTATGAACATAATATCCCCTTATAATACACAGAACCAGAAAAAAGGCAGATGAGACTTCTCAGACCAACATGAAAATGCATATTAATGAAAATTTTTAATGGTAATTGAGAATTGCTATAACTAGGGGATCAATCAACCATCACCCTACTTTTCTAGAAAGGAGGTTGAAGCCATTTTCAGCAGAAGTGTGCAAAGCCTGCTGATTTCAGTGTGCACAGGCTAACTAGTAGTTTTGGTCATGTATTGCTGAGCCTCCAGTACTAAGTGAACTTTGACTAGCAATCTTTCATTGCACCTTTTCTCCATTTTATTTTTGCGCATCTCTAACCCATTGAAATTTAAATTAAATTAAATCAGTGTTTGTTGCCACTTTTTGTCATCCTACTCATTGGTCTAAAACCATGTAACTGCAATAATAATAATAATTAATAATAATGCAACTAGAAGGATAGAACAGTGAAAATATAAAGGCTGCAAAAGACTCCTTGTATTAGATGGCAAAATTTTAGAGTAACTGGGACTGTATTTTCAAGTTTGCTAACCCTCTAAGATAGATATTTGAAGTAATTTTGCTTTTATCATTTCATTATAGTTTTGAAGTCTTTTAACCAGGCACCAAAGATGTCATAAGCTAACTATGTAAGTTTCCTCCTGGAGTACCCTGTCCAGAGCCTGGAGCTGAAATGCATAGAGTATAGTCAAATAGCAGATTTATCAAGTGCATATGGTCTCACTTTTTCATTTTCATGCGTGTTATTCCACCACATTTTGTTTTACCCTAGATATACATAGTATACAATATTTTTCTGACAAATGTTTGTATTTCTGATAGTACATTTTTTAAAACAAAATATCCTTAATAATAAAAGGTCACTCTACCACCTTAAAATACTTTCATAAGTGCATAATCAATCACTTTTAAAACATGAAGAAAATCACCACTAATCAGCTGTTTGCTATTGGTGCACCTGAGTCAATAAAGCACTTAAGTACATGTTTAACATTAAACACATGGAAAAATTCCATTGATATCAAAGTTATAAGCATCTGCTTACATGGTTTGCTGACTACGAATGGACTTATACATGTGTTTAAATGCTTTTCAGAACTGGGGCTTCTTTCACTATGCAGGTAAAATAAAATGTGTATTCCCTTGAATTAAAATAGTTAAGCACAATTAAATTCTCTACTGAAAAAGAGCAACATAGCTGTCTTTTGAAAGTTGCCATTTAACTTCCCCTCTCCCATTCTCCAAGACGACCTGCTGAGAGCTATAAGAAAAACAAACTGGGAATTTCGATGTTAAGGGCCAGTGCCGCCCCCCCTCCCCCCGAAAAAGCACACCAGTGAGAAATTTAGAAGGAGACAAATTCTGCCTAGTCCTCTGCAAGTGTAGAAGGGGCCTATTATGGGATCAGTTCAATTCCAACATGAGTGGAAAGGAGCAAGTTTTGGAGAGCCATTGCAAATCATGCCCACCAATGTTGTACATGGAGCACAGCTCTGCAAGGGGCTTCTTTGCATGCTGTCACACAGCAAAATTTGGGGGCTGTGTGGGAGGACATAGGGCTAGGTAATCTACCACTAGATTGTATCCACCTGCTATTCATCACTGCCTTAAGCAAATGCTCCATGGCCTAGAAGGAAGTATTTCTTCGCTCAACTGGGAAGCAGCTCTCCATTGCACAGTTGAGTGGATCAAGCTCAGGGGGCAGTGATTGACTATGGTTTACTTGTAAATATTATTTAAGCACCAACCATGTACCTGGTATTATATAAAAGAGAAGGGAGAACATTATCACTGACCCAAACAGCTTACAGTCTAAACAGGCACAACAATTCAGACACAAAAAGTTGTGTCAGGGGAAGACATAGGGGTGGCCAGGCATCTGGTTTTTGACTGAAACACTGGGTTAAAAGGGACCCCGGTGCTGACCGAGCTGCTAAAAGTCTGATCAGCAGCACAGCAGGGCTAAGGCAGGCTCCTTGCCTGCCCTGGCTCTGCGCGGTTCCTGGAAGCAGATGCCATGTTTGGCTCCTCAGCATAGGGGTGGCCAGGGGATTCTGCACGCTGCCCCCGCCCCGAGCGCCAGCTCCGCAGCCCCCATTGGCTGGAAACCACGGCCATTGGGAGCTGCAGGGGCGGTGCCAGAAGGTCCTTCTGCCTAGGAGCTGGAGGTACATGCTGGCAGCTTGAGGGAGCTGCCTGAGGTAAGCACCACCTGGCTTGAGTCTGCACCTCCTCCCACACCCCAACCCCCTGCCCCAAGCCCCCTCCTGAACCTACACTCCATCCCAGAGCCCACATCCCAACTCCCTCCCATGCCCCAACCCCTTGCCCCAGCCCTGAGCCCCCTCCTTCATGCTGAATCCCTCTGCCCCAGACCTGAGCCTCCCCAAACCCTTCATTCCTAGCCCCTCCCCAGAGCCCACACCACCCCAGCCCTGAGCCCCATTCTGCACTCTGAACCCCTCAGCTCCAGCCCAGAGCCCCCTCCTGCATACCAAGCCCCTCATCCCTGGCCCCATCTGGGAGCCCGCACCCATTCCCACCCCAATCCCAAACCCAGAGTCCCCTCCCACACCCTGAACCTCTTATTTCTGGCCCCCATGCTGGAGCCTGTACCCCCAGCCGGAGCCCTCACCTCCTCCTGCATTCCAACCCCCCTGCCCAAGCCCGGTGAGGGAGAGTGAGCAACTGAGGGAGGGGGGATGGATGGAGTGAGTGGGGGCGGGGCCTTGGAGAAGGGATGGGGCAAAGGTGTTCAGTTTTGTGCAATTAGAAAGTTGGCAACACTAGGAAGACAAGATGAAAGATTAAAAGGATGAAAGGAATTCTGACACCTCTAATGATACAATACATGAAGTGCAGTCCTAAACACTGAAGAAACCACATATAATCAAGAGCTGCAAAAACCGATGGGGAAATGATCTAACTTTCAGATAAAATGACAATGGTGGCGAAAGATGCATTGGTGAAAGCAGAGTGACATCTCTGTAGCTCTGCTCTGTTATCCAGTTCATCCCAGTGATGTTTCAGATGTGCTGTTAAGCCATTAGTGGGACAGGATGACTACAGGAAAGAGAATGAGTTGCTTAGTTGTTGCCTAGAAACTGGGTAGCCAGAGGAAAATTATCAGCATCACCAAAGGATGATTGAACTTTGATTGAACTGCTAGTCCCAGAAGCTCCATTGTTATTAACCATTATCTGCAGTAACAAATCAGGAGGAAACATCCTATTGAAAGTTGCCTAATTACTGGATAGGAAGGCTTGCAACTGCTACATGCCACCTCAGTGTTTTAGGGAGACAGCTGAGTTTGTTACCACATCTTGAAAAAATAGGAATATCAACAAGAGAGAAGTGGAGGTCAGATGTTAATAGTCATGATCAGAGAGAATAACGATGATGCTGATCACACTGTGTTACTTAAAGGCTGTGATGAGGATAAAGTTAGCATCAAACACTGAGGGTATAAGTAAAGATTTTAAGTTCTTCACAGCAGAGACTATTTTTTTTTCTCTGCACAGCACCTACCTACAATGGGTACACTAGGTGTTACTGTAATAATGACAAAGAGAACATATTAAAATGATTGATTCCAAAGGTTGGTAAGTAAATGCAAGGCAATTATTTGACAAAATATTAAAGTCTAAGAGTACAGTCCAAACAAGAAAGGCATCCAAGATTATATTAACAAAATTAAAAGACATCTCGCACTCATTAGGAAGACAGCATCTGTGCCTTCTTGTCTAGACAAATCATTATCATAGATGTGACCAACAAAGGCACCAGACTTTTTTTTTAAAACACTTTTTACGACAACCCTAACCATGCCAGGTAGTGTGTGTGTGTGAGATCATCATTCATTTTCACTGTTTTTTAATGTTTGTAGAATAGCAGAAATGACACAATGTGACAGCTGCCAAGTCACCACCACCATTACATAGGTTTTTGAACCTGCTAGGTCTATTTTTATGAAATACACACAATGGCTCAGTCAGTCACTTGTTCTTCATAATGTTATTTTGGCTCTAGTTAGAATGTAGACTACTGAGCAGACCTACAATATTTGGCAATTATTAAATAAACACCAGTAATACAAACAAGACTACTTAAATGAATTTACCTTGCCACGGTTGTTATGATAATGCCAGTGCATCACAATATAGATTTCACTCTCCTTGTGCCATGAAAGATCCATGGCAATTCTGACAAAGCTAATCTGTTAAACAGCTTAAGTATAAGAAGCTGAGAAACATGTGGATGAGGCTGACATCACTGGCAAGGTGGAAGGGGCTGGGGAGACGCAGCAAGAGGAAACACATGGGCACATATGGAAGTGCATAGCTGTGACAGATTAGGAAGGTAAGAACAAGAGGTTTAACAATGACATGGTGAAAAAGGGGGCACCTGACAGGCCTCAGGTTATGTACACGCCATTGGCTAGATCAACTATGGGGGAACTGTGCCAGTTTACACTAGCTGAGGATCGAGCCCATAATGTTCATTAGTTGAATATATTTGCACACATATGGAACAGCTGATTTTATAATATACTTGGCAATAAATGGTTGCCTATTGGAAGATTGGGTTAGTAAATTTTGAATAAATATAATCATTCAATCCTGAGAGGCAGTGTAGTTAGTGGTTAGCACATTGGCCTGGGGCTTGGGTGGCCTACGGCAAGTTCCTTTGCCCAACTGTGCCTCAATTTCCACATCTGTAAAATAGGGATAATGACACCTCCTTTTTAAAGCACTTTGAGGTCTATAGATGAAAAGTGCTAGGTATTATAATACCTAGCAATGTGACATTACACAAATCCAATTTGAAAAGTCTTGTTTCTATAAAGAAATCTGCTTACCACAACATATGTTGCTAGCTGACTGAATAATTCTATATTATGTTCAAGTATTTCCACAATTTATCAAAAATCCATGTCAACAATATTCTTTTAAACAATTCTGACAAGTGGATTAATGAATCTGCAGTCTATCGTAGTTAGAAACCAGCATGGAAGGGAAATTTACAATCTTTGATTTCTTTAGCAAATCATATAAAATCTGAGGAATTTCATTATGTAAATTCAAGCAAATTGGAACTCTTAAATAATTTTACATCATTTTTATACTAATTTTCAGTCACCCCTTATTTATGTGTAGACATCCTTTAGCATCTATAAAGTAAGTTGTCCAATTAAGTGCAACTTACAATTGTAGTTGACATTTCTCAGAAAACAACAAAAACACCCATTCCAAGTTAAAATTCCTAAAGCATGCCATTTACAACTTCAAGAAAACAAAGCTGAGCATGCAAATATTTTTTTACCAGAAAAGTTTTGGATACTATTAATCTTACTTTTGGGATAATCCTTCAGAGTTAGAAGGATGCTGCACAACTTCATATAGCCTATGTAATCCATTACATCCACTTGACTTATGAAGTGGAGAGATCTTGTGTTCTCAAGCATAAGAAGACAATCATTCTTCAGCATGCCACTAAAAGCTTACAAATATTATCACACTAGTCACACCCTTCCCCTGTGGGCAAACCCATGAGATCTTTAATCTGACCTTACTCAAGGAAATGAAATTCCCAGTAAAATCAGTATGCATCTCACGATTTGATCCCAAATTATCATGTGTTAGTGTTAACAGTGCACTCTGCCACAAATAAATAAAAGATATAGTCCCTGGTCTGAGGAATTAACAATCTAAAGTCTCAATTCTGCAGATATGTATATACATTCTTACACTGGGATTTGTAATTGTTGCCACATAATTTGCAGGATCAGGGCCTAAGACTCACACAAGGGTCAGATAAGAACACACTGAGAGATCCAGAGGATGGCAACAACTAGAAAGTGTTGTATTCAGTTATATAAATTGGGTGCTGTCGTGATACAGCAGGCAGGGACAAACACACGCTGAATAAACTTTTCCTTTCAGTTTGTTACTTAGTTGCCAATCCCACAGTACTCCTGACACCTTTCTCATTGCCACCCATGCATATTGGCTTCTTCTTTTCAGTTCTCCAGACCTCTCTCCAATGGTACTAAGTGTACTTCCCAAGTGCACAAATTCTTTCCTTTGCTTCAGCTTCTCTCCTGAAACTTCAGTCAGTATCTCTTCTTCTACCTTCCCTGTTTGCATAACTTCAGTTGTCTTTGTGTTTACCTTTAAACCATGGCCTTCAAACACAGACGCCCAGTCTGATACCATATTTACCAATTCCTCTTTTGTGTCAGCCAAAGGGGCTAGATTGTCAGTACACAGTTTTCTGTGTCTCCACAGATTTGATTCTCCTAATTTAACTCCATAACTAGATTGCAGAGAAGTTGATTTAGCGCACTGTATTGTCTCAATCCCAACGTCACCTCAAAACTCCAAAATTACATGAATTGTTACCATCTTAGCTCCTGGCTCTCAATACAGCTCCTCTATCATTTCTGCTTTCTGAAGTCCCCCTCCCATCCATCTCAGTACTCCAAACACCATCACCTGCAGAACCAAGTCATATGCTTTCTCAATATCAATAAATGCTACTTAGCAGTTATGCCCTCCACTTATCATTTTTTCAAACTTCTGTCTCATTGCAAATATTGCATCTATAGTACTCCTTTCCTTCATAAAACCATCTTGCTCTTCTCCTATATTTTCCTCCACCTTTCACCTCAACCTTGCCTCCAAAATTCTCTCAAGAACTTTGAGAGTCTTGCTTAACAGGATGATGATGCCCTGTTTGGTGTTTAGATCATTTTTCATCAGCCTTACCATTCCAAAGAGGCACCTGGTCAATCAATCCCCTTCAATCTTGTTCTCTTATCATCTGGTATCCTTGTTTGATCCCAGCAAACACGTAGTAATCTCTGAAGCCACCTCCAGTAGCTCCAGCTGCCTTGATCATATCTCATCTTCATCAGCTGCTTTACCATTCTTCATCTTATTCGGTACTGCTTCTACCACCTCTCCAGCGATCTATACCTTTTTGAGACTTCCCCGGAATTGCTGGGAGTGCTTGCACTTGAAACTCTCTCTTCTCATTTAACAGCCTTTGAAAATATTTTTTCCATAGCTCTACCATCTCTTTTTGGTTAGTCACCACACAGTTACCATCCTTCACACACAAAGATTTCTTCATCTGTGTTTCATTGCTCCTCTCTTTTGCCAACTCAAAACCAAGTTTCTGCCATCATCGTCCCCCAGTTTTCTGTACAATTCCTCCTCAGCCTCCATTCTTGCCTTAGCAACTGTCTTTTAGCCTCCTTTTTGCCAGTTTGAATGCAATTTTTTAATATCTTATTATCACAACCTGCTTCCTCAAACTCTTTGAATGATGAATTCTTTCTTGTACATCAGACTTTCACCACCAGCTCGTTCTCTGAAAGCACCCCATCTTACCACCTGTAGTGCCACATGTTACCTCCACTACCTTAATGAAACATTCTTTAAATGTCCTCCATTCTTCTTCCACTGACTTTATTGTTGTTATCAAAGCCCCCTTTACCTTTTGGAAGAACTCTCCCCATCCCCTCCCCCATAATCACTAATGCAATTTCTTCCTCAATTTCATCTCCTTTCCTGTTTTCTCAGGTTACAGTCTGATTTTAGCTGTTAATACCTGATGTTATTCTGCAACATATTCACTTATTACTTTTATCTTTCATCATTTTCATATGTTCTCTCCTTCTCAGGATTGTCCACCTGGGCTTTATTTTTTCTCCTGTAGTATGTCACAATGTGGGATTTTTTCAAACCACGTATTTACTGAAAACCCATTTAAAAACACCATTCAACCCACTTCTCTCCTTCAGCATATCTCATTGCTATGTTCCAGAAAACCCATTATTGCATCATTACAGCTGGAGACCCAAGAATTCAGTAACATTCTCCCTTTGCACTGACTCTATGTGAAGGGGTTTGCATAAAAATGTCACCTGTTTTCATGCTTAGGCTCAGTAAACTTATTTTACATTTTCAAACAAGGAAAAAACAAAAGATCAAAAAACAAAACAAAAAAAAACCCTAGGTCATCTATCATATTCCAGATACTGTGCTTTAAATTTAGATTAATCTTTCTTATGCATACATTTATCATGGACTATACAAAAAGTGTCACATCTGTGGGCACTGGTTTGGATTATTTGTGATAAATCATTGCCTTGGTTTAACAGATTTCCCAACCCATTATTCAATGTGTAATGTTATATGTCATCTTCAGGTCTTTACAATTTTCAAAAGCATGGCAAACACCTTATTTTGGTAATTCACATATCTCATAAAATCTTCAGTATGATGTACTGAAAATCGAGAGGCAAATGCCCTGTGGCTAAAAAAGGATACACTAATTCAACTTCTGTGTTTACACAGACCAGGTTATGTTCAGAGTTTCCAGACCTGTAGATCTTCATAAAATAAAGCATCTTTAGTTCATTTTGCTGCATTAAGAAAATCTAGTACCATGCAGGTTCATTCCACTTGGAATACTGTGAGGGGAAAAAACAGTTTTTATTTTATAGCAATGGGCAACATCTGATTAATGTACATGAATCCCCCAGTTTTAAAAATGCCTGATTAAAGACCTACTTGCCAACAGATCCTGTATAGCATGGCAAGGTACTTCAATTTCAATTGCCTTTGAATGCTTGGCTTCTCTGCTGAGACTGTCAGTATGTAAGTTAATGGTACTAAAATGATAGTGCCTGATTGGGTCATTGAGCTACCCAATTCATATCACATGCTATAGGCCACTGAATAGACCCTCAGTGGTAACTTTTTTATGAGTCTTGATCTAAAGTGGGTTATTTTTTTTTATTGTTTTTAGTACTATAGGGCCTGTTTCTGACAGCACCTACAATTCCCATCAGTATGAGGACCTGCTAGTAGTTACAATGGTTAGGCAGTTGATGTACTGAGACTGCTATTTATCATCCCAAACTATCATTTCCCCTGTTACCTTGCCCTGACTTCGTGTGTTTATTTTCCCCCCACCTATTCTCTCATCAGAATCTAAATTAAAGGGTGGGATTTTCAAAGGAGCTTAAGGAAATTTGATGTCTCTTGGCTGAATGTGCCAGCCATAAATTCCTGGAGTCAGGAACTCTTTAATACATGTGTGTAGTGTGCCTAGTACAATGGGGTCTTTTACCTGACTGGGCCCCCATATGTATAATATTTTAAAAAAAAAATTAGCCTTCCTTTATGAGGTATAGTACTATATACTTCCATAGGAATTCTGGCAGTCTTCAATTTTAACTTAAGCACTTAAATTTGAAGGGTAGAGGCAAGAAGTTTACATTCACTGAGAGTGGTGAGGATAAGCATCATTGCATTCAAATCTGAGTAACTGTCTTTTTTTCTCCTGGTAAAGAGTGCTCTGGGTTTTCCCCTCCTCTTCTGGCCATTCTTTGCTATCTGCCCTTGATCCTGAACCATGCTTTTTATTTTTATTTTTTTGGTACTAGCAATGCACTCATATTCACGTAATGAGGTTTCTCATACAATATCATTATATCCAATATTGCAATATTACAGTATGAACACTATACAAATATCATTCATTCTTTTCTAATTTCCATTATTTTAATCTAAAGAAAAGGTATTGCGAAAGAGCTAAACATATCTACATTAAGAATGTTCTAAATGTAAGATGTTTGGATGTTCAAGCCAGTGTGAATACGCACTGAAAAGTTAGGAGGTTCAGATAACCCATCATCTGCAATGTTGACTACATAACATTTTCTTGTAGATTTTTGGTCTTGAGAAGGGATTTCTGCCCTCCCACTTCTTCCAGGAACAATGGACAATGGCTGGAAATTTTTACTCTCCTTCCCATGAGATTCTGGGGAGGAGCTCAAGCAGACAAGAATAGAGGGATTGGGGGGGGGGGGGTGTTGGAGTGCCATGGCTGACAAGCAGCTGATTGTAGCTCCCTGATTCTCAGCCACTCAGTCCTGGAATAAATTAAAACTATAGGGGGCAGGTGTACCTTGGGCACCTCTTATTATCATGTATTTTATAGGCAAATGAAAGATTTTAGTTTATAAAATAAGTTCCTATACAAAGACTGTAGGCACACTGACAGTTATATTCACGATATAATAATAGAGAGCTTTAACAAGTGAACATTCAGACAAGAACAATAACTCTGCCAGTCAGCTAGCTCCCAAAAGCTCCTTTCTACTCTCCCTTCATCCCGGGAATTTAACCTCAGTCCTGTCCAAAATCCATATCAAAGAGACCAGAAAGTCACTAAATTCAGGCTTTTTTAGAACAAAGGATCATTTAGAGTTTTATAGGCCATTTAGAGCTTTATAGGTCATAACCAGTACCTTAAACTCCACCCAGAGAACAACAGTGTAGATCCTGGAGCAATCATGTCATGTTCCCAGCAAGCCATTCCTTTCAGCACCAGCTTTAATGTCCAAATGGTTTTAAGGGAATAGCCTTGTGTACAGCACAAATAGCAAATTTACAATATCATGGAAATGCTGAAAGGGACTGTGAAAAATCAAGTCCAGCCCCCTGAGCTGTGGCAGGACCAAGTAAACCTAAACCATCCCTGACAGGTGTTTATCCAACCTTTTCTTAAAAACCTTCAATGATGGGGATTTCACAACCTCCCTTGGAAATTTATTCCAAAGCTTAACTTCCCTTATAACTTCAGTCACTTAATATTATGAAGAAACTAGGGAAAGTATTGTAGGGGGGGGAGGGGGAAATAGTTCTAAAGTTACAAATGCTTTTAATAATGTCTCTTGCACATTTAGTAGCTCTGGTCTAATGTTTCTTCATTTACTTTTAGATGAAAATTACAACAAACACCACACTGACGGACCTTGCCGCCCTTAGTCCACATATCCAGTTTTTCAGACTAAAACACTTGACTTTAACAAAGTCCATTTCATTTGTTAGGAATAGTACTTAAAATATTTGACAGATTATCAATGAAGTTGTGTGCATTTGTAAAATTGATCTATATTTGCATGTTTTTTTACTTAGTATGTATGTTATATTTTATGTGGGGTGTTTTGCAATGACAAACAAAATTCTCATTTAAAGGAGCAGTTTTCTGTTGCACACCTATTAATTACACATATAGTATGTAGAATGACAAAATGTAGAATGACATATTAATAAATACTAAAGAAAAATTAACCTAAATCAATGCATTAAAAAAGAAATATTTTTTAAAATAAATTTTTATAATGGAGTCCATTCATCAGAGTAACTGAGAAGTACATTTAATTAAAATGTTAGATAGGGAAAAAAAAGAAAATTAAGGGACAGAAAATATAAAATATGAGATATATATATATATATATATATATATATATATATATATATACACATGTCTATCTATATCTCACAGATAAAAGAAAAGTGGAATTCAGGGTTAACAAATTATGAAGAACACAGAAATATGCAGGATATATTTGAAATAGGAAAGAAAGATTTATAGAAAGGGAAGTCAAGTAAAAAGGAACACAAAGGTGAAAAGAAAAATCATAATACATTTTTCCAAATTAGGAGTTAGAATTTTCTATTGCTATATTCTCAAAGTTAAGCAGTAACAGTCCTGTCCCTAGATTTCTGTTTATAACCTTAGTAGTTCTACAATATATTAGCTTCCTAAATAAATTCCTTTTGATTTTAATTCCCTTAAGTGTCATGTTATATCAGAATACTATGTTAGATATACCATGTTAGAGAGCATTCAAAAATGAAATGATACATAATTTGACCATACATTTTGATAATTTACTGTGCAACAAATGTGTTCTCTTTCCAGTAGTTATTTCCCAATTTAATCAGTAAATCTCTCTGTTCTCTAAAAAATAATAAAATAATAGATGCAGGGAATTAAAGAATGTTCAAGTGGGGAACATGCTATTACAGTAATCTATGCTCTGCATAAATTTATTTTTATATAACTGTGTTTTTCCACAGACAATCAAAAACCGAAGACCCCTGCATCTTCAGGGGAAATGGAAAAACAAAGGTTCTGACTGCAAAAAGTAAAGATCCTTTCAGAAAAGGTAGAGCTATTAGTGTCCTGACCAAATTCCAGTCTGAGTAATTGCATTCTGATGATCAGAACTATTCCAATGTCATAAGATCAAGTACTCTTCATTTCCTATTCTAAAAGATTATCTTATAGTAATAATTGTGTTATACACACTGTAGTGTAGTAATATTTTACTACGTTGCAGTAAAATGGCAGTTGCGCCATTTTAGTTTTGTCCATAGAAGTGAGTGAAATAATTCTAAGATATAAAAAGCCTAATTCTTGCCCAGTATAAAATAATGGGGTTGTCCGGATGTGACAAAGGACAGAATATGGTCCACAATCTAAAGTCTATGGGCATCTTGGGATCGTTTGGAGGGAAAAATGTGTGATTATATATCAGTAGGGCTGTCGATTAATCACAGTTAACTCACGCAATTAACTCAAAAAAATTAATCACAATTAATTGGGGGAGGGATAGCTCAGTGGCTTGAGCATTGGCCTGCTAAACCCACGGTTGTGAGTTCAATCCTTAAGAGGGCCACTGAGGGATCTGGGGCAAAATCAGTACTTGGTCCTGCTAGTGAAGGCAGGGGGCTGGACTCACATGACCTTTCAGGGTCCCTTCCAGTTCTATGACATAGGTATATCTCCATATATTATAATCACATTGTTAAACAATAGAATACCAATTGAAATTTATTAAATATTGTGGATGTTTTTCTACATTTTCATATATGTTGTATTCTATGTTGTAATTGAAATCAAAGTGTATATTATTTTTGATTATAAATATTTACACTGTAAAAATGATAAACAAAAGAAATAGTATTTTTCATTTCACCTCATATAAGTACTGTAGTGCAATCTCTTTGTCGTGAAAGTGCAACTTAAAAATGTAGATTTATTTTTGTTACATAACTTCACTCAAAAACAAAACAATGTAAAACTTCAGAGCCTACAAGTCCATTCAGTCCTACTTCTTGTTCAACCAATCGCTAAGACAAACAAGTTTGTTTACATTTACAGGAGATAATGCTGTCCACTTCTTATTTACAATGTCACCAGAAAGTAAGAACAGGCATTTACATGGCACTTTTGTAGCCGGCATTGCAAGATACATGCCAGATATGCTATACATTTATATGCCCCTTCATGCTTCAGCCACTATTACAGAGGACGTGCTTCCATGCTGATGATGCTCGTTATAAAATAATGTGTTTAATTAAATTTGTGACTGAACTCTTTGGGGGAGAATTGTATGTCCCCTGTTCTGTGTTTTACCTGCATTCTGCCATATATTTCATGTTATAGCAGTCTCGGATGATGACCCTGCATATGTTGTTCATTTTAAGAACACTTTCACTGCAAATTTGACAAAACACAAAGAAGGTACCGATTTCTAAAGATAGCTACAGCACTCAACCCAAGGTTTAAGAATCTGGAGTGCCTTCAAAAATCTGAGAGGGATGAGGTGTGGAGCATGCTTTCAGAAGTCTTAAAAGAGCAACACTCCAATGCGGAAACTACAGAACCCAAACCACCAAAAAAAAAAATCAACCATCTGCTGGTGGCATCTGATTCAGACAATGAAAATGAACATGCATCGGTCTGCACTGCTTTGAATTGTTATCAAGCAGAACCCGTCATCATCATGGATGCATGTCCCCTGGAATGGTGGTTGAAGCATGAAGAGACATATGAATCTTTAGCGCATCTGGCATGTAAATATCTTGCAAAGCTGGCTACAACATTACCATAAGTACACACATTCTCATTTTCAGGTGACATTGTAAATAAGAAGCAGGCAGCATTATCTCCTACAAATGTAAACAAACTTGTTTGTCTGAATGATTGGCTGAACAAGAAGTAGGACAGAGTGGACTTGTAGGCTCTAAAATCTTACATTGTTTTATTTTTGAATGCAGTTTTTTTGTACATAATACTACATTTGTAAGTTCAACTTTCATGATAAAGAGATTGCACTATAGTAATTGTATTAGGTGAACTGAAAAATACCATTTATTTTGTGTTTTGTGAAAATACTTGTAATCAAAAATAATTATAAAATGAGCACTGTGCACTTTGTATTCTGTGTTGTAATTGAAATCAATATATTTGAAAAGGTAGAAAACATCCAAAATAGTTAAATAAATGGTATTCTATTATTGTTTAACAGTGCGATTAATCACAATAAATTTTTTTAATCGCGCAATTAATTTTTTAATCGGTTGACAACCCTATATAGTAGTCATTATATTGTACAGGAGGCCTAATCCTCATTCCAGTCTAAAAAATGCCAAGTTTATATGAAAGCTGTAATGTTATGTTGAAATATTCTCAAATGCATGATCCACGACTCTGGTTAATGGAGATGCTTGTCATTGTATGTTAACTAGAGATGCCCTGGTTACTCCCTACAGATTCAGGTATATTATCTCCAAACATAAGAATGCTCTCTGGCTTGTGAGAAGAGCAGGTCTTTTTGACATCCATTCGTTTGCTAAGATGAAGTAATGTAGTATTATGTTTTCCAGTGTCAAGGCTGAAAATGTTGCTTCTCATAAACAGGATCACTTCAGGGAATGGTGTTACAGAACACGAAAATCTGATTCAGAGGTTTTAACATGTAATTGTGTCAGGGCACTTTTATTGAATAAACACCTTTAAGCAGATAAGAATAGAATGTATTGTAGTATCTGAATATCTTTAATTCTATCCGAAAGGAGGAGGTACTCTGCCTGATACATAAAACAATTTCTTTAAATATTGTATGTAGACAGAGTTTGGCTTATTCCAGAGCACATTTTCTAATAGAAAAAAGTACAAACCCTTTATAGTAGATATACAGGGAAATAACCATTCTCAGTATATTTAGGTTATAATTTCTTGAGAGCTTCTATAATCTTCAATCTATTCTCTCTTCCCTTATTTATCTCTTTTTTGGAATTTATTTTCCAAATACGTACAAGGTACAATAGAGGTAGGTTGAGATGCAAATTTCACCTTTTCAGATAATTCATTTTGGACTGATACTTTTCATGCTTCATTTCAGCCTAAAGTTTTACCAAATTTAGTTCAGCCATTTTGGAGTTACCATATGCACATGTGCAAAAGAAAACCCCACTTTTCCAATTGAAGGTTTGTGTTCACATAACTCAAATGTAGCTGAAGATAGAAAATGAAATGACTTGTTTTCTAGTCCTCATGAATTTCCTTCAACAGCTGTGTAAGTTCTTAATTGTACTCATATGAGCAGTCCATTTGATTTCAATTACCTCACATGTGTGACGCTGAATAGTTGCATAAATATTTGCAGGATTAGGGCCATAAAAAGAAAAACAATCCAAGTTTCAAATAAGTCAATTAATGATTTGAATATTTAGAACAAGTTATTTATGCATAAGTATTTAAGGCCATAGCTTTTCAAATGTTTAAGGCCATTTGAGTTACTAACAGGAAGCACTGCCAAAGATATTTAGCAGTACTGTCACTATCCAGAGTCTGATATAGCACTATAGCTTTATAGAAGCACTTAAGGAGGCTTAGCAGTCCTTAATCTTCATCTTTTTCTCATAAAGAAAATCAGAGAAACTACATTTTTAAGAATGCTAATGCAACATTAAGAATGAGAAAACAAGGACACAAAGTCAGCAAATTGTGAATGTCTGACTTTCACCGCTGCTCTCTGTTGGCTTCCGCTAACGTATGCCAGAGGGCCGGGATCTCAACAATGGAATGTCTGCAGGCAAGGAGAATACAGTGTTGCAACTTGCAAAACAACTATATCTTCCCTTTTGCTTAGGGAGCCTTCAGGGGAACAAGAGTGGGCAGTGCTTATTGGGGATGGAAGTTAGCCAGAACAGTTGGGGATGAATAGATTCATCATCACTCTGCCAAACCTGCTAACAAAGTTGTCTAAGGCTTGAAAACTAAAGCTGTCCCACTGGGGCAAATCCATCTTCTGCTGCAGGGGGGAATTCATGCCTCCCAGTGCCAGCGGCAGTCAATCTGGCTCAGGGTTTCTCCCGAAGTGTTAATTCTGTTACATTAGAGTACATAGTAATTTTTATTTCTGCTTTCTGTGGTGAAGGTAAACTTTTACATAGGCTTGGCAGAATTTGATTTTTTTTATAGTTAAGGCCTATATCGGTTTATTTTTAAGCATTTTTTCTATTTTTATTGATCAAAATTACGGGTTTTAAGCATTTTACCATTTGCATCTATTTAAATATTTACAGTTGTGGGAAATTATGGGAGCAGTCAGATATGGAGGGGAGAGGTGTCAGAGAATTATTTAATAACAGTAGACACAGATTCCAAAAGTCAAACCTTTATAATTGTTAAAACGCAAATGATCAAAATCACATGTCAAAATATGCAAATGAGATATCCTTAAATTAAACTCTAATAAGTTCTCAAACAGTGTTTTTCAAACTTTGCCTAAATGTAGATTTCTATTATCAATGGAAATGTTTTTTTCATCTGTTTGTGTGTGACGGTGAAATCCATATTTACTAAATAAAATCTAATATTTCCAAACCTATTAATATATTACAATTTGTGTTTGTAAAATGTACAGCATGAAATAAGAAGGATGTGGCAATATGAACCTTAACTTGAGAATTTTCTTATTTCTCTGGGCTTTATTTCTTAGCTTTAACACTGAGATTAAAGCCAGTTTTACACATTTCTTCAATATTTCTTTTTATATTTAATGTAAGCAGTAAGTTATTGTTCATACACAAATCAATTCAAATGGCAGGATTAAGAATCCTGTTTTCCTGCTTCAGCTTTGCCACTAGTAATAGCCAGTGCTGCTAGATAAATGTGCTTCTCTTTAGCGCCCGAGGTTAATATTTTCTAGTAATAACTACAATTGCAAAATGCATTAGTTCTAATGGCAGGAGCTTTGAACTTGCCAGTGCCAAACAGTGAACAGTTCAGTGTTCCTTAAAGAACCACTGCCACATGTTGACAAACTCTGCAAATGCTATGTTTCATCAAAACTTGACTTAACTGTCAAGCACTTTACAAAAGCTATATTTCTTTCCCCAGTTTGCTAATGGTCAATGTTATTTGTGTTCTTTATAATCAACCTGCTCCTCTCGCTCGATTCCTACAGCGATGTCATAGTTTAGCGTTTGCAACATCACAGTCACTGCTGTAATGATGAACCGTGTAGTCAAACACTAGAGTGTTGTGACAGAACAATGGACCACAAAAGATGAGACTCCAGGTAAACAGGCAAATGGATCTGATAAGCATCCAAATGCCTGGATATGAATCCATATCTGAAATCTGTGCTAATTCACCCTTATCCATCCATCTTTTTCCTCTTTACAAGGCACTAGTGCTTCCAATATTGTGTGTGTGCTCTAAGGTATATGAAGTTGCAGACTGCTTTATATAGAATTGTTCCGAGATTTAAAGGGGAGCCAACAGGATTCAGTAGACTCTACAAAAGAACATTAAAGGTTGATATGAGGAGGGTGTGAAAAGGGATGAGCCTGGGTGGACAAAAGAAGCCCTTATTGGGTTTAGAGAAATATAGGCAGCTTTAAAGCCAGGAGCTAGTTGCTCAGATTTAAGGGAGGAAGCTGTAAATGGGAGGTAGCTAGATAAGTTGGTTCTATAGGCAGGAATGGAGAGATCTGAGGGATTGTTTGAGGTCACAGAAGATTCTATAACTGAATTTATCCTCAAACTTATGGTTCATATTTTCAGCCAGCCTTATTTTATATGCATACAAACCCCACATTGGCATATACCAATGGACGTTAGCTTGGTCATACACAAGTTAAGCTGCAAAACTCATTACCTGCTTTGCACACAAAAATGTCTGTTGTGAGGATAAGTATGTTTTGCACTTTTTGTACATGCAAAAATCAGAAGCTAATTTTCAACTAAAGGGAAACCTTCAAATTAAAAATACTTTGAAACTCTTTTAGGAATGACAGACTAATCTATGTCTGGTATCAAAGCCCCACCACTCACTGAATACAACTTTGGAATCACCTAAAGGCATTTAAATGCACACTCAGCTACTGTCAAAAGTAAATGCAATGCATTGTTCCTTAAGTATGCATTTAAGAATGTCACAACAATAGCAGCAAAAAATCACACTTTACTGTGCATGCTCAAAAAGCAATTTTCCAATGCTTATACTTGATCTAATCAAGAGCAGTTTTGTCCAGATCAAGGCTCTATTCACTGCTCCATGAGGAGGCGTATTATCAGGCTAACTAGACAACTTTCAGCCATTAACCTGTTGGCGTGTTAAAAGAAAAAGATGTCAATAATTTGTATATAAATGGGAATGATGTATTTTTTCTACTCATCTGTCACTCAGAATTGGCTGGACCATATTTTGCTCATACCTTCCAAATGAATTCCCCTTGAAACATGTTGCCCCCTAAACTGAATGTTGTACAAAGATATGCTTATCTGAAAGCATATTTTATAATAGAAACAGTTATGTATTGTTAACCAGATTGGATGCTATAAGGTGCCTGCTATAAAATATGAAATTATTTTCTTACTCTTAAAAATGGAGAGAATATGAGCACAGAATATTAGGCTTTAATATAAAAGAGCTCTGATAATTCAACAATTACTGTACTTGGATTTTTTTTTTAATTAACAGTTTACCTATAATTAAAAAAAAAATATTGCCTTCTCCCTCACCCCAGTTGAATGTTCCTTTTCAACATCCTTATGCACGGATAATGCCTCTATCAAAAATTTCAAATTTCCGTTCCAGGTATTCACATCCAAAGCTGGAAAGCAGGACAGAATTGTGCCTGAAAAGATTTTTTTGCTTGTAACGTCTAATTCCATTTTAAGTTACTTGTTTTAAAGTGCCATCAAAATTTTCATTATTATGATTACTGATGTGGAGGGAGTAGGCTGGATGTACTAAGGGTCTCCAAGGACTCAGCAAGTAAATGGAAGAATTACAAACTAAAGGACTTACATGCATTCACAGCAAGCTATATTGTCTGAAGGAATAATACATTACAAGACATAAGTTATATAATCCAAGGGAAAAGTGTATTAATAAAGATTCAGCTCAGAATGTATTCAAGAACATTTCAAAAATCTTTTTCATTGGGATTGTGCTTAAACCACTGCATATAAGTATTAAGAAGAACTTTGCAGAGAATCAGCTTTTAAAAAACTGAGTCTTCAGATGTTGAGTTTTAAGGCAGATGCTTCATTAGAGTTTATTTCTATTGCCAATTTATTAAGTTGTGGCTGATGCCAAAAAAACCTAACTACAGAATACTGTAGTATTAACAAAATACTACAGGCCCTAATTCTGCAAGGTGAACCCTACAGATGGATCCCTGTTCAGAGCCTCACTAAAGTTAGGACCATGCACTGTAACCTGCCAGAGATATTTTCTTTTTCTTCAAATGATGGTCCCTATGTGTATTCTACATATGTGTATGCATGTGCACCATGCACCTGAGTCAAGAAATTTCAAATACGTAGTGTCCGTTGGTCCGCACATGTACAGTTGTTCTCCTGGTACTCCAAACTGAAAGTATAAAGGGCATGCGGACTGAAGCCACCCCCATTCCTTCTTATTGTCCTCTGTGTCTGCTTCAATCTTCCTTACTTTGATCCTATGAATATATTTTTAAATAGTTTTTAATGGTTTAATATTTTAGTGTTCTAGTGTATTTATAGTTCGCATAGTTAATTTATTTCTCCCCACCCTGGGGAGCTTCTTCCTCTAAAGAGGGACTATGCCAAGAGTTTCCAGATTCAAAAACTGTGTCTCCTGCCCCTGTTCCATCTCTGTCAGTTAAAACCACCAGCACTGCTTTGTTGCATTGGGGAGGCTCATATTGCCACCAAGTGAAATATCTGCCTCTCCTTTCCTCCCTGAACTCATAAGGGACGAGAACTTCATTTGCAGAAACACCTCATGGAGCAGGCTGTGAAACCCCAAGCCCCATTCAGATTCAGTCTGGGGAAACACCCCGTACAATGGCCCCAGATGGTGAGCAGCACTCCACCAGAGGCAAGGCAAAAACTCTGAAGCTTAAGAAATCCTCTCATGAGAGTCAAGGACATGAACATAGGTGTAAGAACAGATTTCCTTCCAGATTTGCCTCTAAGAAAAAGCCCTCCCACCCCAGACGTCAGGGAAGACCAAAGCCTTTACCTCAACAAACTTCACTCTGTCCTACCCAAAATCACCACTGCTGTCTGGCCTGGTTCTTATTAGAGAGAACCCTATACCTGGGGAAACCACCTTGAAGAGAAGAGTATCCTTCCCTACTACATCTACAACCTGGAACATCCTCCCATCAGTGCCGTTGGTAGAACAAGAGCCTATCATTTCATCAAGTGAATCTGATGCTGCATATGAGGCTTACCCCACAAGGGAAACAACCAACAAAATAGTGAAAATGTCCCCCTCCTTCCAAATATTGCTACCTAGGGGACCACTCATACCCAAGGCCGTAAGACTCTATGCAAGAATCTCTCAGCAACACCAACTGGCTCCACCAGAATTAGTGGAGGAGGAGGTTGAGCAGGGTTCGCTTGTTCCAACAAGTATGTCATCCTCCTCACTGGATGAGGTGGTTGCTCCATCATCTTCCTCTCCACCCAGTGACCACAAGAAATAACAGGAGTTGTTACAGATGGTGGCATCCAAGCTCCAGATACCTCTCAAAGAGGTCCAGGATATACAACGGGCCTACTGGACATCCTCCTGTCTTCTGGCACTTTGAGGGTGAGTCTTCCAGTTACCATTTAAGAAAGATCTTGGAGTCATTGTTGATAGTTCTCTGAAAACATCTGCTCAATGGCAATCAAAAACCCTAACAATGTTCACTAGGAAAGAGAGAGATTATAAAACTGAAAATATCATAAGGCCACTATGTAAATCCATGGTACAACCACACCTTGGATACTGCATGCAGTTCTGGTCGACCCATTTCAAATATATAAAAAAAACTGGAAAAGGTGCAGAAAAGAGCAGGAAAAATGATTAGGAGTATGGAAAAACTCATATCCACATATGAGGATAAATTAAAAAGAATTGGACTGAGCTTAGAAAAGAGATGACTAAGGGGCAATATGATAGAGGTCTCTAAAATCATGAATGGTGTGGAGAAAGTGAATAAGAAAATGTTATTTCACCCCTTCACATAACACAAGAACCAGGGAAGGGATTCTACTCCCCACATTTCTTGATCACCAAGAAATCCAGTGGAGACTGGAGATTCTTGACCTATGCCATCTGAATGTATTCATCTTAAAATTAAATAACATGAACATAGTGGAATTAAAGGTGGTCTGTCTGGCCTGCAAAGCATTCTGAACTCATCCAGTCCTAACATATGGTCAATATGATGCCTGTCTTCTACATAATCAAGCAGGGAGGAACAAGATCCCCTCGCCCCCATGCATAGAGACAGTTGACTTCTGAAATTGGTGTATCAGCTATTCCACTCTCAGGAGTATACCTACCAGGTGTGCAGAACTCCCTAGAAGGCAGTATCAGCAGACACTTTTTAACTGCCCATGAATGGGAGAGTCACAAATCTGTTCTCAAAGAGACTTGTAATGAATGGAAAACACCATCCTGGGATCTCTTTGCCTCAGAGAGGAACAGAAAACTCCCACGTACTGCTTTAAAGCAGGTCTGGGCCAAGGCTCAAAGGGTGATGCCCTTCTGTTGCACAGGATGGATCACCTCAGCTATGCCTTCCCTCTCATCCCACTGATAGCACAAGTCCTGCTAAAGATCCTCATTGCACCCAGCTGGCCAAAGCAATTCTGGTTCCATTGTTCAGATCCGAACATTTCCAGATCTGCTGACATAACACAATGGCACAATCATGTATCCCAGCCCAGGACCACTACAGTTCAAGGCCTGGTATTTGGATGGACATCACATGTACAGCATTCATATTCAATAGTGGTTCAATCCATCCTCAACTAAAGCAGGAAGAATTCTACCAGGAAATGTTATTCATACAAATGGTAGTGTTTCTCCTCTTGGTCATGAAAACACCAGTTATCTCCAGAGTCCACTGGGACTGCTATCCTAGATTACCTACATACCCTTAAGACATTGGGTCTCTCTATCAGTTCCCTATGAGTCCCTCTGGCAACAATCAGCACTTTAATCCCTGTATTGAGGACCACACTATCTTCACTCATCCTACGATGACTAGATTTCCAAAAGAAATTATTAAATTCTTTCCACCGGGGTGTAGCCAGCACCTCAATGGGACCTTGACTTCATTCTGTTGGTTCTCACCAAACCTCCTTTCGAACCATTAGCCACCTGCTTTGTCCTGTCTCTCTCAAAATAAGTTGCCTTCCTAGTCACCATCACATCAGCCAGAAGGGTGAATGAGCTGGGAGTGTTCATGGCAGATCTGCCATAAACCACCTTTCATAAAGAAAAGCTCTCTTTGCCTCCATCCAAATGTCACCCCTAAGGTAATGAAAACCTGAATCAAACCATCAATCTAATAGTATTTTTTCCAAAACCCTATGCCTCCGATGAGGAGAGAAGGTTTCATTCCCTAGATGCCCAACGGGCACTGGCCTTTTATCTACACAGAATAAAAGCAATTCAAAAAACGCCTAGACTTTTATTGCCATAGCAGAGAGATTGAGAGGTCAAACTCTGTCTGCTCAGAGACTCTCTAAAAAGATCTCAGGCTGCATCATCCTTTGCTACTAACTAGCTCGTATTCCCCCTCCACTGTACCCTATTGGGGGTGAGAGCCCATTCCACCTGAGCACAAGCAACCTTTGTGAGATGCACCTTTACTTGAAATATGTAAGGTGGTAACTGGGTGTTCCTTATACCCTTCACAATATATTACATTTTGGTCTAGTCTTCTACTACAGATAAAGCTGTGGGAACAACAGTACTACACACAGATATAACATCTGCATCCTCGCACCCACCTCCTGTTTGACTACTGCTTACTAATCTCCCATGTGTGGAATATACATAGGGGTCGTCACCTGAAGAAGAAATGGAGGTTACTTACCTGTAACTGGAGTTTCTTCAAGATGTGTGGGTTCTAACTGTATTCCACTACCAGCTCTCCATCCCTTCTGATAGAGATCATAGCCAGAGTCACAGTAAGAAAAGGAACTGGAGAAGCATTGGTCCACACTGACTTTTATACTCTGAGTTTGGAGCATAAGGAGAACTGCACACGTGCAGGCCAATGGACACAGCTTACTAGAAACTTCTGGCACATAATGTGCATGCACAACCACATTAGGAATACAGATAGGGACAACACATCTTGAAGATCCTCCAGTTACAGGTAAGTAACCTCCATTTTTATTTCCCAGGTAAGGAATCCCCCTCAACATTCCTGTGTTGGCTCAAGAAACAGCAATATTTAGTTCTGTACTAATGACAGGTTTAAGGTATGATAGCTTAGCCTTGGGATATGCAAAGCTACAAATGGGAACTTTATAACTTTAGGAAGGGGAGATTTCTAACTTCTCAGAGGGATCCAGCATTCATACTGGAAGAGTCAACCATAATAGATTTTAAAGTTCTGATATTGTTAGGTATGGCAAAGCTATGAGACAGTCATTTTTAATGGTGTTTATGGTTTTTCTGAGAGCTCATGGTGATTGAGGCATCTTGTTTTGCAGTTGGAGGAATGAGAAATAATCCAATATAGTTATAAAAAACCCTCTCTAAAACATCTTGAGGTAGTTGTGCTGTAACTTATGTAACATATACAGAACTCATGATTTATAGTTTTACCAGTGATTGTCTGGCGAGATATGCATAACTTACTTGTGGTTTGTCTCCTGTGTGTAATGGACCTATCCAAAATGCATACTGAAAAAGCCTTTATCACAGAATATCAGGGTTGGAAGGGACCTCAGCAGGTCATCTAGTCCAACCCCCTTCTCAAAGCAGGACCAATCCCCAGACAGATTTTTACCCCAGTTCCTTAAACACTCCCCCTCAAGTATTGAACTCACAATCCTGGGTTTAGCAGGCCAATGCTCAAACCACTGAGCTATCCCTTCCCCCAATGGTACAGTACACCGTCATCCACTTATACACATACATACAAATAATTTAATATACACATATTATTACCTGCACATGTGATGGAGCCATCCCCAAAGTCATCTTTGTGTCCTGCTTGGTAATTGGGCCTTGGCTATTACAAGTGTCACTGCTGCAATTGAATTAATTGTGCTTCATTTTCCTAGGGAGGTTCTGACCCATTGTTTGATAGATGAGGGGAAATATTAAATTGCTATGCTGGAAGTGACCCTACTTCTGGTTGCTTCTGTTGTTGCCATATGGGAATAGAAGCAAATCTAAATAAAAATACGTTGAGGAGAAGAGGTCAGTTATGAGTGATATTTGCCTCTTTGAGCGCTATCATGGAAATAAATTAGACCATTTCTTTTTGCCAGTGTGTCATTGTGTTTCCTTAAATAACAAGTTTTCTGAATCGGGTACATAGAGTGACATAACAGTGAAGCCAGCTGTAGTGAAAGCATGATAAACCAGCAGAAGCAGCTACAGGTAGGTAGGTATATATTTCTTCCATTTCATGCTTGTATATTATGATCCCATAAATCTGATTAGATCTATGAAATTTGGATTGTTTCTTTCTGATTCACAGGGCCAGATTTTACTACACCAGATCTCCACGTGGCCCAGGAACAGTGGGGTGGAGCAACAAGAAGCCCAGGATGGCCCCCTATTTATCAAAGCTGGTGTCTGTAAGGTGATGAGTCACTCCTGTGCTGGGCTCCAACAAATCCACAAGCCAGGAACTGGTCTGGTGACTCTCAGGGCAGGCATATAAATCCCACGGGAGGAAAAGCAGGTTAATCTACTGAATGTCAGTCCAGGGCTTAGAACTCTCTCCTGCCTAATGGTGGCAACAGACACCCCAAGCCTGTTCTCCGGCAGGCTCAGCTCAGCTCTTTAGGGAGGGATCAGTAGTATCTAGGATCTTTTACAGAGTCTGCCCCACTGGACAGGCATTCCCTGTAGAAGCCCTTTTCTCCTCTCTCCCCTTCTCCTAGCTCTGTCTAGACTCACTTCCCCAGCTGTGCCTGACAGCAGTCTCATTCAGGGTAACCCAAAGCACATGCATTGTCAATGTCTTGCCCTTTTATTTCCCAAAAAGTTCAGTAGCAGAATTTAACTGTGTTCTAACTAAAATGCCCCAAACTGTCACATAACTAAAATGCAAATAAGGCCTGGCCCATTTCGTCAATCTCCTTGCTCTCCAATGGATGCCAGCAGAGAGCTTTGTTCCCAATGGATCTTCTCCCCAGCTGAAGTTTTTAAGAAGCTCTGGGCCAGTCTTCTCCCATTTCACCAACAGGTGGCAATAAAGAGCTCTTTAATTTCTAAGGCTTCAGGCCACATGAATTCCGTAAAATTATCACAAACTCACAGAACGAAGTGGAAGATCTAGAGTGGCATATTCAGACAAAGAGAACAGATTAAGTCAATTTCTAAATTTTCTACTGATTCATTTTAGTTCTTCTGGTAGAGTGTACAGGAGAAAACATATTTTACCAGAAGTGGAGATTTCTGTAGACATTTTGATCTAATTCATGTCATGTCAAAAGTTTAATTCTATTAGATCAAACATTCTTTAAGCCTCCCAAGAGCCATGCGATTTATAAAAGAATGCCATTCAGGATAACAAAAAAATATACTCCCTTTGAGTTTCTCCATAATTCACTGTATCATTGCATGTATAAAGAATTGGTTGCAGTGTCCACTTTCCTTAAAATTTGCAATTTTCTGTTAATTTTTTATTTATTTCTTTGTTGATTTGCAGACCAGTTTTGGTAACTGTGCTTTGTGTAGCTTGTATGACGCATTGAAAAAAAGACCTGTTCTGACAGCTAGCTGATTTGGTTGTACAATAGTGGTCATCTCCCTTTAGCAGTTGGAAAGGTTTTGCTGCATTCAAGCAATTGTAACGCCTTTGAATTTGATATGGTTTGGTGTTGAGGATATATTAAAAATTGATGAGGAACATGGACATTAGTAATTTGAAGTATTGTATGAAATAATTAAAGTATCATAGCAGCTTGAGAGAAATATTTTTAATTGAAGGTGGCATAGGTAAAAAGCAAAAAAATAGATACACAGGCCAAGATGTTCAGAAGTAGTGGTTCTGAGTGTCTTAAATTTGGATACCGAACTTAGAGGAACCTTAAAGGAACCTGATTTTTCAGATCGTGCTAAAGTGTCCACCCTCCAAGAATCAAACCATTTTAAGGTGGATCAAGTTGGCCATCTGAAAAAATGACTAATCACTTTAATAAGTCTTAGCCATATAACTTTTGGAAAACTATTTATGTGTCTTTAGATTCTTAGGTATTTATAGAGTGCCAGTCACCAAAGCATCAGGCAGTGATGAATTCCTGAAAGATAATCTGCAATGCAAAACAAAAGTAGTTTGTGCTCTTTGTTATTCCTTTATGATGTATAGGGCCTTCATTCATTTTACCTGTTTTTACATAAGAAATACCAAAGCCTGAGTTTCCTCAGATGGCCTGTGGGGTGAGTTGAAAACTGAGCTGCAGCTCTCCCCGCCAACAGGTGAATGTGTTGCGGCTTATGACCTGTCTACACTGGAAATTTGCCCTGATTTCAATCTTCAGTACTCTGCTGCCTGTGTAGCTGCAACAGTGCAAACCCCTATAATAGACAGGTAAAACAGCTATTTGCATCAATAGAACTCACCCCTACTTGCAACAGAGTGCAAATCACGACTTAGTGGTTTACACTGTCTTATTAGGGAGTTGCATGAGAACATCTGGAGCAATGTCTGGCCCCTAAAGTGCAATAAATCTCCACTGTAGCTAAGACCTTAAACTGTCTTCTCTTGTGGTCTCTCCTTTCCCATTCTCAGCTCTGCACAACCCCAAGTCACAGTGCACCACCATGCCAGCTCTGCTGAAGAGATTGAGAAGGACTTATGCTGACCACTTCAGATAAAATATTTGCAGCTTTCACTGCTGCCATGAACACCGATGTGCTTTTCTAATGTGTGGCTTTCCCAACCTCATAGGAGGCTTTATCTTCATCGTATTACAGTCACTTTTTTTATTGCAAGAAAAATCAAACTAAGCATAAAATCAATCTCTGTATATGAAGATTGGTACTAATGGCAGTTTGAGGTGCTTGACCCTTGGAAGAGAAAACTAATCTTAATTAATGTACCTACAGGACACCAGAGTCCCAAAATTTCACTAGCTCATCATTTGCTAATGTACCATGTACAATATTTAATTCATTAGCTACTTATTGAAGTATCCATTATACCATTAAGGGCCTTTAAAATAGTTAATCTCTTCCCAGCCCTTTTTTCTCTGTGAATAAATATGACCAGGATCAGGGGTTATTCATTCAGTTATCTTTCCTACTGCAGGGAAAGAGCAGAGGTTAGTATTTGTGGGGAATGAGAACACAGGTGATTGATTTTCTCACTCATGTGAACATAGTCTAATACAGAGAAAGAGGCAGAATGGGTAGAAGAAATAAAGCAACCTGTTAGACCTGAAGGATAAGCATAGACGGCAGACAAAGGAGTCAGGAAGAGAACTAGTGGCACTATGGTAGGATAAAGGAAGGTAAAAAGAGGCTGCCAGCAAACCATGGGGGAAAAGGGAGCTATGACAAAGCAAATAGCTGATCTGGTATTAAGAAGGGTCCACTGAGCATAGAAAAGAGGCAGCAGTCTTGTGCCATACTTAAAGGCAAAAATCCATTTGAGGCTCCATCTGTTTTTAGTTAAAGAGTCTGACTCCCAGCATATTTCAAACCAGTAAAGAAATACCAACAGCTGACTCATAGCTAGCAACTCATCAAACACCATTAACAACCACCAAGGAACTGACCTTTTGCTCAAGAACCAATTGTAACTAGGAGTCAGAAAAGCGGTGGTACTTCCACCATTATCCTACCAGCCAGCCAGCCTTCATCTAATCATGACAGCAAAATGAGATGCCACTCACACTTGCTTGTTTAAAGTTCAATTTTGCATTCTGTCTCACAGTCACATGAACAACTGGATCAGTCTGAATGTTGGCAAACCAGATCAGTGACACAGATAAAAATTGTAGGGAAATTTGGGGTCAAAAGACCAAAAGATTCCTAAGATATAGTTCCTTAAATATGGAAGTGTTCTCAACATTTCTGAAATCTAATGCTTTTTGTGCAATGACAGGAGGACAAAAAAAGAGGTTAAGAAGCACTAGAAATGTATATCGCTAGGATGCTTTAGTGAGATTTAGTGCACAGTATCAAGCAGAAAAGCAGAACAAATAAAAAGTAGAACTGAAATCAATGGCATTAGGCTCCTAGGTGCTTTTGAAAATCCCAGTAGTCACTATCTGCATCTTCAGGTTTCTAAATACATTTTAAAAACTGGCACTTAGGAGCCTACATCTAACTGACTTTCAATGAGTCTTAGGCTCCTAAGTCAATTTTGAAAATGCTGAGCAGAGCAACATCTAACCACCTTTACAAATCTGAGTCTAGGGACCTACTTCCTTTCAAAGCTTTTTTCTATTTTGAAATTTGCTATTTAAATAGCCACTTTTCAGTTCTGAGTTTTCATTGAGTAAAGAAGAATTTCTTAATGGACTTGCAGACTACTCCACTGTGACATTTAAGGCTGGAGGGTGAAATGAAATCAATGTACATTCATGACATAAATGCAGATCAATATGGGCCACACTAGATGGTCTGGCATACTGTGACTGCTGAAGAATGCTGGGATATTTATTTTGTTTTTTGTGTCATTCAAGATTTGTCTTTGTATAAAATAGTAGTGTTTAACTCAATTTTCTTGAAGAATCCCATATATTCCCAAAGAGCAACAGAACATTTTCCAGTGGTTAGTATATTATGAGCCAAATTTATCTAAAGTGTTTATGAAAAACTGATGTCTTAAGTTGTGCATACAAAATGTGTGCAGATAGGCTCAGTGAGGTAATTTCACATGCAAATAATTTTCATAAGCAATTACCGATTTCTATTTGCAATTGCATATTTTTGTAGGTGCAATTAACCCTAAACTCAGATGCACATATCTTGCAGATGAAACTTAAGTACCTAATTTAAAAAATTGGAGCAATATCTCTATGGATAGTTTGTATAAGACGCACTAGCCATTGGAAGTGAGTTAGCCTTTAAGCCTGAATTCTGATTAATTTGTAAACCCCATAAAAGCAGCAACCTGAATTCTTCAGTGGCTGGATTGTCTCTGAAAAACACAAAATCAGCAGATATATAAGGGATACAAGGTATCTGAACCAAAGTTCTACAAGAAAATTCTTCTTTTGTACTTCCTGGTGAGCTCTACTCCATTACTGACTAGCACCAAGCTGAGCATTAGAAGAAGGATTTTTTTTTGTATGCAATGCAAAATCCTTTTGCATAATGAAAACTTCATTTTCATTAAACAAAACTTCATTTTTGTAGGGAAATGTCAAAATCAGTCTGCCACAGGCTGCCTGGCTGGCCCTTTGAGGCAAGCTGGACTCAACCTTGCTCGTGCAGGGCTGGCTCCAGGCACCAGCTTAACAAGCAGGTGCTTGGGGCGGCCAAGGGAGAGGGGCGGCACCTGCGGCAATTCGGGGGTGGCAGGTCCCTCAATCCCTCTAGGAGCGAAGGACCTGCCGCTGAACTGCCACCGCCGATCTGCTTGGGGCGGCAGAAATGCTGGAGCCGGCCCTGTGCTCGTAAATCTTTCAGTCTTACTGATGAGCTGGCAATATAAGAGCTAATTAGTGACCCCAGCTGGGTGTAGTGGGACTTAGTTAGAAAGACTAACCCCACCTGTGATGGTGGAGGAGGCAGAGCCCCACTTAAATAAAGCTGGGACGTCAGTAGAGGGGGAAGATCCTGAAGGGAGGAGCAAGAGGCCTTCCCTTCTGGAAAGAATCTGAGACAGTCAGGCTTAGTGAACTATAGTATGGCTCCTGTGTGGAGAGCCCTGAGTTAGGGCCTAAAAAGAAGAGAGAGATCCTTCAAGGAAAATTGCTGGAGCCCTGGCAAAGGAAAGTAGATGGGGGATTCTGCTGGGAAGTAGCAAGATAAAAGAAGCTCTGAAAGGGCCAAGAAGCAGAAGACTTTGGTGGAGCCCGAGAGGTGTAGAAGAACAATTGGTTTGAGCATTTGATTTGGATTGTAAGTTGGACATCTTGTTACCCCAGAAAGAGAGCAAACTGTTATGTGACTTAGGAGGAGGGCTGAGCCACAGAAAACCCAGAGAAGGAGTAGGGAAAAGATATGGGCTGGCCAATGAAGTACCCCCACGGAGGGTACAAGAGGCAAAGTTCCCTTGCCAGGCTCTGTCCAGGCATGAGGGGGTGGCCTGGAGGTCTCAATGAGCACAGGAAGCAAACTATTTTCACATAGTATGCTGGCTAGCTGACTAAAAATATCAGATCATGTCAATACTTACACTAGGACCACCCACACATGGGCCGTTTATAAAAGCAGTTCTAAAGACAACACCATCCATTTAATTGAAAACTCATCACTATCCTGTCATGTGAAAAGAAAGCAATTTTCTCTTAACATTAAAGCAAAGAACATTGGAAGATCATCCCAAAAGCTACTCTTTCACACTAGAGCTTTAGCCTAGAACCTTCTCAAGTCCCCTGGCTTCCTGCTCCTGTTTTAAAGAAACAGTACACATCTCCCACCCCAAACCCTGCTACTAAACTTTTAAAGGCTTGCACAAAGAGAAATCTTATGCTGTGCCTTGAAATTCATTAACTGAACAGATCAAAAACCTTAAAATTTCCTGTCAAAAATCTGAAAATGTTGACAAGCGCTACTCATTAAATTCACACTGACAGAACTGCTCTCATCATCAGGGCCGGTGCAAGGAAGTTTTGCGCCCTAGGCGAAACTTCCACCTTGCGCCCCCCCCCCAGCCCTGTGGCAGCTCCCCGCCTCCCCTCTGCCCTGAGGCCCTCCCCCGTGGCAGCTCCCCCCAGAGCCGTGCGGCACTTCCCCACCCCAGCTCACCTCTGCTCCACCTCCTCCCCGAGCACGCCGCCCCTGCTCTAATTCTCCTCCCCTCCCAGGCTTGCGGCACCAAACAGCTGATTGGCGCTGCAAGCCTGGGAGGCGGGAGAAGTGGAGCGGCAACCGCGTGCTCAGGGAGGAGGCATAGGAACGCTGTAAAAAAAATTGGGGCCGCTTTTTGGTGCCCCCAAATCTTGGCGCCCTAGGCAACCGCCTAGTTTGCCTAAATGGTAGCATCGGCCCTGCCCATCCAGAAACCAAGAGTAAGAATGAGTCAGTGGATCATAATTTGTGTGATGGCTCAGAGGCAGTCCCTCTGATAATCAGTCCCACACCAGTTAGGGACTTACACATTGTAAACAAAAAATGAATTTCACTCAGAAAGGAACAAGTAGCCAGAGCAGAGTTTAGAGCACTGTGTATTTTACCTACATAAAACTTCACTCTGTTTAAGAGCTGAACAACTGCATTTTACCCTAGATGAATCTTCCACTTACTTTTCAAGGATAACTCCAAATCTAGGGGGCTGCACAAATCAGGTTGCTGTAACAGAACATGCAGAGCCTTGCAGGAATAGCTAGGAAACACCTACAAGGGGTTAATTCCTTCCATTTGAAGGAACCACAAAGGATGGTTTAAAAACTTTTATTCATATCAATTGAAGTATTCATACAAAAATGAGCAAATGCATGCCATAAGTGCTAACTTTAGGTCATCTAATCAGAGAACAGAAAGAATTCCTGTGACTTAGCTGACCCACATGGCTCAAATAGCAAATTCTGAATACCAAATACTATGAGGAAAATGCATTTTGAACAGTTTGTGTAAAATCCATGGGACCATATATATTTAAGGCAACTTGAACATTTATGAATGAGCACATTAATACAAAATATTGTTTAAAATAGACAAATGAAAACCAGTTTGTCAGTGGTCAATTTGTGAATGGAAGAAAACAGCCAAACCTAAGAAATACAGTTTGAGACAAATAGTTTGACCAAGTTTTTATCATTATTATTATTATTATTTATTTATTATTTGTGTTACCATAGCACCTAGGAGCCCTATTTCTGGACCAGGACCCCATTGTGCTAGGTACTGTGCAAACACGGAACAATAAGATGGTCTGTGTGTAGGTATTATCTTCACCTCTCCTGTTCCTGCCTGCCTGTCCTCAAGCCTAAACAGTCCAGGGTATGATCTGTCTCCTATTGTCAAGGATAGGACAAGTTTCACCTGCCTTACCCAGGATAGGTATCAGAAATCACCTTTGTGACAATAAAGAAAAGAATGTATAAATGCAAAATGCATATGTAGAAAGTCAGAGGGAATGTGATCATAAGCAGAACTATTTACTACTCCCTTATGATCATAGGTATTATCGAAAGTGAGACAGGAATCACTTAGCAATTTTGAATCTGCAGCATTCAATCTGCTCTGAAGCCTGTGCCACCCACTTCTACCATCTAACTAGTTTCAAAGGATGAAGGTACTGTAGTATTATTTTGACACAATTTTTCTGAGAGTAACGAGGAAAGGAAGGGAACAAGGAAAACCTAAATAATTTAGGTTTCTTGTTAACCTGGAGTGGTTTTCAAGTTCGTTTTCTCAGTTCATTATTAGTGATGCACAGAACAGGAGACATCTGTATAAGACACTTAAGTATATACTGTGGGGACAATCATACATTAGTAGGGGGATGTTTTCAAGATCAGTTTCTAATTTCTATGTAATTAGTATATAAGGGAATCTAGGCTGATGGTAGTTTTTCAGTGTAACATGATGTTAGCCCACTGGAATCAGGGTTTCTGCTGCTTAAGAATATACTGGAATATATAGTATAAACAATAGTATGTTTCCTACATAGTAACATTTGTAAAATTTGCAATACTTAATTGTCTCTGTGTTGACTATTAGGTACATAAGTCATATGTTGTTTGTTTCATTATATGACCTTTGTAACTAAGCAAGAAAGGCAGTATTGTGAATTACAAATATTCACAACAAATTGCTCTCAAACAATCTGCAGGCCAAGAATTATTCACTGAAGAAATTCATAGATTTCAAATAACTAACAATATTCAATAATTTTGCATTTTGTTCAAAGACTATTCCGGGAGGAAAAGGTGTAATTTGTCAAATGATTTTAGGGGGTCAGGAATTATTTCCTCAACTCTAGTGATAGTGGAAATTGTCAATACAAATTTTAGCATGTAAAGCTTATGTTTTAATATCACTATGCAAAAAGAAATGTTTTTATAATTTTTATAATTTTATATGAGAACTAGGTATATATGCCATTATTTGGTAAATTCTATCAGTATACTCAGCACTGCATGTGACACAAAATGAAAACATTCCCTGCTCCAAAGACTTTATAATCTAAGGCCCCAATTCTGCAAACTGCTGTACATGGGAATACCTCTGATTTCAGTGGAGATCCATGTGGGTTTAAGGATCTGCTCACAGAACCCTACACAGAGCACTTTGCATGATCAGAGTCAAAAACATACCTAAAAAACCCCACTACATACTGAAAAGCCCAGAGGAAGGAACAACATGGAGGTTTCTTATTATTAAGAATAATTAATATTTTGGTTTATATACTGCCTTCTTGTATTGTTCCATAATGAACCTACCTTGCTGTTACTATACAGCATGTACTGATTTTCATATACTCTTCCTGACTGACATAAAGACACCTGCATTTCAGATAGTTTGTCTGTTAAAATAAGTTCACAGGCTGGAAAAGTGGTGGGAACAAAGTCTAAATGGATGAATATTTCAGGGAGCAATTGAACCATGTTTTCTTCTAATTATAAAAAAGTGAACATCTGCAAGAAAAATTAAACATGTAAGTTAGAGTAGACTCAAGAGACTTCTAACTTATATGCCTGCCTACACTAGTGATATGAGAAGCACATCAGAGAAAAGCACCGATCAGAGGAGACAGACACAGTCATACCCATACAACGTTTTCACTAAATCTACATTAATTATTAAATACATTAGCATAAAGGGTTCTAACATAAGGCTCTGTTAATGATTATTTAATACAATTGAAAAAAAAATCATTCTGTGACTATGGGTATCCTTAACTAAATATCGTGGAAGTGTTTATTCCATTTGTATTACAAACTGTGAGACGAGAATAAGAAAAGCAATAGACATGTATTTCAGAAAATAATGTTACCATATAGGGTAGCTAACAAACGGACTAGTTAACTAACTGGGTGAACAAGTCTGATACAACATTTCGCTACAGCTTAGCTGAGTATGACCTGATAGACAATCAGAGCAGTACTGACTGACTGACAGATCTTTGAAACAGTTAAATAGTAGATAAAGGAAAGACAGGAAACTATGGTAGATTTAAGAATCTCTTAAAGTGTGACTACACTTGTTTTTTTAACTGACCACTTTTAATAAAAATGAAGGTGAGTAAATGGCCTTTTTAAAAAATAAAATGGATTTTTCTTTATTTTTTATTTTTTACATGAAAGTGCCCTTGAGTGGCCTCTCCCTCTTCTCCCTGATTGCAGTTTAAAGCCCTGCTCAGGTGGATTCCTACATTATCACAGAGGGTGGGGGCTGATGAAGAAATAATGGCAGCCAGAGAAGACTGCAGCAGTCCTAAGACAAGGGGCCCACTAATGTGCTTCCCATTTCTCCCCCCACCTTGTCCCGAAAAGGATCTGATGAAGCTTAGGTGAGAAACAAAACCACCTACCTACCTACCTACCCACCCACCCAAGGGGGGAGACTGCCCTTCAATAACCTAGAGTAGTTAGGGTGGGGAAGTAGGAGTAAGAGCGGGGGTCTACCCAGGAGAACTTGTGACATATACATTCCTCCCATTAGAAGCTGGGACAGCTCTGGTAATTGGGGTAGAAACAACCAATTCACTGGTTTAAGTTCTTCTGCTAGAACGTGGTGTGGAAATGCAAAGTATTTTTAATTCCATATTAACTAGAGATAGGCCTAGGAATGTGTGTTTGGATCTGGTGTACATTTAGACAAGGGTTGACATTCTAGGTCAAATCTGGGCACATCTACACAAATACTTATTGCATGGCAAGCTGACATGTACTCTTAACTGTCCAGGTGGACCCTACTGCTGCACACTAAAAGTTCCCTATGGTGCACTGATGGAGTGTTGTTTCAAATCACAGTACATCAATGCACACTAGAGAGCTTCTAGTGTGCTGCTGCAGCAGCAGCAGCAGCAGCATCTTCATGGACATCTAGTGCACAGCATGCTGAAACATTGTAGATTTACATCCCCACTTGCCTTGCACTGTGCCCTCAGAGCTCTAGGGTTCTGATTCAGATGTGACTACCCTGAAATCTCAGGAGCAGTTCTGGGGATTTTTCAACCTCACAGAGACTGGAATGGAAACTGGAAAATAGGCTTCTTTCCCAAAGGGATCAGATTTATGGCTCTATTTTTTTACTCATATCTAGCATACCCTAACAATTTAGAAAAAGAGTGGACATGACTTGTGCAAATCCTATGACTCAGCAGGATGAGAAGACTCCTACTGATCAATCATAGCAGGCATGCTGCAGCAAAGCTCTTCTCTTGTAGCCAGACACAGGCCTGCCCTTTCATGAGCAGTTGTCTATCTGTTCTGACAGGTCTCTGGAGGACTGGCATCTGAGGTTCTTCTAGAGAATCGGTTGGAGGAGTATCCTACTGTAGCACACCTCATCTGGTTTCTGGCACCAGGAATGTCCTCTGCCAAGCTCCATCAGCTGGGAAAAAACATTTAAGTGGTTAGTTTTCCCCTCATTTCTCCTCTTACAGCAATGAGCTGCAACTCAACACTCTATCTAGTTGTCTCTGTGCCATGTGGCCCTACTGAGCCTCCCTAATGAGTTCCAGCTCTCTTCTGCTCCAGACCCTTCCTTTTGGGTATGGAAATTTACAGCAGTCACTCATTCTCTATCATTCTCCATGGTGAATCTAGAGAGAATTATAATGAACTGTGAAAATAACTGTTGGTTTCTACTAATTCTTTTTTTCTGAAAACATTGTATGTCAGATCTTTACTAAGGACTGACATCTGGGGGATTTGAATGTAGGATTTAAGTTATAAGGATCTGAAAAATGTTAGCATCCAAGTGTAATTTTAAAATGCATTTATTTTGAGTTCCTTAGAGAGAGACAACAATTGCTGAATGTAGTAGAAGTACTGTGTGGTAAATTCAAGTTTGTTCTTTCATTTAAATGGTTCCTCTTTGTGAATGGAATTTCCATGTTAAGTGTAAAACTGAAAGTCAAGATTAACTGTGTAGCTGCTAAGGTACCTCCACAATATTATAATGGTGCTATATGGCAACAACAATAGCAATTGCATCAAGCACACATTGGATTACAGTGCAGTTCCTCCCACTGTCAGACTTATCAACTGATTAGAAGACTTGAAGAGCTGCTAAAAGGACAATCTATATATTTATTTTTTTAGAATGATAAGAATAGTGTAAAAGCCCAACACCCCTCAGGATAATAACTATTTCTAACTTGGAAATCATTCATCATCATCATCACTCCCATAACAGCATTGGTCATTGGAGCACCATCATTGATGAGCAATCAACCAAAATTGTCTCCACTCCTGACGATTGTGTGTCAGTGCTTGAGTCTCCACAAAGTCCATTCCTGTCCACTCTTTTATGTTGTCAATCCATCTCTTCTTCTCTTTACCTCTTCTTCTCTTCCCCTGTACTGTCCCTTGGAGGATGATCTTGGATAAGTCAAATTATCTTGTTACAAGGCCGTACCACTTCAACTTGCACTTCTTCACAGTCATCAGGAGATCTTCATATGACCCAGCGCATTGGGTGATGATGTTGCAGACTTCTTCATTAGTAACGTGGTCGAAGTAGGAGATGCCCAGGATTTTATGGAAGTATCTCATCTCTACTACCTTTATTTTCCATTCAAGTTCTGCCGTAAGGGTCTATGTCTCACACGCATACAGAAAAATGGAGATGGCCAATGCGTGCAGCAGTTTCAGTTTGGATTCCAGAAAGATGTTCTTATTCCTCCAAATTGGCTTTAGCTTTGCCACTGTTGCAGTTGTTTGCGCAACTCTTGCCAGAATTTCTGCCTTTGATCCTTCATCAGTGATGACTGCCCCCAAATACTTGAACTGTTTCACTGTCTCCAGCTCTTGTCCATTGACAGTGATATGTGAGCTGATCCTGTCATGTTTGTTTGTCATCAGCTTGGTTTTCTCTGCACTGATTTCCATGCCATATTTTATGGAGGTTTCATCCAATCATTTCACAAGGTTGGCAAGTTCATCTTTGCTACCTGACAGGCTGTCAATGTCATCAGCAAACCGAAGATTTGAGATAGTTGGCCCCCCCACGCTGATTGTGCATATGTGATCTTCTAGGGCATCAGTCATTATGCACTCCAAATAGATGTTGAACAATGCAGGCGAAAGAAGGCAGCCTTGCCGGACTCCAACAATGGTGCAAAACTACTCTCCTATTGTGCCACTGACGAGAACTGCACTTCTGGCCTTGGGATACAGTTGTATAATGGTAAGAATAAGCTTAAGACCAACATTGTACATCTTCAAGGTTGCCCATATTGCTTCATGCCATACTCTGTCAAAGCCTTCTTGAAGTCAACAAAGACTTGGTAGATGTCCTGCTAGTGTTGTAAGTACTTCTCACATAGAACACAAAGATTGAAAATCTGTTCTGTGATACTTCTTTCTGCTTGTGGCTTCAATCTGTTCAATATGACTTTCAACATCACTTTTCTGGGATGGCTTATGGTCCGGTAATTTTGACACAATTGCAGGTTGCCTTTCTTTGGCAGAGTGATGATTAGTGACTGTGTCCATGTGGAGGGCCACTCAGTGGTCTGCCAGATCTTGTTGCAGATCTTGGTGAGTACATCTATTACTATTTATCCTCCGAATTTCATCAGTTTGGCTGGGATGTTGTCAATACCTGTTGTTATACCAATAGAATAAAGATCAGCAGGATGTTATTAAGAGGGATAAGGCAAAGATGCCACATTTATTGTAAATATAATGATAAAGCAAAAGATAAAAGTAAACAACATTGTTTGACTACTTATTTCTTATACATACACACACACACATATATATATATATATATAGAGAGAGAGAGAGAGAGAGAGGTTCATTCACACAATCATTCATTCAAGTTCTGTATAGGTGTTATAGTTACCAGCCTAGAAGTTGCTCATGCCAAGTTACTGGCCAGGTATCTTGGTCATGAGGATGGAGCCGAGTCTGTGTCAGGTGCACCTGATGCTCCTGGAGGTTGGCAGCAGAACCAGAGACTCAAAGTCATCAGTCTTTAGAGTCCATTCTTTTAGGAATTAATTACTATGTTAGTCTATGGGAACTGTTTCATCCTGCTGTTGCTGACTCAATCAGCAGATGGCACATTCCTGTCCAAAGTGGCACATTCCTGGTGGCTCCACACTGTCCAAAGTTTGTGTTTCTCATTCTTCCAGGTGATGGGGTGGATCCCAGTTTACGCTCAGGGGGTTGTCTGGTGGTCCTACTTGACACATTCTTCGGCCGATGGATACTCCCTTTTTAGGCTGGCACCTCCCTAACCATTTATGTACATCAAGCATTCATCAACATACATTCCATATCTTAACCATATTTTAATTTACTGTCTCCACCACTTTCGGGGTGTGTGCTAATTCATTTGAGACTCCCGGCCCTTTAATCACAGAGGGTGGAGGTCTGTCCTAGGAGCCGTTGAATGAAGTGAAAGTCACTTAACAGCTTATAGTGTTTGTTTACATTGTATCAATTACTTCAAGAACAAAGTCAATTAACTTGTTTGTAAGTTTTACATAGTAATAAAGTATCTTTCACAGGATAGATATAATCAATGGTTTCTACAGACAGTAGCTTACAAGTTTTAACAGACGACCTAAGAGATTTTTGTACTTGGTGAAACTGTTGGATTTTAAAGTGTGGGGGACAAATTATGAGGGGGTCACTGTCACTTGGGGGAATCACTGTTAGTACCTTCTTTTATATCCCTACACTGTAGCCTTTCTGTTCTTGAGTGATTTCACAGCTGTCTTCACTTCTTCATGCAGTATTGGAAAGTCATCCTCCACTGTGGAATCTGGGCTGTCTAGGACAGTAGGATCTCCATTTCTTTGGTGGTTGTATAGATCAGAGCAGTAATTTGTCCACCTATTGATGATGTCCTTTTCTTCTGTAAGACTGTTCCCTTCTTTGTCTTGAATTGCATTAGCTTTGGTCCATCTTTCCTTCATCAGATCTTTTACAATCTGGAAGGCTCATTTGGTATTTTTATTATTGACTCTCTTCAATTTTAGAGCATTGTTTTTTCGATCCCTATCTCCTTGGCCACCTTCTTTCCTTTCTTGATCTTTCTGCCAATCACTCTGTATTTATCAGCACCCTTAGTGCTGTTCTTATCTCTCTTGAGTTCTCTTCTAATGTCACACATTTGTAGTATTTCATTTGTGACCCATGGTTTTGTCTTCTTATGGTGTTTCCCAAGAATGTTCATTGCCACCTGATTCCTTACAGTGTTGAAATTGTTGGTCATTGTTTCTACATCTTCCTCTAGAGCAAGCAGTGGAGCAAATTTTCCGCCAATCATTGCTTGGAATGACTCTGCAATGCTTTGGTTTCTAAGTCTTTCTAAGTCAAACTTGATTCTGGTGGACTTTGACCTGATGATGTTCCTTAGCTGCAGCCAAAAATTTAGCATCACTAGGTCGTGATCACTTCCAATATTTTAGCTCTGTTGATCCCAGAATGAAATCGGTTTTGAACCATGATGTAGTCAATCTGACCGTGATGTAAACCATCAGGTGCATGCCACGTTGCTCATCTGGATGCTTTATGTGCTCCTAATGTGTTTGTGAGAATCAGATTGTTATAGCTGGCAAACTCCAAAAGTCTCAGTCCTCTCTCATTGGTTACTGCATTACAGAAAGGGCCACAATAATCTCGCCAATCTGCCTGTGTCAGTACTCACTTTAGTATTCCAATCTCCCTGTACAATCAGGATATCTTTCTTGTGTACCTTATCGATGTCTTGAAGCTGATTGTAAAAATCTTCAATTTGCTCATTGTCATAGTCTGTTGTAGAGGCATAGACTTGTACCACCGTGATATTAAACGGTACAGCCTTTAGATAGATGGAAATAAGCCTGCTGGATATTGGGTGGCATCCTAATACTGAATTCTTGGCATTTTTAAGCACAAGAAATCCTACACCATTGACATGTTTGTCCTCTCCACTGTAATAGAGTACATGGCCTTTTTCCGTTAGTGCCTCTCCACAGTTCTTCCATCTGACCTCAGAGATTCCTAGGAGGTGCCAAGTGTATTGTTCCATTTTGTACATGAATTCTTTCAACCTCCCTATTTGTCTCAATGTCCATACATTCCATGTGGCTATGGTGACGTTATCTCTTTTGCAGATCCTCTTTGTTGGGATTACACCAGTAGTATACTTGTCACGTCGGCCCTGGTGGGAAACAGTTGGCATGGTCATTATTAACCCAGGCTGCGACCAATCCGGTATGGACATGGTTGATTTGCTCATCATATGATGTGTCTTGGGTAGCTTTCTAACCTGGCGGAGCCCATCCCTCTCCAGGCAGCCCCCTTTTAGTTGCCTCTTATGACATGCAGGAGGAACAGTGCGCCTATTCTGTCCCCGAACCCACAGGGAATTGGAAATCATTACTTACCTTTAAAAGTTGGGCTCTACATACTCTGGATGAGTGATAGACTTTAACACATTAATACAAGTTCAACCTGTGTAGGTACAAGTAACAAAAACTGCTGGGTACAAATGTTTATTAATGTAATTAGCACAGCATGGGGAACGTGTAATGAAAGTTGAGCATGTTAATGTTCAAAATGAATAATACATAGGATCAGCATGTTGCCTGACAAATATTTGACCCTTTAGCAAGGAGAGTGTTGAAAAAGAAAAAACAGAGAACTGAAAAGCCTTTTTAACCTCTCCACTTTGTTGCAAAGACTCATCACAAAGCTTATGTATATTCTATGCATGTGAAGAAGTACCACGTATTAGAACAACTGGTTCCTTGATCAAAAGTGAAAGACAAAGAACACTGAAACAGAATTTAA
>NW_020664420.1:67631225-67677408 GCF_002925995.2 Terrapene triunguis | reverse complement strand
TTCCTTGATCAAAAGTGAAAGACAAAGAACACTGAAACAGAATTTAAAGGGGCAGAATTACAAAGAGTAGAAGGGTTATTTCTGAAAGGGAAAACACCCAAGTGGAAGCCCTCACAAAGGCAAAGTTACTTGTTCAGCCCCCAAGATGAGGTAGGCAGTGTACAAAAATATAGTCCCTGTCCTGTAGAGGTTTCAATCCATGAAACATATCCAAAAGAATGAGGCCTGACCACATTGGCCAAAAAAATCCAACAAACATTAATATAGCCAGAGTCCTAACACAGCAGCTCCCTGCCTTTTCTAGAGCTCGCAACAGATGGCCTGGGAGGGATAGCTCAGTGGTTTGAGCATTGGCCTGCTAAACCCAGGGTTATGAGTTCAATCCTTGAGGGGGCCACTTAGGGATCTGGGGCAAAATCAGTACTTGGTCCTGCTAGTGAAGGCAGGAGGCTGGACTCAATGACCTTTCAGGGTCCCTTCCAGCTCTGTGTCTCCATATATTATGGCCTCATCCATCACAAGAACACTTTTGAGAAAGCATCTCCATCTGAATCATAAAAGCAGCAAAGAGTCCTGTGGCACCTTACAGACTAACAGACGTATTGGAGCATGAGCTTTCGTGGGTGAATACCCACTTCATCGGTATTCACCCAAGAAAGCTCATGCTCCAATACGTCTGTTAGTCTATAAGGTGCCACAGGACGCTTTGGGTACGTCTTCACTACCCACCGTATCGGCGGGTAGCAATCGATTTATCCGGGATCGATATGTCGCGTCTCGTTAAGACGCGATATATCGATCCCCGAACGCGCTCACCGTCGACTCCGGAACTCCACCAGAGCGAGCAGTGGTAGCGCAGTCGATGGGGGCGCCACGGCCGTTGATCCCGCGCCATGTGGACCCCAGGTAATTCGATACAAGATACTTCGACTTCAGCTACGCTATTCGTGTAGCTGAAGTTGCATATCTTGGATCAATCCCCCCCCAATGTAGACCAGCCCTTAGCTGCTTTTACAGATCCAGACTAACACAGCTACCCCTCTGATATCTGAATCATAGTTATACTGAAGCTAGGGTTTCCAACTTTCTAACCGCACCCCTCCCCAGAGGCACCATCCCCTGCCACACCCCTTCCCTGAGGCCCCGCCCCCTGCTCATCTGGCTGGGGATGCGGGCTGTGGGGTGGGACTGGGGATTAGGTGTTTGGGGTACAGGAGAGGGGCTCCGGGCTGGGGGGCCAAGGGATTCAGAGTGTGGTAGGAGGTTGCAGGTTGAGGCAGAGTTTGGGGTACAGGAGGGGGCGTATTGGCTTTGGGTTGGGGGTGCAGGCTCTGGGGTGGGGCCAGGGATGAAGGGTTCAGGTGCCAGGGGTTGAGGTGTGTGTGTTGAGGTGAGGGCTCCGGCTGGGGGTGCAGGCTGGGGTGTAGAGTCAAGGATGAGGGGCTTGGGGTGCAGGATGGGGCTCCAGGTTTGGAGGGGGCTCAGGACTGGGGCAGGGGGGTGGGGCTCTGGGTTCGGGTGCGGGCTTACCTCGGTCAGCTCCTGATCAGTGACACAGCAGGGCTAAGGCACGCTCCCTGCCTGTCCTGACTCTGTGCTGCACCCCAGAAGTGAATAGCAGGTCTGGCTCCAAGGCAGTGGGGGACCAGGAGGCTCTGCGCACCGCTCTTTCTTGCAGGCACCCCCCCTCACCCTCCCTCACCCCAGCTCCCACTGACCATGGTTCCTGGCCAGTCGTTGTGTGGAGTCAGTGCTCAGGGTGGGGGGCAGCACACGATGCCCCGTGGTCCCCCTGCTCAGCAACCAGACCTGCTGGCCATTTCTGGGGCGCAGCACGATGCCAGGACAGATAGGGACTAGCCTGCCTTAGCCCTGCAGCAATGTCAATGGCATTTTAACGGTGCAGTTGGCGGTGCTGACCGGAGCTGCCAAGGTCCCTTTTCGACCGGGCTTTCCAGTCGAAAACTGGACACCTGGCAACCCTAATTGAAGCCCTTTTACAGAATTCAAGCAGTGTATAGGGGCTTTAAAGCACTTCAAGCACTGTGTGGCATAAAGAGGCTTTAGTGTAAAGGAGAGTGTGGCCCAGACCTCCCTTTTCAACTCCTGAGGTTCCATGAAGTATCGGCTGGCACTGGTGCATCTTGCCCATATTGGGCCTCAGGCCAATTCCACTTTTGGGAAAAGTGAGGGAACATTTCTTTGGCATATTTTATTTTAATTGCCTCCATTTTAAGCTGCTCACAGGTGTGGAATGTTATAGTAAGTCCCAGGGGGATATGAGTGTGGGTAGAGTAGTGATGAGGTGGGGCTATAGGTGCATGATAAATTGGATTTAGTAAACTTTCATTTGTGATGGCAAATGAGTAAATGTAATTAATGGGATAATTTACTTTGCAAAAGTGTGCAAATTGAGAATGTTTGGGGAATTGGGGAATAATGTGATACAAGCACATATTGGCAGGAGGATGGAGTATATGACCTAATAGGTCTTTTCCATTTAGATCTTCTCTTATTCTATGACATAAAGGAATGTGTATATATTAAGACTGGACATACAACCATGTGTTTATTTAGTTCTACTGCTGTAGCTTTTTGTTTTAGTGATCATTGCTCAGGAAAATTAAGGCTATGTTGAGAGGAGGAATGAAAAGGTCAAATTCTCTTTAAGATGTATTTGGAATCAGTGATTTTTTGCCTCTTGCTCGGTGATCAGGAAATGAACTCTTTTTGTGAGCTTGCCATCTGTTCACATCCTCACTTGATAACAAGAAAAAATCTTGCTCTCTGTGTATTGATTTCAAAAGGAATGGTAAATTCAGTTGATGAATTCACAGAGACACATGAAATGAAGCTATTCCCATTTGTTTTCCTGAGATTGCATGTAGATCCTATGTGATCATGCTTGATCTTCATTGTGAGGACAAGGAAGAGTGTTAAAACAACAACAACAACAAACCTGTCTAAAAAAAATTAGGAAGAAAAGGGGGAAAATTGAAAGAAATGGGAGAGGGGCAGGCACAAGAAAGCAAATACTACTTTCTGGTTGAAGGAACACTGCCAAAGGACAATAATACATATCTCAAATTTAGGATTTGTTTTTAAAAACTTTTCAAAACTTAACATGAATAGAAAAGTTGTCATGATTTTTTCTGTAAGTGACTTTGTCTTTCCCTGTAATGTTGCAAATAGAAAATAGTAACACTGTTGTAGCACAGGAGAGTCAGAACTGAAACTGATTATAAATCAATTGCTTCAATGGGGCTACACTAATTTGCATCTTCCAAAGATCTGGCACTGAGCTGAGTGAAATGCATAAAGAACAAATAAACAGCCTACATGGTGAGAAATAAACTACATTTTTAGAAACTTCAGTGATCTAGTTGCTAGGTTAAAATATGTATATGATTTAAACTGGCCAAAACTAGGCCCTGGGATCATATGATTGAAACTGATGTAGCTATTCCATCCAGAAGAAACAGATTATCTTCATCTATTTTCAAATTCAGTTGAACTGCCTTGTAATCTCAGCAGCAATGGTAACAATGGGGTATAATTAGATGGGAAAAATCAAAACAAAACAGGAAACAAGCTCAATATGAGGAAAATCTTTCAAACAATGAGATCTTTTTGATAGTAGAATAGTCTCCAATGGAAAGAGTTAGAACCACATTGCTTGAAATATTTAAAAAACACACTAGAAAAAGGGAGGTATACTGTTGTGACGAGTCCTGGAGTCATTGATCAAGAGTTTATATCCTTGGTGTTTATGAATCCAAGTTATTTAACTGGACAACATCATCCTTTGGGTCAGATGATGTCCTGAGCCATCTGGGGCCATAATCTGTTGTTAAACATTCATTCTTGTTAAAGACAGTGTGTGAGGGGTGCTGCTAGATGTAGAGATGGGGGGGCGAATATGTCAGGGTAAGCGTACAGTTTCTTTAAAATTATAGCAGGAAGCTAGGCAGAAGAGTATGGGGAAAGGATTTAGGTAGAACCTATGCAATTAATAAAGAGAAAAAGAGAGCAGTTGTTGGGATAATACTGTTTTAGTTTATTTTTTTCTCAAAATATTGAACAAAATTAGTTAATGAAAATTTTTTACTTTTTGACAAATTCAAAATGAAAACTTTCAAAACAAAATCTTGTTTTGATTTTTTGTTTTTGTTTTACCCGTTTCATCTGACGTAGGTCTAAAAGGGTAGGGGGACAGGCATAAAAACAGAAAATAGAAATTATCCCACTAGTACAAACTAAAGAATTTTAAAAAACTGAAAATTGTGATAGTGAAATGTTGTTTTGATTTTTTCCAACAAAAATATCAAACTTTTGAGAAAAAAATATTTTCAATTAAAACTTGTTGTTTATTTAAAAAAAAAACTTTAAAGAAATGTTGGCCAAACCTACTGTCTTGTTATCCTAATAGAGTCTTTAGTAGAGTATTAGAAAAGATGAGTTTGTGATCCTTTACTATTGTCAAATGACAAAAACGCAACCCTGTCCATAAAAACAGATTGTTAGAAACATGATAAAAATAGATATTTTTATCTTGTAAAATTAGAAAATCATTTCCTTAAACATAATTGGGGCAATTTTCATTAAATACATACTAGTATTTATTATGCTCAATGAAAAAAATAACGTTTCTTGTAATAGTTTAAAAATTATTTTCCCCACACACAAGATAAGCTATTCAAAAGATTGTTTGTTTTTAAATAAGAATGACAAATATGCAAAGCTGGTTAGTTGTTCCTTCCATTTTCCTGTACAGGATAGGATTATATCAATTAAGGGGCAAAGAAGGAAAAACTGTAGATCAATGCAATCATTGTGGAAGCATATCTCTCACTAAGTATCATTAACTATGCAGTCTTGACTGAGAAAGATTAGTAGAGATTTGCAGCTGATTGCATTCCAGGAGACACATGGTTATTTAAGGCTGTAGTTATTTTGCTTCAGGGATTTTTTGACATGAGCTATGTACTCAGAAGTTAGACATCTGTGCAAAATATTTTCCATGGAAAACAAAGTCAGTGGGTTTTGCATTTCATTTTTAATTTAAACAAGTCACCAACTCTTCACCTTTACATACGTTTTCAGGAACCCTTCTCTCACACATGAGAGTGAAGACATGAGAGTCAAAAGGTTAAATTCCACTTGTAAGACACCTCTGTGGGATAATCAGAAGCTGAGGTAGCAGAAAAAGCAGGAGCAACAAGCCATATATCCTTCACCTCTGAAGAGTCAATAATATCATTCCTCAGGAAGAAGCCTATCAATATCAATCCTGTGAATATTGCCTATTACTTTGTAATATATGCATCAGCATGTAAGCATTAAGTGCATTTTTATTACTTCCTCATTTTGGGGAGGGCAGTAGACAGATCGGGCCTTATGGGTGGGCAGTGTGGACAACCTCCCAGGGCATGATGGTCAGAGGTGCTGTCAGTGCTTAATTTGTGCTGGGGCTCACTGGGACTGAGCCATGGAACCTCTAGGCTTGGTAGTTCATAGCCCCAGCACCTGTGGGCTCCTGGCCAGCAGCCACCGCTCTCTGGACACCAGGGTCAAGCGGCAAGGGTGTGGAAGGGATCTTGGGGTAATGGTGTGGGGGGAGGCAGCAGGAGCTGAGCGTGGGGAGCCCGGGAAGGCAGCACAGGCAGAAGTGATAGGTGGGGAGCCGGGGAGGCAGCAGGGTCCTGGGGGGGATGGGCGAGCGGCCAGGGGAGAGGCTGGTTCAAATCCCGCCTTGAATGGCTGAGAAGCAGTTTCAAGAGGGCTCTTCTGCACCACAGCTGTGGGTGCTGGCATTTGGTTCATAGAGCTGAAGGGCTCCCACTGTCTTGCCTCTTGAAGTTGTTCTGCCTCATTTAAATATTCTTTCTTCCAGGTCAAGAGTCAAAATCATTCTGTATTCTGATGGTTAGGGTGGCTAGGGTACTTGCTTGGGTTGTTGGAGAATCTGGTACAAATCCCCAGTCTGCTCATTCAGCAGCAGTTTGCACGGGGATTTCCCGCCTCCTGGATGACTACTTTTTGGAGTGAGACATCCTTGTCCAAACCTCCTCTCACTGGAGGCCATTGTCTTCTTCGCACTGGGAGGGGATGTGGACAGGGATTGCCCACTCTCCGTGGGAGCTCCCAGTTCACACCCCTTGCCAGAGAAGGGGGAGTGACCTGGGGTCTCCCACAGCCTCGATGTGTATCCTACGCATGGGGGGGGAGGGGAACAAAAGAGTGATTGGGGTCTTTTCTGTGCCCCCCTGCCCCAAATTACTAGTTAATTAAAAGAGCAAGACTCACTCCAGATAGCCCACAGTTCAATAACAAACTCCTATACCTCAGATCCCCTCTACTGTGGCAGAGAAATGGGATTTGAACCAGGGTCACTCACACCCCAGGGGCATCCCATAACCCTCACACCATAGAGAGATTTAGAGGCAAACTTTGGCCCAGTTAATATGTAGTTAAAGTGGAACAACTTCAACAGAAAAGACTGAGGGAACTCCCACAGCAGAATAGCTCCCAATCCAGCACTTAGGTCATTCACTTGCGAGGTAAGAGAATAAGATTCAAATCCCGTGTCTGCAAACAGAAAGGGGATTTGAATCCACAAAGCCCTAATTTTTAATCCAAGCTCCCAAACCACCGCACTACCAAAAGATTTGCGGCCCAATTATTATTTAGTGATAGTGGACCAGCTTCAATAGGAAAGACTGAGGGGGCCCCACGTCAGAACACCTAGTCCATCAGGTACGACATTCGCTCAAGAAGAGGGAGATGCTCTTCAAGTCCTTCCTCAGCAGGCTGGCAGGACAGGTGAACCAGCCTCACCAGCTGTGTGTGTACCCAAACAGTTGGACTACAGAGGGATTCTTAGCTAACCATGGGCACAATTACTGTTTAATGAAAATGGCACGGGCTCAAGACTCTGCAAACGGCAATCCACATCAGCCTATCCCATAGGTCAGTGACTGGGGTACTCACTTGAGAAAATGCAGACTCCGCCCGTTCAGATCCCTTCTGATCAGGCTCAGGGGAGAGGAAGGAAGGAATTAATCCACATTCTACCACTTCGTGGGTTCCACAGCCAGGAAGTCCTCAGGTGACTCCTCTATTTCATGTGAGATTGTTAAAAACCTGCCTGATGTTCCCACAAAACTGCCAAGGGATGTGACAAAGTTGGAATATTTTGTAATACCCCTCTACCCCGATATAACGCTGTCCTCGGGAGCCAAAAAATCTTAGTGCGTTATAGGTGAAACCGCGTTATATCAAACTTGCTTTTATCCGCCAGAGTGCACAGCCCTGCCCCCCTGGAGTGCTGCTTTACCATGTTATATCCGAATTCATGTTATATCGGGTCGCATTATATCGGGGTAGAAGTGTATGTTTATCAAGATGATGCATGCCTCAGTTTCCCTTTTATGCTGCATTGTTACCTGGTGGGTGGAAAAGGCCCATTACTCTCAGGGCAGGCTCATACACAGGTGTGAATGACACCTAGCTCTCTGGGACTAAGTGGATCATTGGAAAAAGAGGGGCTGGTGCCTTAGTGCAAATCCCCCCCTCTTCCCCCCATAAATGGAGCCTCAGAAGACAATGGCTACTCCAATGCCTGCACATTGACACCTAGCAACCACCGACTCAGAGGGACAGGTACTGCCCCATGGGGCCTTAAGGAGTCTGAACAGCATTTCCCCAGCTTGAGAAGAAAGGGGGGCGGGGGTGATAAGGAGGTGGGTGATGAGAGCTGGCACCTGAAGCTCAACAAAGGAAGTAAAATGGAGGGAGACAGACAGAGCTTGAACCAAGGAGGTCACTACAGCTTGGCTGGGCTGTGCTTTAACCTTCAGTTCTCTGTACTGCCCTCAGGACTGCCTAGGTGGTGGGCCAGTTGACCAATAAAGTTGACTGCACCATGCTGTGGGAGCGTCAATGCAAATACTTGGTGAAGCACATTATTCCCTGAAGAGCATGCACGACTCCATCTGGGCTCTGTCTCCAGCAGACTCACTGAACAGAGCAGGAGGCAGACAGGCATGATGCAGGCCCAGAGGTGCAGTCTAAGGAGACAGTGAAGCCATGTGGCTTACCCTGGCAAGTGAGCAAGTCAGGGCAATGGTAGATTAAGATTTACTGGGGCCCTGAGCACAAAGCACATTTGGGCTCCCCAACATCCTCTTTGCCACAGGGCCCCGCTCCCTGCTCCTCCCCTTCCCCCAAAGCCAAGCTATCTGACCTGGCCAGAAGCTGGGCCATGGTAAGAGCTGCACAGGGAGTCTGGGCTGCTGTGGGGAGCCCTGGACCCTCCACCTGCCCTGGGTGGCGCACCCGGGGGGGGGGGGTAAGGACACAGGCTAGGGTGACCAGATGGGACAGTCCTGATTGTTGGGGCTTTTTTTTTTTATATGGGTTCCTATTACCCCCCCACCACCCGATGTCCCAGTTTTTCACACTTGCTATCTGGTCACCCTAACACGGGCTGCTCTCAGGCACACTGCCCCCAGGGCAGGGGGTGGGCTCGGGACTCCCTACAGCTGTCTGGGCTCCCTGGGCTGCTCTTATTACAGCATAGGGCAGTGGGCCTCAAACTGTGGAGGTGCATTGCCATAAAGGGGCACAGAGGAAAGCGTGGGGGATGCAGAGGGGCCCAATTCAGAACACCATCCAGATCTGATGTGCCCCCTGCTTTGGCCCTGCCGCAGCCAACCACGGACCCCGGCTCCACCGTGGACCCCAGCTCCCACTCCCTTCTCTGGCCCCGACTCCTGGGGGGGCGGCCTGAGTAAGGGGAACGCAATCACAAAAGTTTGGGCATCCTGGCCTAGGGTGACCATACGTCCCTTTATGGCCCCAAACAGCCCAACTTTTGGGGCAAAACAGGGCATTTTCTCCAGTTGGCAAGCATAATTGGGACAAATGCCCAGGTTTGTGAAAAAGGGGCTAGGGGGTGGGGATGAGTGGTGAGACTCGGGGTAGCCCAGCACAGGCGAGGAGGGGGACTTGGGTGCGTGGCTTGGGCCAGCTCTGAGCAGGGTGAGGTAGAGACTTGAGCCAGCGCCACACCGGGGTGGGGGGGGGGAGAGGGGAGAGGGCCAGCTCCATGAAAAGGGGCAGGAGGGGGAAGAAGGGAGAGGGGCTTGGGCCACCTGTGTAAGGTATCATTACAAAGCTTAGAATCTATTGAGTGTGGTCATCCTATTTGTATAAATGTATCATTCTTGTATCTGAAACTAGAAATATGAAATATAACGCTGAGGTCCTATTGTAATTATGCAAAGTGTGGGCAATTAATGGTGGTTATGGAATCTTGATGGCTCCCATCAACTATGACAATTGGGTGTAAATGGCTCTACTTACTTGCAAGCCTTCCTATGAGTCAGGCCAGGAAGAATGAAGGCTTGGGGCGGGGAGGGGGGTCCTCACAGGACATGTGACCATGTCATCTGGTACTGGAATCCATCTTAAATCTGGTGCTTTTCCATTTAGAAGGAGGGGTTGGGACCCAGAGAGACAAAAGAGTCCCTCCTTGTGCCAAAGCTATATAAGGGGGGTGGAACAGAACAAAGGAGATGCCAGTCATGAGAAATCCCCTAGTTATCACCTGAGCTGAAGCTAACAAGAACTGTACTGGGGAAAGGATTGGGCCCAGACTAGGAAGGAGTCCAGTCTGTGAAAGAAGCTTATCAGAACAGCTCCGAGGGTGAAATTTTATCTGTAATCAGTTTCTTAATGTATTAGGCTTAGACTTGCGTGTTTTGTTTTATTTTGCTTGGTAACTTACTTTGTTATTACTTGGAACCACTTAAATACTACTTTTTATACTTAATAAAACCACTTTTGCTTATTAATTAACCCAGAGTAAGTAATTAATAGCTAGGGGAGCAAACAGCTGTGCATAACTCTCTATCAGTGTTATAGAGGGTGGACAATTTATGAGTTTACCCTGTATAAGCTTTATACAGAGTAAAACAGATTCATTTGGGGTTTGAATCCCATTGGGAGGCGGTTGTCTGGGTGCTGGAGACAGGAGCACTTCTTAAGCTGTTTTCAGTTAAGTCTGCAGCTTTTGCCCGTTACTTTGGGGTATGCTCATTTATTCGGGTTACTCTTCTGGGGGAGGGGATTCTGTAATACTATCAATGTACTGCTTGTGTCACTTGTGTTTTCATATGGAGCTCTACTTCTCCCTTCTGCAAGTCCCCTCCCAATGGAGCTATCCTGCAGGACCTAGGTTCCCTAGAGCTGGGTTTCTCCAGCCCCAGAAACGGATGAACACCCACCCACCCACACATACATTAACAGAGCAAGTCTGAGCGGACCGGGTCAATCAGCACTGTCAAGCTGACCCCTTATATGTCTCTGAACACACTGGGCTGGATGAAGCAGCACTTTCAAGCTGCCTCTCCTTATATACCCCTGGGCTCCATGGGCTTGCTCAAGCTGCACTTTCAAGCTGTTACCCTTATGCGTCCCAGATTCAGCACATCTCTATCCCCACTCTCACATCACAATTGTACTGGCAGTAACCTACTTGATGAGCAAACCCCACAGTATTTTGGGCGCTGCAGGGATCTTTAGCTTAGATAAAAGAAGTGTTGCTGTAGAGTGAATGGGGGAAGCTAAAAACACAAAAGAGTAAAGTTCAGCAAGAGAGAGAGAAGCAACCAACTTAACCATACAAGTTATTTATTGAATAATAGTGATAACTACACAAGGAGAGCTAAACCAACATAACATAACCTTTAATAATGTAATACCTAAGGTAGAAAGGAAAACAGAGAGAGAAAGAGAAGGGGATCTCACCGCTCCCTGAAGCTTGAACTGGTCGGGGTTCCCAGGTGATGGTGGTAGCTCAGGATCCAAGAGCAGGAGACAGGCAGAGTCCCCAGCACAATCAGTTAGGAGAATATGGAGTTCCAGTGGAACTGATGCATAGTTTGGATCTAAGCATCAGAACACTGACTGGAAGGCGAGTAGGGATTTTTGTAGAGAAAATACAATGGTTCAAGGAAGAACACTGGATTTGTTTATGGGTAAACTGATGTCTAGCCTAAAGAAAACCCTTGAGTCAATAGGAGCTAATCACTCCTAGCTATGGGTAGTGTTTTCTTCCAGGGCGCTCACAATGCAACTAGGCTGCTTCAGTATTTTGGATATCAATCAAGGATTCATTATTAGAATTGGTCTGATAATTGCTGAGCTGGGTGTGCGCAGGCGCAGGTTTATTAGCATCTGGAGCAGAGATTCCCATGATGCAGTGCTTCCCTGCTTTTTCTGGTCCCAGAGTTCAGTGCAGTTCTCTGTTCTCCATTCTGTATGCAAATTGAGATGTCTCCCTGTCCCATCTCTCATGCAGATGAGGCTAGGGGAGTTGTCTCTGCTCTCCATTTTGTATGCTAATGGAGATGTCTTAATCTTGTCACCCTTGTTAGGAAGGGTCTAGGTGTGTCTCCCACCGCCCTTCATTGCTCTCTGCAAGTCTTTTCTCTGATGGGTTTTGGTTTAAGCAGAGGCTGGTGTCTTTCATGAGTCAGACAGGCTGGATACTGCACCCTGGTTCCCCAAGAACACAGAGCTGACTGGTTTCAGGGGGCATGGGTTAGACCCTGGGTCTGTGTTGCACCAGATTAACGTATTTGACTTGAGAAGACAGGGTTCTGGAGGCCCAAACTGGCAGAGAAAACAGGCTCAGAGGTAGTCTCAGCACATTAGGTGACAGTCCCAAGGGGGTCTCTGTGACTGAACCTGTCATAGCCTCCCTTTCTGGTACTTAGGTCATTCACTTGAGAGGTAAGAGAGCAAGGTTCAAATCCCATCTCACCCAGCAGAAAAGAGATTTGAACCAACAATTTACTCATTCTAGGGGAAGTACCCAAACCCCCAGACTATAAAATCATTTGCTTAATTGCTCTGGCCCAATTACTATTTAGTGACAGTGGACCAGCTTCAACAGGAAAGACTGAGGGAACTCCCACATCAGAATAGCTCACAATCCAGCACTTAAGTCATTCTCTTGAAAGGTGAGAGAGTACGGTTCAAATCCCATGTCAACAAACAAAGGGGATTTGAACCAGCCACTCTTCCTGTTTTAGGCAAGTATACAAACCACTAGTCTGGGTCTGAGGTTGGGAATGACTAACTGTGGCCCAATTTCTCTTAATGAAGGTAAATTAGTTTCAACAGGCACAACAGGGAGCCCATACATTAGAATAGCTCCCAGCCCATCACTTAGGCCATTCTCTTGAGGGCTAAGAGATCAAGGATCAAATCTGCTCAGCAAGAACAAAAGGGATTTGAACCAGAACCATCCCTCACCTGGGGAAAGTACACAAAGCACTCAATGACCAGGGATGCTTACTTTGCTCTCGGACTCTTTGGCCCAATGAATATGGAATGAAAGTAGAACAGCTCCAACAGAAAAGGCCAAGGGAGTTTTCCCCACATCAGAATACCTCCCAAGCCAGCAATTAGGCCATTCACTTGAGAAGAGGGAGACAGCTCGTTAAGTCCCTCCTAAGCAAACAAAAGGGGGAGTTGAATCAGTCTCAGCCACATGCTTGGTAAGTACCCAAACCACTGGACTACAGTGGGGATTCTTGGGTAGCTAGTGGCCCAATTACCAGGGCCATCCTAAGGATTTAAGGGGCCATACGCAGTATTATAAAACTGGTGCCCCTATGCCCAACGGCAGCCTGGGCTTGCAGCCTGGGGGGTGAGGAGGGACGAGGTGGCAAGGATACTGAGCTGCCCAGCCCACCTCACAGTGGCAGAGAGTCACAGTTCCTTGCAGAGGCCCCCGTACTCTCTCCCTCATGCAGAATGTGTGGCGCCGATGCATTCAGCTCTGTGAATACAGCCCGTGCCTAAGGAGACTGCAGTGTGCACTGGGTGTGTGGGAGCCAACTTGCTCTTACCTGCTGTCATGGGTGGTGGGTGAAGCTGCTGCTTGGGGAGGCTAGCTCCCCAGTCCACCTGTGGCCCCGCCCATACTTCACCCCTGCTCTGCCCCAGGCCCCGCCCCCCCACTCTGCCCAGGCCCCGCCCTCTCCCCTCTATCTCCTTCCTGCTCCCTGATCACTCCCTTCCAGCCAAATCCCTGAATCCAAATGAAGCAAAAAACCACTCTTCTGCAATTTCTTTCTAAAGAAAATGAAGCATGTTTTCCACTGCATACCAGAAAGTAAAGACTGGGCATGCAGAAGGTACCTAATTAAAAGCACTAAACTTGGGAATAAAAAATGTCAGGCACAGGTTTTTTGATGTACCCTGAAGTTTGTCAGAGATTTATTTGCAAAAACTTTGTAGAAAGGGCAAGTCAGCTGTCCTGCTGAATACAACATTAAATATTATGGAATACATGATGCAGTTCTTCTCTGTTTTACATTTTCTTAATCAGTATTTCTAAGCTGATTTTATATTTTAAATGTACTCTTAAGCCTTCATAAAGTAATCATTCCAGATTGCTACATATTTAACTCACTGAAACAAAGACATTTTAAATTAATTAGTCACAGAGATTTAGTGTGTTCATTGTGTTCAACAATGTTAGTTGATTTTAGAAAAAGGGAACACTAATTTACTTTGTGTGATCTCCATAACAATAGACATGTTTATAAAAGTTCACCAACTTTAAAAAATATGTTTCCAAAGATTTTAGGCATAAGAAAGGATTTTGTATCTTTAGTAAGGTACTGACTTTGCTTTCCACGACAATATCTTTCACACCGCTGCGTTCTCTGATCATTTCATTTGGGATGCGATCCAGAAGGGAAATTCCCAACATAGCTCGTTCCATTGCCCTTTCAGCTACCAACAGCCTCTGCTCTTCTCTCTTTGTCAGTGCCCACGTTTCACTGCCATACAGCATGGCTGGCAGCACTGTTGAATTGAAGATATTTTTATGTGTGGTCTTTTCGATTTTTCCTTTGAGGACGTCCCTGATGGAATTAAATGCACACCATCCTGCCCGAATCCTTCGCGAGAGTTCTCCGTTCAGATCTTGGTGCATATTAACTTCTTGGCCCAAATATATGTACTGTTCCACTTCTTCAATTTTTTCTCCTGTTACCGTTATTTGGGCTTTTCATAAGACATCTGATTGTATGTCTTTCGTTTTGCAGCGGTTCATTTTCAGGCCGACCTGACTGCTTTTCTTGTCGAGTCTTTGTAGCATATTCTGCAGTTGGTTGGTGCTTTCAGTATGATGTTGTCCGTGAATCTGAGATGAGATAATTGTTCTCTGTTTATGTTAACATCACTCGTCCAATTGATCAGCAACACACTAATGAAATATTTTTAAAGCAAATTTTAAACTAAGGTCCTGTAGACTAACATGTTCTGAGTAAATATTACAGTAATGCACAACTGTTTTTGTCAGTAAATTCAGAAACTGACAGTATATACCTAGTGATTGGCAAATTCCTGTTAAATGGCTTCATTACCACTTGAATGGCTCTTTAACAGTTTCACTGTTGTGCTAATATGTCTGGCAGGCTGGAAGGCTTTTTCACTTTTAAGGTATAGATCCCCTCTGGAGGAAGACTCATCATGCTGGAGCAGCTAGCTGTGGGAGCCTGCAGGAAGGGTCAGAATAGGGATAGCAAGAGGCAGGGGGTGGACAATAAGACCCAGGGGTGCCCCAAATGTTCGGGTGCCCTATGCAGCTGCGTATGCTGCGTATGCCTAAGGACGGCCCTGCCAATTATTATTTAATGAAAGTGGCATAGGCTCAAGAAGCTGAAAAGAGGAACCCCCATCTGTATCCCATAGGTCAGCACATGGGGCATTCACTTCAGAGAACACACCACAAAACAGCCAACCTTTTGTGGCAAAGTGGGATTATTTTGTAATATGTTTATCAAATCCATGTGCGCCTCAGTTTCCCCTCTTCTGCATGGTTACCTAGTGGGTGGAAAAAAGATGGTTGCTCTCAGGGCAGGTTAAGATACAGGTGTGAATGACACCTTAAATGGGTCATTGGAAAAGAAGGGACTTGGGCCTTAGGTCCCCATATCAATGGTGCATCTGAGATGACAATGGCAAAGCCAATTGTCCAGACATTGACACCTAGCAACCAACAACCCAGAGAGACATGGACTTCCCTACCTGTGCTTAAGGAGCCTGAACAGCATTTCCCCAGCTTCAGAAGAAAGGACTGGGGAGGTGGGTGATAAGAGCTGGCTGCTGGAAGGAGATGCAACTCTCACCTGGAGTCTGAAATCAAAGGAAGTAAAATGGAGGGAGACAGATAGAGCTTGAACCAAGGGCTTAACTACAGCATGGCCGAGCTCTGGGTTAACCAGAATGGGCCATGCTTTAACCTTCAGTTCTCTGTACTGCCCCCGGGCCTTCCTATGTGATGTTCCAGTTGATTAATAAAGCCGAGTGTTTGGACAACAGTGTGAGTGCGTGAATGCAAATGCTTGGTGAGGCATGCTAGCCCCTGGAGCGCATACAAGTCTCCATTAGGACTCTGTCTTAGTTGGACTCACTGAATAGAGCTCAGGGTGTGAGGCAGGAGTGCTGAAGACCCAGAGGGCCAATCTAAGGAGATGGTGAAGCTGTGTGGCTTACCTGGCAGGTGAGCAAGTCTGGTACAATGAAGGGGTTCCTCTGAGAGCCCATTCCAAAGATGGGCACCCACTCAGGGTGCAGTGGATGGGGAGAGGAGGCAGTGTCAATACTTAATTTGTGCTAGGGCTTGCCCGGGCTGAGCCCTGGCAGCTCTAGGCTTGGCAGTTCATAGCCCCAGCTCCTCTGGGCTTCCAGCCAGCAGCCGCTGCTCTCCAGCCACCCAGCTCTGACTGTGGTGCCGCCACCAGCAGCAGTGCAGAAGTAAAGGTGGTGGCATCACTGCCTTCTTAACTGGGCACCTGGCCAGCAGACACTGCTCGCTGGCTGCCATGATCAAGAAGCAAGGAGCAGGGCAGGCCTGGGGTGTGAGGTTACAGAAGGGAGCTCAGGGCAATGGGTGAGGTAGTGAGGTCCGTGGCAAAATACATTTCCCTTAGCCATGGATAATCTACTGCCAGGGCTGACCTTTCTGTGACTCAGTTTAGCTAGTTGAAACTGCCAGTAGCAATGGTAATTCTGGGTGAAACAATATAAAAACAGAAATCATGCAACAAAAGATGATGGAATAAGGTGAGGAGGGCTTCTACTCTCTAACTGCAAATGGATTATTTAAGGGAAACTTGGGATGTCTTTAAGTAGTGCTGACTGGAAAAATTGAAAAATTAAGAAACTGTTCTTTCCACTATTTCTTACTTTTCTTCAACTCAGTTGAAGAAAAGAGTAACTAAGGCCATGTTTAAAGGCATGTTTCCTACATATTTGATATTTCCTATATTTTCTCAATTTAAAAAAAAATGCAGCAAAACAAACACACGGACAATCTGTTTAAAACTTCCACCTTTCCTTTGCTAGGTTATGGAAGGTGACTCTCTGAACTGTCTCTGGTAGCTCATACATTTTAAATGGGACAAAGTTACTAGAAAGGAGCATCTTCTGGGGCTTGAGAGTTCAAGCACAAACACAACTCAAATAACTTCTTATAAGAAAAAAAAACTAAAAATGCAGCACTTGGTAAACAGACAATATTCCCAATGTGTACAAGACCACATTGTCATTCACATGAAGAAATCTACTTTTGATGACAAATTGCTGTAGGCTAGTTGAGTCACATTGTGCTCTATAACCACAGTATAAAAAACAAAAGATATTCAATAATGCAGAAGTGAATTTTTGATATACTAAGAGGATATATTTTAATTTAAAATAAACCTACAACCAAAACATCATTAATAAAGCTTGTCCCTCCCTATACCACAATGACTTTGCTTGTTATGTTCTATCCCTTCCCTTCCCCTGTTTTAGTTTAGGGGCTCTCTGTGTGTTTGGAAACTGCTCAGCACATTATATTCTACTATAATCTAAATGCTGGAAAAAAATTAACCCTGTGAAAAAAATTCACCTGTGAACAATGTCCTTATATTAACTTCAATTTGCTGTTAATTTTAACTTTAAATAATTGATGTGTGACTTACAAAATAACAAAAAAAAATCCATGTCAGATTATGTTCTATATAACACCAGATGTGAGTTTCTGGGAGCTGAGAATGGCTTTAGTTACTTTAGATTTGGTTTTCAATTGCTCCATTGAAGAGCTTTTAGCCGCTCTTAGCCATAAATTATACTCCACTATATAGCTCTGATTTTTGCCAACTCCACATTTCCAACATGACCTCTACATTTGAGGTTTCAACTTTAGACAACCAAAGCATTATCTTCAGAGTTGATCACCCACAACCCTACATGAAATCTATTGACACTGTAGTTTCTCAGCACCTATGAAAAAGAGGGACTATGGCAGGTACACCTCTACCCCGATATAACACTAATTTGGATATAACGCGGTAAAGCAGTGCTTCGGGGGGCGGGGCTGCACACTCGGGCAGATCAAAGCAAGTTCGATATAACACGGTTTCACCTATAACGTGGTAAGATTTTTTGGCTCCCGAGGACAGCGTTATATTGGGGTAGAGGTGTATTAGGCACACAAAAATTGAGGCAAGCAAAATTAATAAAGACTGATAGAAATGTTTGCCTTAATATCTCTGTGCTTCATTGGTCTCATTTATAATATGTAGGTAATGCTACTTACCTTTCTTTGGAAAGTTCTTTGAGATATTTTGCTGCAAATTGTCACATGAGAGCTAATTATTACTAATATATAAAATTGCTTTACATGAAAAACCATTTTAACAGTGTATTGCTCACTGCCTGCCTGTGCAAATCGTGAGCAAAGCCAGCAGAAAGGAGAGCCTAGAATTGCTGTTTAAATGCTTCCATTTTCTTAATTGAGTCTAAAATACTATGGGGAGTTTGACTGGAATTATTTTCTATGCTCTGCAAGTGTTAGCCAGACTCATCCCAATGGACACATACTAATATCACAAAACCATTCTTCCTTTTGTGCACTGAATCAGTAAAACTTTCCTGCAGTTGCCATATCACTGCTCATTGTAATTCTTTTAGAACATTTGGGCTATGAAGTTTCATTGTACATATTAAAACTCTTTGTTTAGGGATGAGACATTGAAAGTGACATCTAGTTACTTCCATATCCTCAGAGCCTCAAGCCCCTCTGTTTTATTTATTTTGCAAGCTATAAAATGTGCATACAGATTTCCCAAAGTACATTTCATTCACAACAACACTACACTGTCAGTCACTAACCAGAATTAACCTGTAGTGTGAGAAATAAATGATGAGATGAGACCAAACAAGGCACTATGTCAGCAGGCAACCTGTTTTGCAGTATTAGAATTTCCATAACACATCATCTTGGATTCACTTGTCTTAATACTGAGAGCACATTCTCCTGAAGCATTTCCTAATTAATCTGGGGTGAAATCCACTTGCCCCACATAAAGTCTGAGTAACTGGGCTCCATACTAAGTGTCACCGACCTTGAGAGATGAAAGCCAACTCCCTCAACCCAGGGCTGCTGCATGGCAGTCTCTCTCAACCTCTTCTGCTGGGGCCATGTGTTTTGCGTCCATCTCTGTCATGTCCCAAACACATTACAACTCTTTTCACCAGCATATGTGCATACCCCTGCTGCAGTGTCCAGAAGGTAGTCATGCTTCCCTGAACAATGGCTACTCCTGCAGCTCTCCCATGTTATCACCATATGTAGTGTGAGACACCTCGCGTTTGGCCTCTGAAAATTTTGTGATTTTCACCCTCTTTGAAAATTTCCCTATGACTAGGTTTGCCAATCAGAACTTGGATCCACACCTCAAATACAAATAATGTTCTATACTCAGGGTGTTTCGCATCACTAAAAAAATGTATTAGTGCTGATGAAAAAAAAAAAACTTTGAAAAATGCTTAAATCATTGGTAATGTACTTTTGTTCATATCCACATGGAACTGCAATGCCGCCTTTTATTTATCTGAGCCATAAAACCTTTCAACATATCACAAAATGCAAAAAATTCTTTGTGCACCTATGAAGATGATTTTCAGTTCCATTGTGTTTATTATTGTATCTTCTGTCTGAAAAATAATGAGTCAAGCATCAGTTTTCAGTCAAATTGATTAATGTAAGCAGTCTGGAGTAATTTTTTTATTCATGCACTGAATCTCCAACAGTTGGAATTTTCTTTCAGGGCTTTTCGTGATATACAGTAGCTAAGTACCACAGATGATATGTAGAGCATAATACCCCTTCCATTTATATCAGTGCAAATCAAGTATGCTTTAGGCCAAGTCAATGTAGTTATTCATCAAACCATCTTAAACTGATACCGCCAATTAATGAAAGAAATATGTACATCTAGGATAGATGAGAAGATGTTGGACACTGTCAATAACTGCCATTTCTGAACCTTGATGGATTTTGAATGTGCCATTTGCTCTCAAAACACTTCTTCTGGCAGTGGTTGGTTTGACCATTGGCTCTGTCACTTGGACCCTGTAGGCCTTGCTTGACAGAAGTAACTTACCTTATTTCTTAGTGGGCATGATTGGGCAGGTGAATGGAAGGTTGAGTTGTAAATAGGGGCTTTGCAAACAGTATGGTGGAGTCAGGATGACTGTGCTAGCTAAAATAAGCAGGAATACCCTGATGCTCAGGACCATGGACAAAATAAACCTGGAATGTAAAGATCAGGCTCTGCATGAAAAGTATATGGGACACAGCATACTGTACAAGGGTTGGTTCCTGAAAAGTAATCAAGCCAATCATGAAGCATATGATGCAATATATGGTTAAAAATGTAATGTTCAAATGTATATTAGGAAAAAGGCTTTCTGTGTAATTTTGGATGTGTGGTATGCCATATACTCACCCTTATGCTTGAGTCTGATCCATTCAGCAAAGCTTTGCTGTGTGCCAAATAAGGGAACCTGACTGATGAAAACTGGAGACTGAGTGTTTCGGATTTGAAAAAAACTGGATGAAGGATTCTCCAAGAACTGGACAAAGTGTTCTGGATAAACCAAGTGGAAAATGTCTTGGAGAGAATCCCAACATTAGTGGTGCCATGACGTGGATTCCATTCATCTGAAGCATTTAACTACAGCTTTAATGTCAAGGATCACAACCCAGCAGTTTAGCAATGGTATTGTAAGGGTTTAAATTTAAGGTGGTTTCCAGGGCACTGGAGGGATGGTTCGATCTAAAGAAGGTTTCTATGGATTCCCCAGGGAAGTGGCAGGGGGAGAGTGGAACTGCATGGAAAAGGAACCCCAACAAATAGTATTAGACAAGAAATGCAGGAATAAAAAAAAAAACTATGTTATTAAATTATAGTACAGAAGTGTCTCCTATGGAGAAATTCAGTAACATAAGGGGAATAGAAGGGAGTACTTTGAATACCTGTGTAAAACAATGCTTGGCAGAGCACAAGCACCTGTTGAAGGCCACTGAAACTCTAAAAAAATAAGATCCATAGTTGACCACAGAGAGAAAAGTAATTGTAGCCAAAAAATGAGTGCAAAAAAAGTACAAAGATAAGCTCAGTCTCACCTAGAGAAATCAGCTGCGAAATGTCTCACTTTGGGAGATAAGTGATTTAATGAAAGAGAGTGAGGCATTAAAGGGAGCATTTATGCAGATGCTAAAATTTTTGGGTGCTAAAAGAATTAAGCAGGCTGGTGTGATAAAGATATTGGCTATAACATTCAGTAAGGCCTTGTCTACACTACACAGTTTTGTTTACAAAAGTTAGGTTTCATTGACAAAATGGTGGAGGTGTACACACTGAAAGGTGCCTCCTGCCAAGGTAAATCCCCTGCTACACCAACACAATAAAACCACCTCAGTGAGCAGCAGAGAGCTTTTCGCAACGCAGTCAGAATGGTACAGCATCAGTATTGACACTGTGCTTGCTTATGTCACCCTAACTGGCCTCCAGGAAGTGTCCCACAACAGCAGTTTGAACTCCGTGCTCCTTCCCCATTTAAAGGCCTGGTAATTTTTGAAATTCCTCTTCCTGTTTGCTTGGTGTGCACAGTTCACACTGCATCTTCCCAGCTGACCAATCCAGCTTTCCGCAGCAGATGCTCTCCCGCGTGGACTGCACTGGAGCTGTTGGATCTGCTGAGTCTATGGGGAGAGGAGGCTGTGCAGTAGCAGCTTCACTCCAGCTGTAGGAACTTTGATACTTACTGGCTGATTGCTAGTGGCATGCAGAGGAAGGGGCATGAAAGGGACACACAGAAGTGCCATGCTAAGATCAAGGAGATGAGGCAGGCATACCAGAAGGCAAGGGAGGCCAACCATCACTCTCGTGAGGTACCAAAGACATGCCATTTCTATAATGAGGTGGAAGCCATCTTTGGTGGCGACCGCACCTCCACTGCCCAGAGCCCCATGGATACTTCAGGGGGACTGTAAGCAGCGGCCAGAAAAGTCAAATTGAATGAAGTGGTAGATAAGGAAGTAGAGCTGAAGGATGATGTGGACCACACAGCAGGGTCGTCCAGTGGCCTGGCGAATCAGAACCTCTTTTCCACTCCAGATAGATCTAGCCAGTCTCAACACACTGGCTCTAGTGCACAGGACGCAGGAGAGGGGAGCTCCAGTAAGTGCTCATTTTGCTTTGATACTGAATGATGAGAGGAGATTGAGGTCTCATGTACTTTGCTATATGATAGAGGAGGAATATGGGATAGAAATTAACAACAGCACCTGTGTATCTATGCAGTGGGGCCATGACGGAAAAGTTTGTTAATGTACATGGTTATGTCTCCGGAATCCCCCATAGTGATCTCTAGGAAACTTTCCTGTAGGTATTCTGCAATCCTTTGCCGAATGTTCCTTGGCAGAGCTGCCTGGGTTTTCCTCCCACCCTACAAAACTTTGCCACACCACCCGGCAATTATTTCTGCAGGGACCAGAGTGGCGCACAGGTGAGAAGCATATGGAGCTGGTCTGAAGCCACATGCATGCAGGAGATGCACTCTTGCATCCTGAGTTACCTTTAGGAGTGAGATATCGGGTTCGATTACCCTAGCCTGTGGAAAAAGGCACCAATGTTCAGAATAGTCTCCCTAGCCACTTGTAGTAACCCCCTTCACAAACCATCTTTTGTCCCTTCTTTCCCATTTCCCTTTGCCACCTCCCCTCCATGAACTTACCATATTGGGGACTCGCACCAACCTGTGTGCTAGCCAAGGAACAGTGAGAAAGAGGTGTGTGTAACTTTTGTGGTTCATGACTGTGAGTGCACTCACAATAGTGTCTTTGTTCATTGTGTCTTTGGTTTCTGCAGATGTGCCCTTGAGGACCCACTCCTCCACACCGGCAGAGCACCTACATCAGGTAAGGCAGCGAACCAGCAGTAAGGAAGGTATGTTTCATGAAATGCTGCAGTCAACAGGTGCAGCACATAGCAAAACAAGTGTGTGGAGGGAGACAATTAATGAAAGACTGAGGCTAGAAAGGACACAGGTGCAGGAGCAGATGATAAAGCTTCTGGAGGGCAAGACAGAGATGATGAAGTCCCTCATTACCCTGCAATCTGAGCACATCCATGCATGACTTCCCCTGCAGCCACTACAGAACTCTGGTCCATGCCCTCCCCAAACTCCCCCTCCACATTCCTCACATGTTCCCAGTCCTCCACCACAGTACCCTGTGCACTCCACTCAAAGCAACTACTTTGCCAATGAAAGCTGGAGTTACACACAGCTGAGAGAGCCCTAACTGCGAAACTGTTCCTTACTGTCATTTGACCATTTGACCAACATTTTTTGTTTTGTCCTGTTATTAAGCTTGAGTCTTTGAAATAAAATGAGTCTTTATTTGTGACATATACACAACGGTCAGTGCCAAATTTGAAACACAGTGGCTATAGGTAGGAATACTTGCTTAGCGCAATTAATGCTTAGGAAGCAAGCACTATAGGGGTCATTCAAGGTGGCAAGTAAACATTGCCTGCCCGTATGCATCACCTAAAGACACATTATTGGGAATCATTGTCAAAATGCTCCTTCAAAGTTTTCCGATTTGAATAGCCTCCTGCTCAAAATCAGCAGCCAGCCAATCAACCTCAGTGGCCCACCCCTGTGAAAACTTCCCCCCCTTCACTTCACAAATATTATGCAGAGTACATCAGGCTGCAATCACAATGGGAAAATTTTCCTCACTGAGGTCTAACCAGCCCAAAATACACCACCAGTGACCTTTTAATCGACCAAAGGCACATTCAATAGTCATTCAGCACCTGCTGAGTCAGTTGTTGAAGCACTCCTTGCTGATGTCTAGGTTCCCAGCCTGAGGTTTCATGAGCCACAGTGGTCTCCAAGGATCACTATGGGTATTTCCACATCCCTCACTGGAATCTTCTGGTCTGGAAAGAAAGCATGCAGCTTTCTATACAGCCCAGTGTTCCAGATGATGCATGTGTCATGCACCTTCCCTGGCTACCCCACACTGATGTCAGTGAAATGACCCTGCTGATCAACCAGCACCTGCAAGACCATGCAGAATTAGCCCTTTGAGTTGATATACTCCATCACAAGATGGTTGTGGGCCAAAATTGGGATATGCATGCCATCTATCACCCTGCCGCAGTTAGAGAATCCCATTGCCTCAAAGCCATCAATTATTTCCTGCATATTACCGAGAGTCACAGTCCTTTGTAGAAGGAAGTGATTAATGGCCCTGCACACTTGCATTACTGCAACTCCGATGGTGGACTTTCCAACTCCAAACTGTTTTTGACTGACTGGTAGCAGCCTGGAGTTGCCAGCTTCGACACAGCGATTTCCACTCACTTTTCTATAGTGAGGGCAGCTCTCATGCTGGTGTCCTTGTGCCGCAGTGCTGGAGCGAGTTCTGCATACAGGTCCAGGAAGGTGGCTTTGTGAATCCAAAAGTTCTGCAGCCACTGCTCATCATCCCACACGTGCACCACGATGCAATCCCACCACTCAGAGCTCATTTCCCAAGACCAGTACTGATGGTCCACCGTGACAATCTTGAATTATTTGTGTCTATGGCAGACAGCAAGGGAGGCATCACCAATTCACTCTGTTTCACAGCTCTTGAAATACTGCGGGACCAGCCGGGTTGTGTTCATAATGCTCATCACCAGACTGGTCAGCAGCCCAGAATCCATGCTGTCACGCAGAGATGGCGGGTGCACAGTGTACAAGGTCTACTGAAAAATGGTGCAAAAAGTAGGAAGCCCAGGGAATGATGGGACGGAAAAAAACTGCATAACAAGACGGCAAGCATGTCCCCAGGATCCATTCCCAGAGTGCCCAATAAATAAAATAAATAAATTAATGGAGATATCCTATCTCCTAGAACTGGAAGGGACCTTGAAAGGTCATTGAGTCCAGTCCCCTGCCTTCACTAGCAGGACCAAGTACTGATTTTGCCCCAGATCCCTAAGTGGCCCCCTCAAGGATTGAACTCACAACCCTGGGTTTAGCAGGCCAATGCTCAAACCACTGAGCTATTCCTCCCCCCAATGGCAGAGGATGGTGAGTTGCACAGTGGGATAGCTACCCATGATGCAATGCTCTCTCAGGTGATACAAGATACAGCTGTCTCAGCTGATACAAGCAGCATTGGGTGGACATGCACAACCAATGTTATTAAAGCAACTTATGATCATCAACATAACTTAAGTCGACCTAACTCTGTACTGTAGACATGGGGAAAGAGAATGCTTGGTTTGGTAAGAAGGGCACAGCTACACTAAAGAGTTTAGACCAGTGCAATGCAGCTGCACTGCTGTAAGCTCTCTAATGTAGCTGCACAAAGCTGACAGGAGAGAGCTCTTTCGTCAGTTTAACCACTCCAGCCCCCGCGAGCAGCAGAAGCGATATTGGCAGGAGAAGCTCTCCCGCCAATATAGAACTGTCCACACTGGTGCTTATGTTGATGTAACTTATGTTGCTCAGGGGGATGATTTATTCAGTCCCCTGAGTTGCATAAGTTACACTGACATAAGTGCCAGTGTAGACATAGCCTTAAACCTGGTGATGGCATTATAACTTGGTGCAATCTCGCCTGGAGGAACCCTGGTAGTCAAACAAATTATGCAAGGAGAGGTCAGGTGATGACAATTACCACCACTAGGTTTATGTCCCCAAGAATCTTTACAGCCATTCTGAAGTAAAATGAACGCTTTCCCCAAACGAATGATCTGTAAATGATCAATTGTAAATGATTGCTGTAGGCAGAGAGATAATCTAATTTGAATCATTGGACTATGGACAATTTAATCAAAATCTCTAAAAGGAAATAAGGGTTTTCTATTTGAACTTGGGTGCCTCTGAATGTACAAGTAGGGAAAGTAATCAGTTGTGTAAAAATTAATTACAGCAACACAAGAGATGTTGAGCAAAATATTTACAAAAACTGCAAATTCATTTTTGTAATTATGACAGGTTTTTAAGGACCTAAACAAATACTCCTGGCTTGTAAAAACCCTATTTTGTATGTTTAAAATGAACTTGCTTTTAAAAGGTTTCAGAGTGGTAGCCGTGTTAGTCTGTATTTTCCACTGCATGCATCTGATGAAGTGGGTTTTAGCCCACGAAAGCTTATGCCCAAATAAATTTGTTAGTCTCTAAGGTGCCACAAGCACTCCTCATTCTTTTTGCTTTTAAAAGACTCCACTGAAAATCCATTTGAATAATAAGGCCTGGAGAACGTGGTTGTGGCTGTAGCAGGCCAGAACCAGTTCAGTAGGAAGAGACTCTGGATCCTTTTGTAATAATGAAACAGCAACTGAAAGAGCTGCAGGATGAGAATGAAAAATTAAAAAGATAGTGTACCTCTGGAGCACCTCCAGCAAGGGAAAGGGATAGTTACAAGAGAAGCAATGTTAGGAACACCAAACCTTAAGGAGGCTCTGAGTATTAGACAGTCACTTTGATAGGGGTACATGGAAACTCTTTAAGCACAGAACAAACAGTTATACTTCATGTGAAAATTAATATGGCTAACAGGATTTTATGGCAAACAAAGAGTAAGGGATGCACTATGAAAGAAAGGTGCATTCTCTTGGAACATGTAGTGTATATCATAAAAAGGGTAAAACACATCTAAAGACATGCTATTTAATTAAAATCCTATTGACGCTCAAAGAAATAATAGAGGGCATTTTCTTTTTCAGATGGCTGTGTGCGCTTTGGAAGCAGAAGCCAACCCAACACCAAGAAATAATACAAGAAATGAAGCTTAACCATTAACACTCTTATCCAAAAGTTCTGTTTAACAGTAGTGTAAAGTAACTGTTATTAGGAAATAAAAACATATATGGTAGTATCTTGTAAATGGAAAAAGAATAATTGTATTAAAACTAAGCAATTACCATATATACTGGTTCATAAGCTGAATTTTTTTAGTAAAAAAGGGAAGCACTAGAGAAGGGGGTCGGCTTATGAACGGGTATAGAGAGGGAGAAGTGGGACACAGCCCCTCCCCCCAACAGAGGGAGCAAGGAGAGTCAGCACAGCCAGCAGAGACAGAAGGGAAGAGGCGGGACCAGAGTCTCTCCGCTTCTGGCCACACTGCTCTCCCCCCAGCCTCCAAAGCAGCTGCAGCTCCGGGGCTGGCAGGCTGCAGCTTTGCCGCTCAGCCTTGCCCCCCAGAGCAGGCTGTGGCCACGCCGCCCGGCCCAGCCCATTGGAGCATGCTGCGGCTGTGCCGCCCGGCCCAGCCCATTGGAGCAGGCTGCTGCTGTGCCGCCCGGCCCAGCCCATTGGAGCAGGCTGCTGCTGTGCCGCCCAGCCCAGCCCATTGGAGCAGGCTGCGGCCGCACCGCCCGGTCTGGCCCGCCGGAGCAGGCTGCGGCCAGGTCAGAGACATCCTCCCCTGGCCCTCCCCAGAAAAGGTGGGAAGGGATGGGATGGGGAGAGTGTGGGGGTCCCAGGCTAGGGGTGGGGTCATGTGGAGGGTGGTCATAAGGGTTACTCCCCTGACTCCCAGCTTCTCCCCCGCAAAAAATGTCCCCACCAGTTGCTGTCCCGGCCTGTCAGGGTAAGCAGCTGGCACGCCGGGACACTTCGTTTACTTAGGTTTATCTCTGTGCCTGAGGACGCTCGAGGTAAACAAACCATCTCGGCCCACCAGCGGCTTATCCTGATGGCCCGGGAGCCAAAGTTTGCTGACCCCTGAATTATAGGGTCAGCTTATGAACGGGTTATAAAAATTTTCCATTTTTACTTATCCATCTTGGGGGGTTCGGCTTATAAACGAACCAGCTTATGATCGAGTATATAAAAGATTTAAATGACCTAGATTGGAAACAAATCCAACTTATTGTCTAGGGTTCAATCTATTAAGGAAATATTATTTAATAATGTTTAGTTTATTAATGTTCCAAGTGTTATTGAATTTCATCAATCTTCAGTCACTGGGGTTTGGTTAAAAGTGGTTTAAAAACTATTGAAAGGACTTTATGGACAAAAAAGTAAACTTTTAAAATGCATGAGCCTGCCAAGGTGGGGCAGCAACAAAACTGAAGGGAGCTTGACATGGGAGCTGAGCTCATTGGGATTGGAAAGTTGCTCTGATCCAAGCTGAACAGAGATACTGTGGGAAAATGACCAAGCATTTCAACAGAAGCTAGCAGTAGTAGTACTGTATCCATTACAGGAGCAAGTGTTTCAGCCAGACTTAGCATATTGTATTTTGAAAACCAAGAAAGCACAGAATTTATTGATAAAGAGTTTTTAACTATTTTATATGTATTGTGACAAAGTCAGATCAGACAGCTGTAAGAGTGTGGTCCTGTTGCATTCCAGGAAGTGGGTGGGTGCAAGCCCATCCACAGCTAAAGGCCCCTCCTCCAGTCTAAGGTGAGGAGCTACTGAACCCAGAACACAAATGAGTACAGGGGCAACAAAAGAAAAAAACAGGGACAGGTTTGAGTGTTAAAGGGTCAAAAGTAGAGAACCTGAAGGGGACACCGAGCAGAGAACCCCAGACAGCGCTCACTGCTCCTTGAAGATATCAAGGTAGCCAGCAGACGTGGCCCAGAGGAACTCTGCCCGGATATGTGAACAGAGAGAAGAATGGAAATAGGCCCTAGAGTCACAGAGAACCCCCTCGGCCAACGTCCTCTCCCTGATGTTATAGATGGCCACTTTGGCCATTGCTAGGAGGAAGTTGACAAGGAAATCTCGTGACTTCATGGGGTCATGTGTATAAATGAGAAGGTGGGGGGAGAAGTGCAGCCAGAACCACAAAATTAGATCCAGGAGGAGCTGGAAAATGGGCTATAACCTGGCGCACTCAAGGTAGGCGTCCACGCAGGTCTCTCTCACCCTGCAAAAGGAACACGCATCAGGGATAAGGGTGAACCATCCCTGAAGGAGCTGCCAACTAATATCCCTGTGGACCAAGTGGAATATAGGCTGGCCCACCAGGGTTCCTCACCCTCAACAGGTGGCAATAGGTCCCGCCACTTAATATCGGGCAGGACACGAGGGTGAGGAAATGGAGAGTATGGAGCATGAGCATGTACAGATGTGCCGTTGGCACGTTTTGGAAGCGAACCGGCTGCAGGTCACACAGCCGGCTCGAGGAATGCAGGTGGGATGGCAGGGGAGACTCACAGGGCAGGGGCCCTATGAAAAGATCCGGAGGGCCCTGGGGTGAGCAGGGAGCACCCTCCCGCAGGACCTGCTCGAGATTAACCTGAGAGATGGGCGATAGGGCTACCCTCACCTCCTGAATTACCTGGCAGGGAGTTTGAAGGGTGGAAGGCAGGTATTTCAGCCCCAGAATGGCAAACACCCTTTTTCTTAGGAGATTAAAAGAGGTTACCTCAAGTCAAATAGGGACACGTGAGTCCAATTAAGGGCTGCCTGTGACCTTTAACAACACCCCCTCTAGTGAGGGGAGGGGGGAAAATGAAAGACAAGCTTCAGCAGGGCTAGTCAGAGATGGATTAAGGTCTCCTGGGTGGGAGCAAGTGGGGGAGTCCCAGAACTGGAACCATGGCCCCAGCCCACTCCTTCGACCTGTAGCCCTGACCCTGTCCCACCCTTTCCTCCTGTGGCCCGTTTAGCTAAATTGTTAACCTCTCACAAGTTATAGGTAAACACAGACCAATACAATCACTATCTTCTTCCAATTCTCTAACAATACAAGTCTACATTTCAAAGCTCTAGTCTATCTAACATGGCTTTGTTAGCTATTTATAAGGAATGGCCCTAATTACCATTCACATACATTTCTAATAGGTCTTTAAAGGTAGAATTTGGGTCATTTAGCCTGCAAGTTGCTTAACCTTTCTGGCTCAGTGTCACAGTTATGAAGTTAACAAATCCCCTAAGTACTCATTCTTGATGTAAAAGTTTGCAATAATAATAGAAGTTTTGTGTGGAGAGTTAAAGTTGGGTTCAAAATGAAGAGCATCAATCATAATGAGAGGCAGATGAATTCTACTCCCCTCATTCTGGCTTGTTTCACTACCTCATTTAACATCACTCAATGAAAGAATACACGTTTAGAACCATCACTATTTCTGCCTTTTGGTTCCCTTGATTTGCTATCTTCCCTTCAGCTTCTCTCCTCCTCCTGTTTCTCTGTGTCCCCTCTGTTCCGCCTTCTGTATTTTATTAAAATTTGGGCAAATAAATGCTCTCTCTACTTCTCAGTAAAGTTTTAGTAGAAGAGCTCTGTAGTGGGGTTTCATAATAGTAATACGGAATTAACTTTATAAAATTAGTCTTCCTAATCTACTATATTATGAATTTTAAAATAATTAAAACCAAGTTGCACTTGTCTAATACATAAGAAAGTGCATCCTCTACTTGTGTTTATTCATTTATTAATTTTCTATGGCTCTTCCAGTCAGTGTGAATTAGCAAGCTTCTATTTAGGTAATACTTAATATATACAGAAAGGAGAGTGAAAGAAGTGATGAAATCATGAATCTTTACATAAATCATGAAAGATCAGTACTTGTTAAATACAAGACACTAAACAATACCTTGAATTTATATGCAGAACAGTATAAGTATTTCTAAATCTACACTATATTCCAATCGTACTTAGTCACTTAATATATTTTGCTGTTTGTTTCCACATTTTAAATATTTATTCATGAAAAATGTTAAATATTCAGGGTTTTTCTTTCCACCTTCCTATGAATTGTACATGCAGTCAAGATCGGTTAGTATGGAATAGGATTTCCTGCAAGCAAAGGTTTGCACTTTGACAATAAAGGCATTCCACAGCACTGGCTATGGCAGTTAAGGTTGACTTAGCAAATGAATCTGCATAAAAACTTTACCTTGGGTGTCACCAGATATTGTTTTTGTTTTGTATGCAACTTTCAAACACAAAGGCATCACTAATTGCTTTAGAAAACTTTCTCCATTCACAACTCAGCTGGAAAATCATCTTCCTTGCCCATTGTTTGACCACATTATCATTTCCCATCTCTTTTCCACTCCTGTTATGATGAATAATTTATTAGAGTACCTAGAGGCCGCAACCCAGATTAGGCCATGTTGTACTAAGTATTTTGTAAACACAGAGTAAGAGACAAATTGTGCCCTGAAAAGCTTACTCTAACTAGACACAAAAGACAAAATATTGAAGAAAAGGAACCAAGGCACAGAGAGATTGAGTGACTTGCCCAGGATCACACATGCAGCCTTCAGTAGTGCTGGGAATTGAAACCTACTGTGACCGGGTGCCTGGAAGGGCCACACTGAGAATGCCACACTTGAGGCAGACTGCAAGAAATAGAGCAGACAATCCCCAAAATGATGGTGGTTTATTCTATAATTAAATCAACCAAACCAGTAACAAAATAGCTTCTGCAGTACCACAGTGGTTAACCAGAAGCCAAACACAGACCTCTTAGGCCAGGGGTTGGCAACGTTCGGCACGCGGCTCACCAGGGAAAGCACCCTGGCGGGCCGGGCCAGTTTTATTTACCTGCTGACGCGGCAGGTTCGGCCGATTGCAGCCCCCACTGGCCGCGGTTCACCGTCCCGGGCCAATGGGGGCGGCGGGAAGCGGCGCGGGCGAGCGATGTGCTGGCCGCGGCTTCTCGCCACCCCCATTGGCCCGGGACGGTGAACCGCGGCCAGTGGGGGCTGCAATCGGCCGAACCTGCCGCGTCAGCAGGTAAATAAAACTGGCCCGGCCCGCCAGGGTGCTTTCCCTGGCGAGCCGCGTGCCGAACGTTGCCGACCCCTGCCTTAGGCATTCCAGCACTTGGCTCCCATCCAGATAAACAGGTCTGATATGGTGAGGGGTTATTTAAATCTTATTTCACCATATGTGAGGTTCTTACTGATCCCAGAGTATCAGGCTAGGTCTACACTACAGCGGCGGGTCGACCTAAGATAGGCAACTTCAGCTACGTGAATAGCGTAGCTGAAGTGGCGTATTTTAGGTCGACTTACCTGGCTGTGAGGACGGCGGCAAGTCGACCGCTGCCGCGCCGCCGTCGACTCCGCTACCGCCTCTTGCCGCGGTGGATTTCCGGAGTCGACGGCAGAGCCATCAGGGATCGATTTTATCGCGTCTTCACTAGACGCGATAAGTCGGTCCCCGATAGACCAATTGCTACCCGCCGATCCGGCGGGTAGCGAAGACGTGCCCTCAGATACTTAATCCCAGGTCAATGTGAATCTTAGCTCTTACCCAAATATCACATGGATGCCAATCCTTTGGAAACTAAAAATTAAAAAGAAAAGAAGAAGAGAATTATAAGTGGTTAATAGATCATATACATACAAGTGATTTTTAGTGTTCATAGATCAGGATCATAGCAGTGATGGAATCAACTGATAGCTTGCAAAAGTCCCTCTGGAATTACCCAAACAGTCCTGTCTCAGAGCTTCCTTGTTAGAAACCCAGTCCATAGAAAAGGAGGAGGAAATGAAGACAAAATGGAGATGTCTCAGGTGTATTTTTATATCCTTTGCCATGTGCATGGAATTTTACTGTCCCAAACAAAGTCCAGGGCTACATCAACTCATCTAAATATTTGCCTAGTTTTGCAACAGTCTACATAAAAAGCACTAGCCAAGTCAGTGCAAACTAAAATTTCATATACACAATGCCTTGTTTATACCGCTCTATATATTGTATCAGTGGTTCTCAAACTATGGGGCATGACCCAAAGTGGGTTGCAAGTTCATTTTAATGGGGTTGCCAGGGCCTGTGTTAGACTCGCTGGGGCCCGGGGCAGAAAGTCAAAGCCCCAGTCCTGCTGCGTTGGACTAAAGACGAAGCCTGAGCTCTGCCACCCAGAGCTGGGGCTGAAGCCAAAGCCCCAGCAACTTCCCGCTGCATGGGGCCGCTGAGGCATGGGGCTCCAGGCAATTGCTTTGCTTGCCGCCCCCCTAATGCCAGCAACAAGAGTAGGAATAGACTGAATGTGGATAAAAAATTGTTGCTGTGGCTTCACTGCCTCCCAAAACGACAAGGCTCACAAGTGAATATCAGGCTAAAGTATCACATTGAAATGTAAGTATAATATTTATATTCCAATTGATTTATTTTATAATTATATGATAAAAAAGAGAAAGTCAGCAATTTTTCAGTAATAGTGCACTGTGATACTTTTGTATTTTTATGTCTGATTTTGTAAGCAAATAGCTTTTAAGTGAAGTGAAACTTAGGGTACACAAGACAAATCAGACTCCTGGAAAGATTGAGAACCACTAGTTTACTGGATCATGGAGGGTGGCCACTGGTCCCTTGGAGTCTGAGGTGTGGGCAGGAAAACCTACTGGGCAGGATGAATTTCTTCAATGGCCCATTGTTACAGTGAAGTGTCCTTAATGGGCCATCAACACATAGCTGTCTAGCCTTGATGTAAATCTAGTTGGGGGGGGGGGGCGAGGTTGTCACCCAGGAATATAACATGTGTAAGATACAAGTACATAGCCAATAGTCATAACTTAGATGCAAAGAAGATACATGGATTTAACCAGGATAATCATATTTGATAGATTGTAATTTTTTTATTGACACCTTACATGAGATACTTTATACAAGATTTGTTACAACTGTATAACAGTGGTAGCAATAATGATACAAATGGTCATCTTTCTTATACACAGCATCACTCCTACTATACCAAGACCCAGGCTAGTGCCTCACCCACAAGACCATCCTTCCTCTCAAATTTGCCTCACTGCATTAAGTTCAGTTTTCATGCCCTAACCTTCAAGGTCCTATGTGACTCTGCCCTTCCCAATTTGCATCCACTTTTGACATTTATCTTGGATCTCCCCTACCATTCTGGCATCAAAGCTCACCTGTCCATTTCTCCAATGTCAGTCTTCACGAGTTCTTCCATGTGGCCACAGTACTCTCCTCCAAATACCTTCTCAAGACCCACCTCTCATTATCACTACAAGAAATTAGCCAACTAATAATGTTTAGCCTGACAGATATTTCACATGATGTGTATTTATTTTAAACCAAAGTGTGTACAAATGTAGGATGATCCTTTCAGTTCAGTTCCAGTTCAGATGCTAACTGCTGCCAGCTGCATCAACATCTTAAATCACACATCTTTGAGCTGAAAGAGAACAAATACTGAATAACAGTAACAGAAGAGCTTTTCCTGAATTTTATGTGATTCTAAGTAACTCTAAAATCATCCACCAATGCTAATGATCACCTGGTACGCATGGCCACCTGTCCTTGAAGTCAGTACATTCTCAGTCCACAATGGAGCATCTCCATAATTATTGTATTTGGCTACCTAGGAGAAGCAGAAATAGAGGTTCTCTTTTCACAGCCATTGCTCCTAATTTTTACAGTGCTATTGCAGTAAAAATATCCTTCTATTATAGAATTATCTCTCACCATACATAACGTAGCTAAACATCATACAGGGATGTTGAGGGATGGCATCTTAAGCTGAAACTCCTGTTGTACATTGCATCAATCATTAGAGCTGGCTTGCTCTGACTAGAAGTTCAGTCCACTGTATTCTGCCTTGTTGAACTTGCCAGCTAGCAAGCATTTATCATTTGCTTACAGACAGCAGTAGTGTGTTTTTATAAAGGTTAAAAGGAGATTTTAAAAATCTCCACATGCAGGACCAAATCCAAACATCTAGCTCAGCTCTCACAGCACAGAGAATGTGGCAGTTCCCTAAAGAGTTCTTTATATTCAATCTGATCCTTAATTTTCTTTCCCCATTGAAATGACAATTTACAGGAAATGAGCAAATAGTAACCTGCCCCCAGCTAGCAGATACATTTTTGATGGAGCCTTCTCCTTTACTTCCTTATCTATATGCAGGTCCAGATGAAAGGCTTCATGCTTTTACTTAACCCCTTTCTTCTAAAATAACCCTGTAGTACTGAATCCCACTCACCACTTGGATAAAGTAGTTGCACATAGTGCTTTCAAACTCTACATTATCCCCACAACCAGAATGAACAAGACACCATTTTGAATCTACGCTCCCAGACAGTTGCTAAAGAACAATACTAATTGCAACTTATCAGTGATGTATCCAGCCCACAATAAACCACAAACATTCAGTTTGAAGGGAAATATACTTGTCTTATAGATTTAAGTCAGTCTGCCTCTTGCCAAAGTTATGAGACTATTATAAACTGTAGCTGCCACCACTATATGAGAAAAGTATAGGCATCTGCTCTAAATTCAGAGCAAAACATAGTATGGTGTGTTATTCTATATTATCTTATATACATTCTGTATTAAAACAAAAATGTTTTCATTTCTTTTGCTTCTCCTACATTTCTAAGAGCCAGAAACAATAAAGATGCCATATGGTCTATGCAGCATTGCTCATAAGAGTAATTTTTGGCAACTTCACCCTTGTAAAGTGCTATGGAAGTTGGATTTTTTTTTTAACCTGGCATAAGTTATTTAACATGTGACTCATAGAAACTATAAATCATCTAGTTCAACCTCCTGTCCTTGTGGGTTTGTTGTCTACAATAGTTTCTATTGCTCTGTGCAGTCTAGTTTAACTATGCCAGATGATGGGTTCTTCCACCACCTCCCTGGAGACCATTCCGAAACCTAATAGATCTTATTGTTAGGAATTTTTCTTGATATTCATCCTACATCCTCAATCTGATTATGTTATCCTTTGCAAGATCAATTCAAGGTGCCCATGGAACAAATGGAGAACAAACCAAACTGTCAATCTCCAAGCCATGTGGTGTCCCCTACTGAGTAGGATGCAAGGTGCCAATCTAGCACTTAGTGAGTGGACATTAAAAACTCACCATTTGCTCTACACAGAGATGTGGTATTCTGTGTTCTAAAAAGATTTTTGAGGTGGTAAATACTGAGTATTTTTAAATGATGTTAATGTATTCATATGTACATCACAAACATGAACCAGAACCAAACTGGACATGCGGCAAATTGTACCAGTAACAAACGTTATATATAAAACCTTATCAACATCATTGTTCTTTTTCCTTTTTTTAGAATGCATTCCTTTGAATATTGAGTTCTGAATGGTACCCACTGTTATATCCCACTAGCCGCCCCTCTCCTGGACATGTCTTCTTCTTTGGTGCTTGCACCTTCCTAACATTTGATGAAATATTGTAACTGTCTACATTTTCTTTGTAAACTGCTGTTAGACGCTCCACTCTCAGAATTTAAGAGGCAGTTCTAGTTAAGGCCTGGTCTACACTATGAGTTTAATTCGAATTTAGCAGCGTTAAATCGAATTAACCCTGCACCCATCCACACAACGAAGCCATTTATTTCGAAATAAAGGGCTCTTAAAATCAATTTCTGTACTCCTCCCCGACGAGCGGAGTAGCGCCGAAATCGATATTGTCATTTCAAATTAGGGTTAGTGTGGCCGCAATTCGATGGTATTGGCCTCCGGGAGCTATCCCACAGTGCACCATTGTGACCACTCTGGACAGCAATCTGAACTCGGATGCACTGGCCAGGTAGACAGGAAAAGCCCCGCGAACATTTGAATTTCATTTCCTGTTTGCCCAGCACAGGAGAGCACAGGTGACCACAGAGAGCTCATCAGCACAGGTAACCATGCAGGCCGATAATCAAAAAAGAGCACCAGCATGGACCGTACGGGAGGTACTGGATCTGATCGGAGAGGATTCAGTGCTAGCAGAACTTTGTTCGAAAAGACAAAATGCCAAAACTTTTGAAAAAATCTCCAAGGGCATGATGGAGAGAGGCTACAATAGGGACTCAGAGCAGTGCCGCATGAAAGTCAAGGAGCTCAGACAAGTCTATCAGAAAACAAAGGAGGCAAACAGTCGCTCCGGGTCAGAGCCACAGACATGCCGCTTCTATGCTGAGCTGCATGCAATTCTACGGGGGGCCGCCACCACTACCCCACCTCTGACCATGGATTCCAAGGTGGGGGTAATCTCATCAGCCACATCTGAGGATTCTGCAGACGGGGAGGAGGAGGAGGAGGAGGAGGACGAGCTTGTGGAGAGCACACAGCACTCGGTTCTCCCTAACAGCCAGGATCTTTTTCTGAGCCTGACTGAAGTACCCTCCCAAGCCAGTACCCAAGACCATGACCCCATGGAAGGGACCTCAGGTGAGTTTACCTTTTAAAATATAAAACATGGTTTAAAAGCAAGTGTTTTTTAATTATTAATTTGCCCTGAGGACTTGGGATGCATTCGCGGCCAGTACAGCTACTGGAAAAGTCTGTTAACGTGTCTGGGGATGGAGTGGAAATCCTCCAGGGACATCTCCATGAAGCTCTCATGGAGGTACTCCAAAAGCCTTTGCAGAAGGTTTCTGGGCAGTGCAGCCTTATTCCGTCCTCCATGGTAGGACACTTGACCACGCCATGCTAGTAGCAAGTAATCTGGTATCATTGCATGACAAAGCCTGGCAGCGTATGGTCCCGGTGTTTGCTGGCATTCAAGCAACGTCCGTTCTTTATCTCGCTGTGTAATCCTTAGGAGAGTGATATCGCTCATGGTAACCTGGTTGAAATACGGGAATTTAATTAAGGGGACAGAGGTGGCCCTTCCTACTGGGCTGTTTGCCTGTGGCTGAAAAGAAATCCTTCCCTGCAGTAAGCCAAGCGTGGGGCGGGGGGCGGGGGGGATTGGCACTAAGCTTTTCACATGTGGCTAGCAGGGATCTTCCCTGATACCAGCCACGCGGTGGGGGGAGGGATAAAGTGATCATCCCAGAGAATTGGATGAGGGGGGGTTAGTTTGTTTTCTGCTGCTGAAGGTTAACAGGAAAACCGCAGCACTCAACAGGCTTTGCTTGGTATGTGGGAAAGGAGGACGCAGAAGCCGAAAGACAATGGCTTACCATGGCCGCAGGCAAGCCGAATTCTGTTGCCCAGACCTGCGTCTGTGATCTCTAGCAGCAAAGCCACAGGCACTCAATATTAAGAGGCAAAATGCGACCTTGCACAGAAATCACATGTGCTATGTAATGTGAATAGTGTTGTTCGCCGTGAAAGAGTATAAGCATTGTTCTGTAAAATGTATCTTTTTAAAAAATTCTCTCCTTTTTTCCCTCCCTCCAGCAGCTGCAAATTTTTCAAGCCTCCCTCCTCTGTCCCGAAGGCTATCTCAGATAAGGCGTCGGAAAAAGAGGACGCGAGACGAGATGTTCGCGGAAATCATGGAATCCACCCACAGTGAAAGAGCTCATCTGAATGAGCGGAAGGACACAGTTTCAAAGTATAGGAAAGATGCCAGTGAACGTGAGGACAGGAGGGACCAACATGAGGACAGAAGGGACCAACATGAGGAGAGGAGAGACGCTCGAGATGAGAGGTGGTGGCAGGAAGATCAGAGGAGGCAGGATGCAATGCTGGGGCTGCTGCGTGAGCAAACAGACATGCTCCGGCGTCTAGTGGAGCTTCAGGAACGGCAGCAGGATCACAGACTGGCACTACAGCCCCCGAATAACCCCCCTCCACCCTCACCATGTTCCATAGCCTCCTCACCCAGACGTGTAAGAACGCGGGGGGAGGGGAGGAGGCTCCGTGTACCCTCCCATTCCATCCCAGTGGACAGCCCAAGCAAAAGGCTGTCATTATTTTAACCTTTTTTTAGTGGCCTTTTCCTTCCCTCCAGTCCTCCTCCCAAACACCACCCAGGCTACCTTGTCAGTTCTCTCCCTCTTTTTATAATCAATTAATAAAGAATACATGATTTTTAAATGATAGTGACTTTATTTCCTTTGAAAGCAAGCTGTGATCGAAGGGGGAGGGTGGGTTGCCTACAGAGAATGAGTCAATAAAGGGGGCGGGTTTTCATCAAGGAGAAACAAACAGAACATGGTAGCCTGGCCAGTCATGAAACTGGTTTTCAAAGCTTCTCTGATGCGCCGCGCTTCCTGGTGTGCTCTTCTAATCGCCCTGGTGTCTGGCTGCATGTAATCAGCAGCCAGGCGATTTGCCTCAACCTCCCACCCCGCCATAAACGTCTCCCCTTTACTCTCACAGAGATTGTGGAGCACACAGCAAGCAGCAATAACAATGGGGATATTGGTTTGGCTGAGGTCTGAGCGAGTCAGTAAAGTGCGCCAGCGACCTTTTAAACGGCCAAATGCACATTCCACCACCATTCTGCACTTGCTCAGCCTGTAGTTGAACAGCTCCTGACTCCTGTCCAGGCTGCCTGTGTACGGCTTCATGAGCCATGGCATTAAGGGGTAGGCTGGGTCCCCAAGGATAACTATAGGCATTTCAACATCCCCAACGGTTATTTTCTGGTCCGGGAAGTAAGTCCCTTGCTGCAGCCATTTAAACAGAGTAGTGTTCCTGAAGACGCGAGCATCATGAACCCTTCCCAGCCAGCCCACGTTGATGTTGGTGAAACGTCCCCTGTGATCCACCAGTGTTTGCAGCACCATTGAAAAGTAACCCTTGTGGTTTATATACTGGGTACCCTGGTGCTCCTGTGCCAAGATAGGGATATGGGTTCCATCTATCGCCCCACCACAGTTAGGGAATCCCATTGCAGCAAAGCCATCCACTATGGCCTGCACATTTCCCAGAGTCATTACCTTTCGTAGCAGCAGCTCAATGATTGCTTTGGCTACTTGCATGACAGCAGCCCCCACAGTAGATTTGCCCACTCCAAATTGATTCCTGACTGACCGGTAGCTGTCTGGCGTTGCAAGCTTCCACAGGGCTATCGCCACTCGCTTCTCAACTGTGAGGGCTGCTCTCATCCTGGTATTCTGGTGCTTCAGGGCAGGGGAAAGCAAGTCACAAAGTTCCATGAAAGTGCCCTTACGCATGCGAAAGTTTCGCAGCCACTGGGAATCATCCCACACCTGCAACACTATGCAGTCCCACCAGTCTGTGCTTGTTTCCCAGGCCCAGAATCGGCGTTCCACGGATAGATCCTGCCCCATCAACAACATGATCTCCAAAGCGCCAGGACCCATGATTTGAGAGAATTCTGTGTCCGTGTCCATGTCCTCATCACTCTTGTCGCCGCGCTGCTGTCGCCGCCTCCTCCTTGCCTCGTTTTTCTGGTCCTGGTTCAGCATAAACTGCACGATAATGTGCGAGGTGTTAGAATGACTGCTGTCTTAAGCTGACCGGGCTCCATGCTTGCCGTGGTATGGCGTCTGCTGTGTTCACCCAGGAAAAAAGGCGTGAAACGGTTGTCTACCATTGCTTTCATGGAGGGAGGGGTTAGGCTGTACCCAGAACCACCTGCGACAATGTTTTTTGCCCCATCAGGCACTGGGATCTCAACCCAGAATTCCAATGGGCGGGGGAGATTGTGGGAACTATGGGATAGCTATGGGATAACTACCCACAGTACAACGCTCCGGAAATCGACGCTAGCCCCGGTACATGGACGCACACCGCCGAATTAATGTGCTTAGTGTGGCTGCATACATTCGACTTTATACAATCTGTTTCCAAAATTCGAATTCTGTAAATTCGGATTAATCCCGTAGTGTAGACATACCCTAAGTGCTGTGGCTAATTTACCTAGGCTATGCAAACATTACCAGACAATATTTGATGAATAAAAACCTGATGAAGATCATTAGCACAGTAAGAAATAAAACAGTCAATATACAAACCTTTCTACAGGTAGTTGATCCATGTTGGTCGTAGGCTATTAGAGAAACAAGATGGATGTGGTAATATCTTTTATTGGACTAACTTCTGTTGGTGAGAGAGACAAGCTTTTGAAGAAGAGCTCTTTGTGGCTCGAAAGCTTGTTTCTCTCACCAACAGAAGTTTGTCCAATAAAAGATACTACCTCATCCACCTTGTCTTTATAATATACAAACCTCAAATTTAGACCAAATTGTGATTCATTATTACTGGATATTTTTGCCTCAACTCTGTCACACAAGTTCAATTAAATGAAATGAGATAGAAATATTTTTAAAAATCAGGTACAATTTAAAATCTCTCCCCCCTCCCCCTTCCATACATGCACCCACCCACCCACACCTTTCCCAGTGCCTCACTCACACAGCATTTACCATATACCTAATCAGAGCACTGCCTTAATAGGCAAGTCTGGTGGATGGTGGTCCCTCTGATCTCATTGCCATCTGATGACTACTGCCAAACACCCTTTCTTCAACATATGGTCCTGCAAGAAACTACACCCATCTTTACACAGTTGGCCACAAAGATCTAGGCATTTGTGATCTCCATGCTCAATTCCTCAAAGCACTGTAGCTGGAAATAAATGTAGTATGTAACCATGTTGAACCTCCAACTGGTGCAGAATGGGGTAGCTTGACTAAATAAACATGAACCTACGTTAATATTAGAGCTGAGTGGAGGATGAAAAACCCATTTTGCAAAGGATTTTGAATTTTGACAAAGAAAATCTGAACATTTTAACATTGTTTGTAAGAGAAAAAAAATAATTGGATTGACTGAAATGTTTTGTTTCAATTTTTATTTTTATTTTATGTTGTAACATTTCATATAACAAAATTAAAACATCAAAATTAAGTCATTTCAAAACCAAAAATGTTTATGATAGAGTGTCCACCTCCCACAAGACCTGAAGGAGTAAATTAGGCCAATTAACTTTACGCTGCATCTGGAGAAAGAGTACTAGGGCCTAATTGCAGATGAAGTCCAGCTGTGGGGAGGAGCTGGGCATAATATATGAAGAAAGAAAGTTGGCAGACTGAGGGAGAAAACCTGCAGTTGCTCTTTCCCCTTGTATCAGGGAGTGCAGGAAGCTGTAAGGGGAGAATAGGAAGAAGTCCAGGGAAGGAGTAGTGGCACCTGGGAGAGTAAAAGCCCCAAACTGCTGGGTTGCAAGTCCTGGACTGGAACCCGATGTAGAAGCTGGGCCTGGGTTCCCCTACCAGCCACTGGGGGAAGTGTCAGAGACCAGGCAGTGGGGAACAGACTGCCTGGGACAGTTTGCCTCAAAGGGCTTGTGATGGCCCGGATGGGGGGAGAACTTTAATGGGACTTGGCCAGAGGGCTAAGCTATGAAGAGGACAGTGCTGCTGCTCCTGGTGTATGAGAAGCATGGAGTAACTGAGTAGAATGATGGACTAAACTGCAGGAATGGGTGACAGACCAGGTGGCAGAGCTAATTCCCCCGATGAGCCACTAGGAGGTGCTGCCAAGCGGTGAGTAGAGCACTTGCTGTGTCAGTTTCATTCTGAAAATATGAAATAAGATGATTTTGTTAGATTTTTTTTCCCCCCAAAAAGAAACTGGGGAAAATTAACACAATTTCACAAAGTGTTTCAATTTTGATCAAACTGCTTTCTCCCATGGAAAATGTGTCAGTGTTTCTGTATTAAGGTCTCTAAACAATGATGCACTTCATGCCTCAGTTCAGCTTTAGACATGGTCATTCCACTGTTGACCACATCTTTAGTTTCAAACCACTTTTTGAGAAGATAGCTGAATTTAACAAGCCATGCATAGCACCTTTTATAGCCTTCCATCAGGGCTCTGATTCAGCGCATTGAGTAAGTTTGTGGGATCTGGTGAGGCAACTCTGCATACCTGCGAAGATTGTGTCATTGATAGAAGAGCTCCATAATGGAATAGAAAATTGCATTCAAGTCAATGGCACATACATAGCATGGTTTCTTATTTTCATGGGATTTCAGTAAGGTTGTGTACTCTTAATATTGTTGATCAATATTGGCAGAGATTGGTTTGACAGATAAGCTAGAGGAGGCACCATTTTGCTTTGAGATTTTTGTAGGTTCAGTTTGGTTGAATTGCAGCAGCTGATGGCTGATCTGGTTGGGCACAAAGCAGCTTGCCTTGGTCTGGTTAGTAATATGTATAAAATTAAGTTCCTGGCCATTCAGGCCGTCAAACAGCCTCCAACTCTAGGTTACAACCAGACAGGAAGGTCGCAAATATTTTGTAAGCATCATAAACAGTGCTCAAAAGATGTGGACACTCATATAGCAGCAGCTGCTACTATGTTTCCAGTGGCCTCTGTAGGGGCTATCATGACTGACTTACATCAAGCTTACTATGAAGCTGCAGATCTATAGAACTACAGTTACACCAGCTCTAAGAACATAAGAATGCCCATACTGGGTCAGACCAAAGGTCCATCTAGCCTAGTATCCTGTCTTCTGACAGTGGCAATGCCAGGTGCCCCAGAGGGAATGAACAGAACAGGTAATGATCAAGTGATCCATTCCCTATTGCTCTGTTGGATGGCAGTGAAACCTGGGCACAGAGAGGCTGAAGAATGGTGTACTGATGTTTTCAATTCTTATTTTTGTCAGCTTCTCTCTATGAGATCAGCAATTTATTTATAGCTAAACCCAGCTCCATCAGCACTGGGTCAATTTCAGTGGCTTTTGTTGGTCCGTACATATTGCTAGGATGGAAGATCAAAAAATTACGAAGTGTGTTTATCAAGGAATGCTGCTACATGGCCAGCAATCACATGGTCAGCAAAAGCTTTAGTGGTGTGAAAAGACTGTCACGCTGGCTGCAGTGTCTCAAGACCATGAGTGCCAACCTCAGGGAGGACTGTCAAGAAACAGGACACAAACTATGGGTTCTATAATTAGGTTGCACCAACCAAGTAACAAGGGTGAACTCCTAAAGCACGATAACAGTTTTAACATGGTGTCACAAACAGACCCCTTGGGCACACCAGTCTATTTTGTCACCTAGATAAGCCTGCCTTTTGTGTCAGATGGTCCCTTACACCAAAAATCACATCAATATTAGGTTACTCCCAGTCCCAAAAGACCAGTCACTTACCCCAGGTCAACTGTACTTCAGATCTCAAATCAAAGACAACACTTGTAGCCAATCCTGTAATAAACTGACTGAAGGTTTATTAACTAGAAAAAATAAACGAGTTATTTACAAGCAGGGCCGGCTCCAGCGTTTTTGCCGCCCCAAGCGGGAAAAAAAAAAGAAGCCGCGATTGGCGGCACTTTGGCGGGAGCTCTACCGCCACCCCTTCATCATTCGGCGGCAATTCAGCAGCAGGTCCTTCCCTCCGAGAGGGACTGAGGGACCCGCCGCTGAATTGCCGCCGAAGAGTTGGACGTGACGCCCCTTTCCCTTGGCTGCCCCAAGCACCTGCTTGCTGCGCTGGTGCCTGGAGCTGGCACTGTTTACAAGGTTAAAGCAGGTAAACACACACACAAGTTAGGACTCAAAAGGTAATATGTAATATGCCAGTTCCATATGTCTATTAGAGGTAATCCAAGCTAAACAACTAGGGACCTCTTGCTTATGCTTAGAAATCTTTGTCCCTCAGAGTTCAAGCAACATAGGAATAGTTTCTTCTGGTCAGGCATTTTTATTGCCTTCCCCCAGCATTCAAGCTGTAATGGGACAAGGGCTCGTGCACGTACTCCCTTTAGGGCTGTGAGGAAAGCAAACAAAGACTTTTGTACGCTGACGTTCCGCAATGTCTTGCTTGGTGTCTAGAAGCATTCTTTTGTTGGAGGAGAAAACACCTGTTGTGGTAACCCAGTATTTCACACTTAGTAATGCTTCTCCCCTGACTGTGTGGGTTTATAGTGTTAGCAAGCATTTTTATAGCTGCAGAGCAAACACCTAAATATTACCTTATAACATGGGATACAAATGATATAAGAGTAATACATGCAGCATCCTACAAGCATTTCATAAAGTCTAAACACATTCTTATAACTCTAACATCATCTTTAGCAACACTAACCGGTTAACCAGACTGATTTTCAGCTATGTATTTGTCAATGTTCAGTGGGGCCCAAGGTTTTGGCATGAGCTGGCACCTGGTCTGCCAGCATCACAGATCCCAGTGATGGACACAAACTGAATATCCAGCCAGACCACCTTAAAGCTCTAGCTAGGGAGCAGATGGCACTTCATCTGCAAGGAAGCTACGTCTTTGGCATTTGCCTTTATGATGACTACAACAACTGTTCAAAATACAAAAAATGTATTGCTCTTGATCAGAAGTCATGATTTTCTTCTAAGAAAATGTGTAACAGCATAACCTACTGAAATGAAACCCTGAAATCAAGTTTATGCTATTGTTTTCCTAGTATTATGTTTGATTAAATAGCTTGAGTCAATGTGAGTCAATATCAACATTCTTTGGTTTAATAGGAAAAGATCTTGTTCAAAATCTCTGGGATTAAACAGATGATGTTTTCTAAGTGAAATAAAATTCATTTTTGCAAAAAGTTAAAATGTATAGAATATGAAAAAGAATTGACTTTGTTTTAAAGATGATAAAGTATTTATAGTTCTAAGTTATAAGGCTTGTCAGAAGGAAATATGCAAGGAAAGCATGCAAACCATATAAAAGACAAGAGAACCTATTCATAGTGCAAGCAGATTAGGTGTACCAGTTTGATTTATTTTAGAAGTCAGTAATTCTGTATGGTTTGTCATATGAACAAGGAACTGGAGTAAACTTAATGTGATACAAATGTAACGATTTCCAAAGCTTAGCGCAGTTCATTCAGAAAGAACACATCCAATTAATTTAAATATAATAGAAGCTCAAGACTGATTATTACGTAGTTTCACATATAAATTACTAATTATCTCACCTCCTAAAAAAACTCAATATGCAAAATTTAAAAATTAGCATTTCTTGTGTATAATGAGTATATATACTGTTCATCCTACTCATACAAAAAATCATTCAAATGCAGAAATTGTACCAACTTCTCACAAGACACCTTCAATAGTATCTGAAAATTCAATACCATTTTTAGCAGTGAGAAATTCATCAGGGCTCAGACTGGTACATCAAAGACAGACTTCATGATCTCCTTCCTGTTTTGGAGAGTTCTTTCTATAGGTGATTATAAGGGACTATACATGGCTTTTTGAAAAAAGCCATTTCATTCATTCATCTGTTTCAACAGATCTTTTCACCAGAATGCTACTGGTGACAGAAATATTGACAACTTATCCACATTAAGAGTAAGGGTAATTAATCACAAACAATTTACCAAGGGTTGTAATAAATTCTCCATGACTGGCAATTTTTAAAAATCAAGATTAGATATGCCCCAGGAATTATTTTGGGGAAATTCTATAGCCTGTTTTATATAGGACATCAGACTAGAATGATCACAGGGGTCCCTTCTGGCCTTGGAATCTGTTAATAATTGGGAAGATGCAACATCAGCATGTGAACTACAGTTGGAACAAAGTGGTTTTTTTTTCCTCTTTAAAAACACTCTAAACAAAAAATTGAAATTAGTCATGATACTTCAGTATCAGAAAACCATTTCAGTTTTGAAAGAAAAAGGTATTTTAAATAATTATACATTTTGCATTACACTTCATTATTGAAAATGACCTGGCAAAAAATGCCATGGTTAAGTAATTTTATTTTCTGTTTACAGATTATTTAAAAGAAAGCAGTGTCACTTTTTTTTTAAGCAAACCACCCAAACATTCATTTGCAGAAGAAAATACTTGTAACACATTTTATCTGAGAGTGAAATTCACCCCAGTGCATAGGGTCAATTTAAGGAATTAAGGATTTAATAGAATTACTCCAAATATACATAGATACAAGTAAAGATCATGGCTGAAAATCTGGCCTCATTGAAGTCAGTGGGAGTTTTATCATTGACTTGAATGAGGCCAAGATTTCACCCCAAGAATCTTTCCCTTAATGTGGGGATTAAGTGGTGCACAGGGCTTTGTGCAGGCCCTCTACCCTTGTGTGAATTTCCCCCTAGAGTGTGTGTGTGTGTGTGTGTGTGTGTGTGTGTGTGTGTGTGTGTGTG
>NW_020664420.1:67589988-67631215 GCF_002925995.2 Terrapene triunguis | reverse complement strand
TGTGTGTGTGTGTGTGTGTGTGTGTGTGTGTGTGTGTGTGTGTGTGTACACATCTTTAAGAGATCCTGTATGGAGAAAAAAAGTACAATATAACACTTCTGTAGGTCTCAAAATCCTTAATAAAAGTAAGGCATATCACCCACCTTTTACAGAAGAAGAAAGGTTAATAGTTGTGCCCAAGGTCACAAATCAAGTCAATGGGAAAAGCAACCCACATCTTGGTCCAATATTCTGGACCCATTCTGACTCCCTCTATGCTGGTATCTAATTAATATATTGAACTCTGCCCACTAAGGAGATCAACAAATAAATGTGGTATTCTAAAAAGGAGGTGTAATCCATGTCTGCAGAGGGAATTTTTTTTCCCCACACTCCTTCGGTAACATAAATATATTTATTTTTAACTACTGAGGTCTTTTGACGTTTCTGGTCATTATAAATTGCTGTTAAGTGTAAAACACTTACAATTTGAAAGTCCATAATAAGATATTCACAGTTCTTCATGCCAGCATTTTTGTTTTGTTTATGCCTCCTTGTTTTTACTCCTTTTTTAGTGCTGGCCCAGATTTCAGACCAAAGGCTGAGTGGAAGCTGGGGATTTATGGGTATCTGGAGCTCCAAGGCCACCACTCATGGTCAACTGTGCAGATGGTCTCTCTTCCCCTCAGTAGTGCTCTTCAGAAACCCCCAGATGTAGGTGACTGGCCAGGGCATGCTGCTTTCTCCCATTAGCTGCCAGACCTATTGATGTACTCTGTGACATCTCTCAGGTATGGTAAGGTATGCTGCTGCAAGCACCATCAGTTTTCCATGATTTCTATTGTGAATGTTTTACATTGGGTTTGCAGTTCAAACTTGTCCCTTGGTCTGGATCCTGCCCCCCACCCACACTTTCAATTTTCCCCAAAAGAGGCTAACGGGCTATATGGATCATTTGAAGTAATAGGGAAGGAACGATACCCGATGAGCCACTGCCATGCTTTGTTCTTTTCAAAAGGTTGTGCTCTCCCCTCTCCATGCAGGAATGGGTAGCATAGTGGCCTATGGAAACGGTCAGTGGCATGGGTAGAGTTAGGTGACAACCACATGTGCAGAATTAACTTTGCAATCCATGGTATAAATGCCAAACCTTGAAGTACAGACATTTATTGAATGATTTTAATATAATTAAATTGGTGTGAGCCACAGTACAAACTAATTATATTAACATTAAACACTTGATTGAACCTGTACTATTCACTTCCAGCTAAGACTTTTACTTTTTCAAATCAACATCTTTCTCCTTGAATACTCAAGCCAGTCAAAAATCAAACAAAAAGTGAGTTTCTTGCCCTTGCTCAAGGCTGCCTGTTACAGTACCCTGCTGTAACTGGATGCTGAAGTCTGTTGTGGCCACAAGAGCAGAACTGGGAAGGCTTAAAAGGTGACTTAAAGCCACATTAGCCCTCTTCCGAGGGCTGTAAATTCTGTGTTGCACCCCTATTGTTCACTTTACTGCTATATAGTACCTAATCGAATGTATAGCATTAGAACATATGGTACAAATTCCACAGAAAATCATTTTCAAATGGCAAATATTTGGTGTCTGTGAGGAAAACATCAAATTAGATAAAAATTAAAGGTTTTGTCTGATTTCTTTTAAACTAAATCTGCAAAGTTCAGTCAAAATAATCAGTTGGTTCAGTTATGCTCTACACTGTTTATTTTCATAGCCACTACACCATGGCACGGGAAACAGAAACTAGAAGTAACATTACTTAAAACAGTATTGCATTACAGAATAATCATTCAATCACCATTTCATGATTTTATGACGATTATGACTTTGAACATTATATTTCACACACCTTTCAAAGTACTCTGTGCCTGGGAATTATTTATTTAGAATACTAGTTTTGTTGGTTGATGGACCCCAGGCAGTCTGGCATGGATATGACCCATCCCTTCATTCTGGTACCAGTCTCACATGTCTACTTCTATATTCCTAACTTCACTCCATTCTTTGTTGACAACCATAGTCTCGCTTTCCTTGAGATTGTCATTTATGTTCCATAAGGGATGTGTATCCTTCCATAAAGATGGGTATTAAGGCTTTTCCCTTGAATTTATCTTTTGAATAATTAAGTGAACACTTTGCCTACCCATTCCTAATCTCTTCTCAGGTTTCTTATCCTAATGCCAGTCTCCTTGCCCAGTCAGTCCCAGTTTCCCTCTCCCAGCTCATCTGATTTGTCTCTCCCCTTCTCCCAAGCTCCTCATCCAATGTCATTCCTCCCTCTAGCCCTTTTCTTAGCTCCTTGTCCCAGTCTCTTTCCCCAGCCAATTTCAGTTGCACTTCAGAAATTTATCAGTTCTGTCCCCACTCCTCCTGGCTCCTAGTCCCACTCTTGTTGTCCAGTCAGTTCCAGTCTTCCTCCCACCATCAGCTCTGAATATGGTCTCAGAGCTCCCCCACTAGCCAACTGGCTCCAAGTCCCAGTGTCTTCTCCTGATTTCTTGTCCCAATCTCCTTGCCCAAAAGGTTCCAGGCGCCTCTCCCACTTCTCTTAATCACAGATTCCCCCTTGGCTCCCAGCTCAGTCTCTGCCTCCTCCAATTACAGTGTCACCAGACTCCTTGTCCCAATCTGCATCTGACCTTTCCCTCTCCCGGCCCATCTTTTGTCCCCTCTGCATTCAAATCAGGCAGCTTCCTCGTCCACAGTGCCTGGGTGCCACCAGGGGGTCACTGAGAGCACAGGACAGAAAGATGCCCTGCTTTCAGTTCCGGTGCCCAGTCCCACCCTGATGCAGAGCATCTGGAAGCAAGAATTATAGGGAATGTCAGCAAATGGCATATCCTCAACACAAAGGCCACACTCTTTTCAAATTTCGAGTTCCTGCTCCAAAGTATGGGGGTGCTAGAGTTGTTCGAAGAAATGGACAAAAACTTAGCATCATTCTCAGAAATAACTGAACTTTTCTTTAAAAAAAAAAAAAAAAAAAAAAAATCAATGAAAAGTCCAGAATAATTCAGCCTGAGGCAGACTCCCAGCATGGAAAAATTCAGCCCTATTGGTTCACGCTTGGCAAAGTTATAAGCAACTGAAAACAGGGTCTCATACCAGAAGTTTAGGGTAACCTGAACAAGAGGCATTGCTACTGGCCCCAGTCATAATCACCAAATAACCAGAGTTTGGCATAGCTTGACATGAACAGCCATCTGCTTAGAAGAGGTCATGACTGAATCATAAATCAAGACTAAAGCTCTGTTAATGCACTTACATAGCAGTTGCTCTAACAGTGCCTGGCTCAATACATTGAGTGTATGGGCTCACCCACCCACTCACCCAACTACCTTTAATTGTCTGCATTCATCTGTTATTTGCCTACCTGTTCTCTATATCAACTAATCTTTTTTGGGTCAGAGGCTTTTTTTTCAATATGATTGTGAAATAATTACCAGCAAATGTTTAGGCATCATATGAATACAGTGCACCATAATCCAGTAGCTCCATGACATGAGCACTAACTACAAATGCATTTAAATGTTGGAAGTTGCAGTACCACAGCTGTATCTGCTCAATCTCCATGTGCTTCCAAATTCTCTGCTGGTATAATTTGAAACAACTCCACTGAAGTTAAAGGAGCTCCACCAATTTACACTAGCAGAGAATTTGGCCTCTTGTCATCTTTATGTTTAATGTTTTACCAGTGTAAAATCCTAATTCAGTGTCAGCAAGAGAAGAGAAAATACCCAATGTCAGATTAATTCAGTGTGACTAATACCTTTGTTGTAGTAGGTTTCCTTTTTTTTTTTTAATTAACTTTTTTAGTGGAACGAGACAAACCCTTTTGTGCCATATTCATGTCTCCTTTCATTCAAGATTTTACTTCCATGGTAGTATTGTGCTATTATTAAACTAAAATGTCATATTAAAATTTGACAAACACAAACTAACTGTAGCTGATATCTGAATGTACTGTAAATGTAAATTCTTTTTTTGGAAACCAGACACTCAAAGCTCCATTGGCCTGATTCACCATTGCATTCCTCAGTTTTATGCTATAACAATTCAATTTATCTTACACTGACAGAACAGAGTAATCCGGTGGTGAATCAGGCCCTCTGGCTGTTTTTCACATGTATTCATATTGAAGGGCCAAAATCCATTTGCTGTGGATCTAAAATCTTAACTACAGTTTCTGCTAAGAACTTTTCATATAGGTCCGGATGAGGACTAGCTAACAAAGAACAATACATAGCTAAGAGAAAGCTGGGGTAAACAGATAACCTTGTGTGTTTCAGGTCAGTGAGCGGAGTCAGCATAACTCCAAATGTAATTGGGCGGCCTTATCGCGAGTTATAGACACATGAAGCGCTGAGAAAGGCCTCACGGTTACTCCCTAATGCAGGGAGGAGATAGTGGTATAATACCCCTCAGATCCCAGACAGAGTTCAGGGAGAGGCCTAATATGATTGACATGAGTTATGACACCCTCCCCTCACAGATGTATGCCAATCCTAGCCCACAGAAATGCAAGGATAAACTTATAAACAATTGTGATTGTTAAGTACTAATTACTGCTTTTTTGCTTTAAATCTCCAGGAATGTACCCGTTGGTCAATCGGTAGAGAAGCTACCTCATTCCTCTGGACCCCAAAATTAGGATTTAACCTATATATTTTAATAGACATAGTTTGAGGGTAATTACCTGTGTGTCAGCAGTATGTTAATTTGAGCCTTGGGCAGAGCCATTATGTAGTCTTTTAGACCATTGGCTTATTGTGCTTATCTTGTCTTGCTGCTTGAACCTATCCAGGGGCTTGGGAAACACATCCACATCGCTTCTCTCCGCCCAATGAGCACCCTATATAATCTATTGTCATTAATTGTTCTGCAGTGTCTCTGAGCCTGATAAGCAAAGTGACACTCTGCCAGCGTTGTGCGTAATAAACTCCTGTGCTTGACTCTACACGGTGTCCATTTTTGATCCTTCACATATTTTTAAGGATATATATAATATTTGATTAGCAGAAATGACACATGAAGAAATATGTTGCATTTGCTGAGGTAATACAGGTAGCTTGCTATGAAACAGTTACTGGAGATTATTTGTAAGGTTTGCCTAATCCTCTCAAATTTTCATTATACACTCTTGTCAAAATGAAATCTGACTATTTGTGCTATCTGAGAAGCCTGTATGGTCAGAATGTAGGGTATTATTCTATGCATTATGTTGAATGACATTGTTCTATTCAAAATTTATCTACAGTTTATCTACTGTTCTTCTGACAGTTTGTGGCCAATGAAAATTAAAGACAAGACGACAGATGATTGGGGGAATATTTTTGCAATCATTTCAACACATATGGGAAATATAAACAGTTAGGCTCTGTAGATCTTTCATTTTCTTCAACCAGTACTTCGATCTATGCAACTACATAAATACAGTGACTTAAAGAAAAAACAACGGTTATTTTCTGACCAAGATGTTTCAGATATAGCACAGCTGAACATCTCTGCACATCAGGTGGCCACCAGCTTGAAATAATACAGATCCTTTGACCTCTCTAAATCATGATAACGGGTTGTATTAGTGAACAGTAGAGCTGATCAGAGCACAATTCATTTTGTGGTAACTTTTAAGGTTTTTAAATTTGTTTTTGTTCCATATTGGAATGAAAACAATCTTTCAAATTTTTTGTGTGAAAACGGAATTGTGTCAAAATGACCATTTTGTAATAAGAATTTGGGAAGGAGTGGAGGGAGAACCAGTGATCAGTACATTTATGTGGGATGTGAGACATACTGGTTCAAATCCCTTCTCTGCTTGATTCAAAGGAGAGGTTTTTATCCCAAATCACTGTGAATTAGTGATTGGCAAGAAAGTTTTCCCATCCCTCAAAATTCTGAAATTTCAAAAAAATTCCAGTTCTTCATCAGGATACAGCTCAGACCTTTTGATTTTTCACACACAAAAAAAAGAACTGTTAAAGGCCTCACCCTGGTGGTCAGGGCATTCACCTAGGATGTAGGAGACCCAGGTTCAAATTCATGGTCTGAATCAATTAGAGCAGGGCCTTGACCCTACATTTCCCACATCACAGCTCATTGCCTTAAACACTACCATGGGTCACTTTTTTTGGCCTAGACTCAATGTTTTGACAGAGACTTGATCAACATCTCCACACAAATATTTCAACTTTGGCCAAATTTCATTTCAAGGAAAATGTTACGACTAATGAACAGCACCATGTCTCCTGAATAGACCTATATAAGATAAGAATAAATGTTTGAGTACACGTTAAAACTATGTTAATCAGTTGTGGCTGCAAATGACAGAATTTAGACATCTAGCTGATTGTGCTTGCAAATAAGATAGATGTCTAAATTCTGCCTTTTACACCCACAATTGACTACAGGTACAAAGTTAGAGGCTATTTCTAAAGATGTGGCCCATAAAATAGTGAGTCCACTTGAACAGTGACTGTAAGTGTGCACTGAGGTGACGGGTGTACCCTCAAAAAGCCTGAAAATATATATACATACACATACGGCTGCTAAAGAGAAGAGTTGGCGCTGAAACATTTATGGGAACTGTTTAACCCTTTAGGTTGAAATAACTATTGAACATGGGGTAAAGTTTCCAAGTTTCTTCTCTCTTTATAATTTATATCCTGTGCAAATACAAGCAAAACAGAAAAGTCTAAGTCCAGTACTAAGTACTCATGCTGAAGTATATCATATAAGTATAACAGAACACTTTACAATAGATGTATGACTTTCAAGAAAACAAAGCAAGGGTGGTAGTGGACAGAAAAATGTTATATTGTTGGGGAGAAAATCCCCAAAAGCAATCAATTGTAATTTTAAAAGTTAACACTTTCCACTTGGGAAAAAAAAGTTTTAGTATTCAGGTTGGCTTTGCACAAATGAACACTCCGTCTTAACTGTCTATTTTAAAAACTATGGGTGGGTAGCAACCTTCTAAAGCCTACCACACTGGAGAAAAACAACTTGAATAAATAGTGTGTTGCTGACATCTAGCTGATATGGTCTTCTAAGACTATTCAATGTTCCAACAAGGAGCACGTCAGATGATACACATGCATTCAAGGATCTTTAACTAGCCACCCAAGCCAGACCTGAGACACAGCACCATCCAAAACTTATAACTCAAAAGCATGAATCTGTAGGGAGGATGTCTTTCCCTCATTTTGTCAATCAGAAAAAACTGCAGACACAGCATATCAATATATCTTTGTCATATTTCACAACCGTGATCAATTACAAATTCATTTCATATCATCTAGAGTTCATTGCCTTGTTTACTTGTGTCTCCCACTTCATTATAAACATGAGTTTTCTATACTTTGGTCTTGGTAAATTTAATGGTGTTTGCAACAACAGTTGTGTCCAGGAAATAACAGTAGATATATTAGTATTGTATTGTATTTGAGAAGTGTTTGGGTCATTTACAAATAGCAATGTACTGCAAATGTTAAACAGCTTAATTTTTTTTTTTTTTTTTTTTTACTTCAGAAGGAAAATATAGTGCTATTATTGGTGTTAGTGATAAGGTGATAATTTTAAGATACAAATACAGAAATGATATATTTTAAATAGATGATCCAGAGCTGTACAGTTCAGATCTGAATGTCAATTCAAGGATCTTCAAAGTCTGATAGGAGTGAGACCCAATGTTCCAATTTGGGCCAATCTCATAAAAAACAACCAACCAAACAAAAACCACACCAGCTCCATTAAGTCAATGTCTCTATAACAAATTTTTGCAGTACTACCAAATGCATTTAAATTACCCTTAAAGTTTGTATGAAGTAGCAATTTGGACCAGAGTTCCCAGGATCACAGATGCACTGTTTTTTCAGGTAGTCTCTTTATGGCTTATTGCACAATATTTTTAAGAGAATCGTGATTCAATACAAATGCCAGGAAGCATACTTGTTAGATAAAGTCATTTACCAAAATATTTCAGGCCAACAGTTTGCTCAATAACTACTTAATGGCTTATTGAACATTTCATTGTAATCCAATAGGTAGAGTGAAAGTGAGGTGGCTTAAGACAGATGCACTAACGGCTAGGTAATTTTAAACCATCAAATTGTGCATGAACCAATCAAATAATGATGCAGTCTTATTACTGTTACTCTTCTCCTCTCTTCCCCCTCCTTTTTCTATGTCACTTTCCCTTATTACATCTTGCTTCAAATTAGATTTTAAATTATTCAGATCAAGGACCATGCCTAGCCCAGTTGGGTCTGTTGCCACATGCAGTGTTGCTCCACCTTCCTTTGCCAAACACACTGTTGTCAATATCAGCAAGGAAAAAAAATCCTTGTAGTAAGGACAATAATCCTAATAAAAAATAAAGTGCTGGAGGATGATCAGAATTTTTTTTTTTAATTAGTCAAATGTAAGGTCACAGCATCTCTCAGTAACAGTCCTTTAAAATGGAAGGTCTATGCAGTAAAATGGGGGGGGACTACATGGAAAGCAATGTCTTTATCCATAAAGAATGGAAAAATACAAATACAAAAAGAAAAAAAGGATTAGCTTATAACAGACGCAGACATGGGCACCAGAGAAGTGATGGTACAATATACCATAGCTTTCCAGTTCAAGGGTTCAATAAAGTGAACTGGCATAAAAGGGAGACTAAGTTCAAGTAAAACAAGTGGCAGACAGACTTTAAACACAAAGTGAATACTCTGCAGCACATTATCAGCTTTTTGAAAACAACTGTAGTTTTTCTAGTTCAAGGAGGAAAAATTCAAGGATCTGTAGTAATTGCACTGACCCTGATAAAGACAAGTGAGGCCACTAAAGTAAATGGACTAATAAAGTTTACAAACAATTGAATCCATCATGAGAACAAGATACTGTGCAGGCACTCGACCTGCTATCAGTTTGGTAGAGTATCTGAAGAGAATGGTTTGCATAAGTTCCATAGTCTTCAACCCTCCACTAGTTTAACAGTGATAGGCAGAATTCCATCATTTATCAAGGCTGCTGCTGATTTTTATAGAATAAATTAAAACTGCTGTCTTCAGTTTTGATTTTAAAAATATATTACACAGCTCTATCTATCAGAGAAGCTACAAGCCAGGTTATTTTTCAAGACACTCAATCTAAATTACATATATTTTTCTCCCTTTGGTGGTTGGTAATTTCTAAATGCTGATGAACTAAGCTGTAAGTTAAGGCCCTGTCCATGGTAAGGTACATCAGTTTTAGTTTACACTTTCAGAATCCTGCCTATTTCAATTTTTACTTCGTTATGGTAATTTTGTCAGATAGATAACCTTGTGATTATTGAGCTAAAAGTGGACTTTCTGCCACTATTTCACTTACACATTGCCACCTGTCCAAACAGCTTTACAAGTGTCTGAAATAATTTTTTTTATAAAAAAAACGTTACACCTAAATTCTAACCCCCTGCCCTCCCCCAAAAACCTAGCTTTCTTGTACACTTAGGACATGTCTAAGATAAATAAATATGTACATATGAATCAGTATCAGCTCCTGTGATAGACATGGATGTCCAGAGAAAAACTAGACAAATATTTGAAATCTAGTCAATATTATACATTAAATCTCAGATTTCAAAGCCATACTTCATTTCATATAGGGACAAATTCTGATGCCCTTCCTCCAGCTGAGCAGCCTGCTACTCCTTGTGTAGTCCCACTGATTCATAAAGGACTATGAGTATCATGCTCCTTATTGTAGAGTATCAGGATTTGGACCATAATGATGAGATATGGCTGGTCTAGGTTGGGGACTCTGAATGCACCCATAATAGAAACAAACAACCCCATAACATTTTATTCCAAGACACAGATTCTCTCTTTAATATTAAAAAATAAACCCATGATTGTTACAGTTAAAGTATTGAATTTTACAATTCTTGTTACCAAGATCATTTTAAGGTCTTAACATTCCCAGGATTTTGTTGCCTAAGTTTCCAATTATTATCTGAGTACCACTATTTGCAGGTGCTAGTATTCCATTAGACTAAGGCCTGGTCTACACTACGAGTTTAGGTCGAATTTAGCAGTGTTAAATCGAATTAAGCCTGGACACGTTCACACGGCTAAGTCCCTTTTTTTCGACTTAAAGGGCCCTTTAAACCAGTTTCTTTACTCCACCTCCGACGAGGGGATTAGCAATAAAATCGGCCTTAGCGGGTCGGAATTGGGGTAGTGTGAATGGAATTCGACGTTATTGGCCTCCGGGCGCTATCCCACAGTGCTTCATTGTGACCGCTCTGGAGAGCACTCTCAACTCAGATGCACTGACCAGGTAGACAGGAAAAGACCCGCGAACGTTTGAATTTCATTTCCTGATTGCCCAGCGTGGAGAGCACAGGTGACCACGCAGAGCTCATCAGCACAGGTAACCGTGATGGAGTCCCGTCCCGGGATCGCAAAAGAGCTCCAGCATGGACCGAACGGGAGGTACGGGATCTGCTCGCCATATGGGGAGATGAATCAGTGCTAGCTGAACTCCGTAGCAGTAAACGAAATGGCAAAATATTAGAAAAGGTCTCAAAGGCCATGAAGGACAGAGGCCATAACAGGGACGCACAGCAGTGCCGCGTGAAAATTAAGGAGCTAAGGCAAGCCTACCACAAAGCCAGAGAGGCAAACAGAAGGTCCGGGGCAGAGCCACAAACATGCTGCTTCTACGCGGAGATGCATGCGATGCTAGGGGGTGCAGCTACCACTACCCAACCATGTGCTTTGACTCCTTCAATGGAGAAACACATAGGGAAGCGGGTTCGGGGTACGAGGAAGATGAGGATGAAGATAATGTAGATAGCTCACAGCAGCAAGGAAGCGGAGAAACCGGTTTCCCCAACAGCCAGGATATGTTTATCACCCTGGACCTGGAACCAGTAACCCCCGAACTCACCCAAGGCGTGCTCCCAGACCCTGAGGGCACACAGGGGACCTCTGGTGAGTGTATGTTTGTAAATATTACACATGGTTTAAAAGCAAGCGTGTTTAATGATTAATGATTAATTTGCCCTGGCAATCGCGGCCAGTACAGCTACTGGAAAAGTCTGTTAACGTGTATGGGGATGGAGCAGAAATCCTCCAGGGACATCTCCAGAAAGCTCTCCTTCATGTACTCCCAAAGCCTTTGCAAAAGGTTTCTGGGGAGGGCTGCCTTATCCCGTCCGCCATGGTAGGACACTTTACCACGCCAGGCCAGTAGCACATAGTCTGGAATCATTGCATAACAAAGCATGGCAGCGTATGGTCCCGGTGTTTGCTGGCATGCAGACAACATCCATTCCTTATCGCTCTTTGTTATCCTCAGGAGAGTGATATCATTCACGGTCACCTGGTTGAAATGGGGTGATTTTATTAAGGGGACATTCAGAGGTGCCCGTCCTGCTCTGCTGAACAGAAATGTTCCCCGCTGTTAGCCACACGGTGGGGGGGAGGGGTGAAGTGATCATCCCCGAGAATTGGGTGTGTGGGGGGCGGGGGGTTAGTTGGGTTTGTGTTGCATGTTAACCCAGAAACCGCAGCCCCTCCTTTTACATTGCAAACCCATTTTAAATGGCCAACCCAATGGGTACTTGGTATGGGAAATGAGGGCGCTACTGTTTGAAACCATTCCCACATGTTAAGAAGGTTAAAAAAGCCAAAAGACTGTGGCTTACCATGGCTGCCTGCAAGCCGAAATCTGTTGCCTGGCACTGCGTGAGTGATCTCTCACACCAAACCGGCAGGCCCTCAATATAAGAGGAAAAATGCGACCTTGTAACGAAAGCACATGTGCTGTGTAATGTGAACAGCAAAATTTAACGTGAAAGAGTGTACCCATTGTTCTCTAAAATGTGTCTTTTTTAACCACCTCTCCCTTCTCCTCCACCAGCTGCAAATGTTTCTCCTTCACAGAGGCTAGCGAAGATTAGAAGAAAAAAACGGCGGACTCGGGATGATATGTTCTTGGAGCTCCAGATGTCCTCCCACGCTGACAGAGCACAGCAGAATGCGTGGAGGCAGTCAATGTCAGACTACAGAAAAGCACAATATGAATGAGAGGCGAGGTGGCAGGCTGAATCACAGGATGAACAGAGCAAGTGGCAGGCTGAAGATGATAGGTGGCGTCAGCTTGCAGACAGAAGGCAAGAGTCGATGCTCCAGCGTATGGTTGAGCTGCAGGAAAGGCAGCAGGAGCAGAGACTACCGCTACAGCCCCCATGTAACCAACAGCCCTCCTCCCCAAGTTCCATAGCCTCCTCACCCAGACGCCCAAGAACACGGTGTGGGGGCCTCCAGCCACCCAGTCACTCCACCCCAGATGATTGCCTGAGCATCAGAAGGCTGGCCTTCAATAAGAGTTAAAGTTTTAAACTGCAGTGTGTCCTTTTCCTTCCCTCCTCCCCCACCCATCCCGGGCTACCTTGGCAATTATCCCCCTAGTTGTGTGATGAATTAATAAAGAATGCATGAATGTGAAGTAACAATAACTTTATTGCCTCTGCAAGCGGTGCTCTAGGGGGGGAGGGGAGGGTGGGGTGGTTGGTTTACAGGGAAGTAGAGTGAACCAGGTGGGGGGGGTGGAGGGTTCATCAAGGAGAAACAAACAGAAGTTTCACACCATAGCCTGGCCAGTCACAAAACTGGTTTTCAAAGCTTCTCTGATGCGCACCACGCCCTGCTGTGCTCTTCTAACCGCCCTGGTGTCTGGCTGCACGTAATCAGCGGCCAGGCGATTTGCCTCAACCTCCCACCCCGCCATAAATGTCTCCCCCTTACTCTCACAGATATTGTGGAGCGCACAGCAAGCAGCAATAACAATGGGGATATTCTTTTCGCTGAGGTCTGAGCGAGTCAGTAAGCTGCGCCAGCGTGCTTTTAAACGTCCAAATGCACATTCCACCACCATTCGGCACTTGCTCAGCCTGTAGTTGAACAGGTCCTGACTCCTGTCCAGGCTGCCTGTGTACGGCTTCATGAGCCATGGCATTAAGGGGTAGGCTGGGTCCCCAAGGATCACGATAGGCATTTCAACATCCCCAACGGTTAGTTTCTGGTCCGGGAAGAAAGTCCCTTCTTCCAGCTTTCGAAACAGACCAGAGTGCCTGAAGACGCGAGCATCATGTACCTTTCCCGGCCATCCCACGTTGATGTTGGTGAAACGTCCCTTGTGATCCACCAGGGCTTGCAGCAGCATTGAAAAGTACCCCTTGCGGTTTATGTACTCGGTGGCTTGGTGCTCCGGTGCCAAGATAGGGATATGGGTTCCGTCTATCGCCCCACCACAGTTTGGGAATCCCATTGCAGCAAAGCCATCCACTGTGGCCTGCACGTTTCCCAGAGTCACTACCCTTGATATCAGCAGGTCTTTGATTGCCCTGGCAACTTGGATCACAGCAGCCCCCATAGTAGATTTGCCCACTCCAAATTGATTCCCGACTGACCGGTAGCTGTCTGGTGTTGCAAGCTTCCACAGGGCTATCGCCACTCGCTTCTCAACTGTGAGGGCTGCTCTCATCCTGGTATTCTGGCTCTTCAGGGCAGGGGAAAGCAAGTCACAAAGTTCCATGAAAGTGCCCTTACGCATGCGAAAGTTTCGCAGCCACTGGGAATCGTCCCACACCTACAACACGATGCGGTCCCACCAGTCTGTGCTTGTTTCCCGGGTCCAGAATCGGCGTTCCATGGCATGAACCTGCCCCAGTAACACCATGATTTGCACATTGCTGGGGCCTGTGTCTTGTGAGAGGTCTATGTCCATGTCAATTTCCTCATCACTCTCGTCACCGCGCTGCAATCGCCTCCTCGGCTGGTCCTGGTTTTACTTTGGCATGTCCTGGCTCTGCATATACTCCAGGACAATGCGCATGGTGTTCATAGTGCTCATAATTGCCGTGGTGATCTGAGCGGGCTCCATGATCCCAGTGCTATGGCGTCTGGTCTGAAAAAAGGCGCGAAACTAGTATCTGACGGAGGGAGGGAGGGAGGGGCGAGTGACGACATGGCGTACAGGTACAGGGAATTAAAATCAACAAAGGTGGCTGTGCATCAGGGAGAAACACAAACAACTGTCACACAGAATGGCCCCCCCAAAGATTGAACTCAAAACCCTGGGTTTAGCAGGCCATTGATTTCATGGAGGGAGGGGGAAGCAAATGAATACAGAACAAATCTATTTTTTACATCTTAAGCTGGCAGACGACGGTGCAGCATGACTGATAGCCCTCGGCATCTTCTGGGTGCTTGGCAGAAAATACTGGGCGCTTGGCAGAAAATAGCGTACTACGACTGATAGCCATCATCGTCATTGGGAAGGCAGCAGAATATGACTGGGGGACGTACGGAGTTTCAGCCACTGCAGTACGACGACGACGGATACCAGTCATAATACACTATCTTCTGCCAAAAGGCAAGGGGCTGCTGCTGTGTAGCAATGCAGCCCCACGTCTGCCAGCCCCACGTCTGCCAGCACCCAGATCGCTGATGAAGGCTACCAGTCATACTGCACCGTCTACTGCCAAAAGGCAATTAGCTGGTGCTGTGTAGCAATGCAGTACCACGTCTGCCGGCACCCAGATGACATATGGTGACGGTGAGCTGAGCTGAGCTGAGCGGGCTCCATGCTTGGCGTGGTATGTTGTCTGCACAGGTAACCCAGGTAAAAAGGCGCGAATCGATTGTCTGCCGTTGTTCTGACGGAGGGGGAGGGGCCTGACGACATGTACCCAGAACCCCCCGCGACACCGTTTTGCATCATTCAGGCATTGGGATCTCAACCCAGAATTCCAATGGGCGGCAGAGACTGCGGGAACTGTGGGATAGCTACCCATACTGCAACGCTCCGGAAGTCGATGCTAGCCTCGGTACTGTGGACGCGGTCCGCCGACTTAATGCACTTAGAGCATTTTATGTGGGGACACACACAATCGGCTGTATACAACCAATTTCTATAAAACCGGCTTCTATAAATTCAACCTAATTTCGTAGTGTAGACATACCCTAAGAAAGGTGTTTACCCTTTTTGTTTTACCCAGTTGAATACATTTAGTACACTAGAATTATTTTAAACTAGTTCTGGGAAATCAAACCATCTCCAATTATTCATTCACATGAATATTTCTTCCAAATTAATATATGAACTTCTTTATTTACTACAGATAATAATACTTTAAATCAGTCTCCTACAAAAATATTTGTGATAGACTTTAACTGTCATTCTTGTTAGACTGAAAATATAAAGTGAAGTAATATTCTTTTCCAGCATTATCATCAATAAGGACCTCTAGTTCTTTCATTCCCCATAGCTGTACTCTGTTTAAAGCTGAAATTTAAGTTTATCAAATCATAGAACAAAGTTGGAGTGTTGATTTGCAAATTATATAGTTATTTTCCTTTTCAAAGTCCTCTGATGGCAATTCAGCATCACTGGACAAGTAGAGCCTGATATTTGTGTATTAGGTGCACAAAAAATAGGATCAGAGCTATGCCATCTGGTTCTCTCTGGCATCTCAATCCCAGCCTCCATCTTGTCTGTTTAAAACTGATCAGTGACAGCAACCCTCTCAATCCTTCTAAAAAATACCTCTGGGATGGTCTGCAACAATCCAAAATTTATCCTAGTCTCTTTTCTCCTTGCAACCACTGGTTCTGTCTCATATCTAAATTGCCTCCCAAGATTTGTCCACTATAATCACACAACTTCCTTACAGATCATATCCAGTCCAGGAAGCCACTCTTTTATCCCACTCATGCCTGGAATTCCACTCCCAAGATGCCTCAGTCATGCCACCTTTCTACCTTCCTAAGACAGCAGACAGCTCACTTGGTTATGGCTTTTCAGGCTGAACAATCATATTCAGCAGTTTCTTTGAACTGACTATACCACTATAGGAATCATTGGTGATGTTTCCCTGAGAAACCTGGAAGGGCTAGGGTGCTCAAAGTTTTCTTTGGTTTTTCTCCCAGAGTTTCTTCCTTTTAGTCTTTTGTCTGTTCTGGAGCTGAAACATGCTAGGAAACTGACTGTATGCATAGTGGCACCCAGGTCCTCTCTGCTGCATAGATCCTGACCCATGTCCTTTCCCCAATGCCCTCTTCCTTCCTCCCTAAAATGACACACCACTAGTCCTGAGGAGGGCCTGTGTTGGGATGCTGAAAGGGTATTGCTTTCTAGCCCCTCTGGTAGGCCAAAACAATCGCTTTGTGTGTGTGTGGCGGGGGGCACAGCAGTGGCCTTACACCAGGACTAGCAGGCAAGGATGTAATGGTCACATAACAGGGATGCCAGCAGTCGTGCTTAGTGGTTGGAGCAGGAGTCATGCCCAATGGTCAGAGTAGGAGTCAAGCCCAGTGGATAGAACAGGAGTCGGTAGCCAGAAATTGGGGTCCAGGGTCAGAGCCAAGGGTCGCAGGTAGAATCAGAAGCCAGGAACTGGAGCATAGGGTCAGAATCAGAGTCAGAGGCCAGATGCAACAGCCAAACATAGAGGTCAAGAATCAGAGCTGAGAGTCAGAATTGGGTTACCTGGAGTGAGGTAAGGCTGGGAAGAAGCAGGAGCTATTGCAACCATGGGCAAAATCTTTGAGCAGTAGCTGAACTGCTGGGGGGGCTTAAGAGCTGGTCTGCTGACTTCCAACCAACCAGGTGATGTAGCCAGTCTGGCAGCCTACTCTATGCCAGCTATGCTCAGCTGGTTGCCTGGAGACTGGCTGCGTTGCAGGCCTTGCTTCCTGACAGTTACTCCCTAACAAATTATCTTGCTTCCTACATCTGAGGTTGTGGAAGATTTGGATAATTAGACAAGACATCTAATGAGGGGAAAGGGCTCCAGGCATCTTCTGACCCATCTTCTGACTCCAGGCATCTTCTGATTTGAGAGCTATACCTTAGTCTCAGTGAGGAAACCCAATGAAGGGAAAGGCTCTGATTCTACACTCACTCATGTTCTTTTTATGGAGAACACAGAACTGATCTATAAATACACGGAGTTGTCAGATCAAATAGTTCAACCAATTCAGTGGACAGACTATACACCTATTTTTAGTTAGTTGTCCAGTCCACAGTGTAGCTCAGGTAAGTAAGGCAGGAGCATGCTTTCTTGAGGACTCACTGACGAAATACAGCATCATCCCCATGCCATTTATCTTCAGCCTTCACATCAATCTGTTTCAGGACATTGCTGATGTTGCTGTTGGTGTCAAAGCTCCAACTCATCTACAGTAGATCATTTCTTGATGGTGTTGTCAAGGATTGCTCACCCAGTGACAAAGACTTCACTGAGGAAACATCCTCCCGCAGCAAATTGTGTTCCCACTTCTATCATCTAAATACAACATCACTAATAGCAATCCTAAAGGCTATATGCAAAATATTGATGAATTTGTGTTTGTGGGAACCTTAACTTTTGAATTTCCTGACCTTTGTGAATTTGGGGTCTGATCCTGAAAAGTGCCAAGCTCACACACCTTCCACAAATTTCAGCTCAGTGAAGCAATACCCAGTGGAGTCGATGGGAGCTTTTGATGCAGCTCAACATCTCTCCAGATCAGATTCTTAATTCTCAGCTTTCACAATGGATAAACCTAGACTTAGATCTCACAATGCATCCAAGCTGTACTCAGCACAGCAAGGGAATACACCTCTACCCTGATATAACGCGACCCGATATAACACGAATTCGGATATAACACGGTAAAGCAGTGCTCCGCGGGGCTGGGGCTGCGCATTCCAGTGGATCAAAGCAAGTTCAATATAACGCTGTTTCACCTATAACACGGTAATATTTTTCGGCTCCCGAGGACAGCGTTATATCGAGGTAGAGGTGTAGTCCAAAGCACTTTGAGATTATACCTCCCCAGATCTTGTGGCTGTTTGCCTGTCAAGTTGGCCAAAGACATATAATAGGCCAATGTCAGGCTGATCTATTTTATAAATTGCTGCTTGCAGCCCGAAGGATCTGTTCCAGCAGCCTGGGATTGCCTATGCACATGGATGCCCCTTTCCTCTGCCACCCTGCCTTAGTCGCACTCATACCACTATTTCCTAGACCGCACTTGAGAATTCACACCAACAAGGAAAATCCTCAAGTAGCCAAATCCACTAGATTTATGGCTGTTCTGTTCCATCAGTGTGACTCAAAGTAACTAGAAAGCATCTGAGGATCTGGCCACTAGAGCTTTGTATTCACTGAATTGATGAACATTTTTGCTTTGAATGACTTTTCCCCACCCCCGCAGAACACATCTAGAAGAATTATTTAAGGACAGTGGACCCAATGAGTCCCCCTATTATGTCCCTTCTAATTAGTGCTATAGGTATAATCCTTACTGGAGAAGGAAGTAAAGAACAATAAAATCAGTTTTATAATGTTTGCTCAGATTACAATCAATTAGACATACATACACTGAATAATAGGAGCTCCTTCACTATATTTAAGCAACATGCTAAATTAGCATCTCCATTCAGAACATTTCCACACAGTCATTAAAGATTCAATAGGATTTCAGTGTTCAGCTTTCATGCTTATCACAGATATTTCATGGTCTTTCCTTGCTCCTCCAGTTTAGCTCGATTCATTCAGATGGCATTGTCAAGGTAGTAATGCAGAAGTTTTAATTTGTTCAGGACAGAATTATTTGTTTCTATCAGTAACAGTGTTTGGCATATTGCCTAATGTCAGCTGCTGTTTCAGGCAACATTTTTGAGTCACTGTATCTAGATCACAGTGCTTTCATCCAATCTGGCTGCTAATCTATATTTTACCTTTGGAGTAGAACTGGGACAAGCTGAGGGTAGCTTTCATTTTGTAAGACTTCAGTCGTTTTTGGTTTGCAAACATAGAATCAACCCACACTTGGAGTATTTTTATTTGATTCATGCCTTACAGGAAGAAATGAAAAAGCCTAAACCTGCTTAAGTAGGCACTGTAACGAAGGTTATTATATAGACACAAACACTACACGCAATAGACAGGGATGTGATTCCAGGAAGAGAGTAAGAGCAAGAGCAGAAGTGTGAATTCATTTCAGACAGACAGAAGGAAATGAAAGTTACATCTATACATGCTGAACAACAAAGGAACTGGACAGGGTGAAGGCCAGCACTGTGAGCAGCAGTGTCTCAATAATATATCTCTGAAAACTTGATAGTGAAATTCTCCAGAGTGTTGGACTTTAGGTTGATTCTAAATCACTAAATAATTGAAAGCTCTTGTAAGCAGGAAAAACAAGACCAGCATTAACAGAACAGAACTGGGGTTTATACAATACCTTTCAAGTTATCCCCAAAGGCTTTACAAAATGTGTGTGTTAGATGACAGAAGTGGGGAGACTCTGAACAAATGCAACAACCATTAGGCGCTCAACAATAAATAGCACACACTTGGACACTAGGGCTATCCATTTTTCAGAAAGGGTTATACTGCTACTTGGACAATCACTAAGGAAAGAACAACCGTAGTGGCCAACCTACCAATCCAGAGCATTTGTCCATGATTGATTAGCTAACTGCTATCCTCAGATCATCATCAAGAGCAACATTTAGCCCACCTTTACTATCATCTCTCCTTCCCCCCCTCCTTTTCCCATCTGTTTTGTCAGAAGCCAGGAAAGTGGCCATTATTCATACCATAGAATTGAACAACAGAACTAATCTTTCCTCCCTACGAAGGAGGATTATCTGACAAAATAAGATCTCTAACTAATATCCTCTCTCTGAAAAAGGGACTTTGATGGTTTTGATTAAGTTTGTTCTGCATAATCACTCAATTTCCCCCCCAAAGTACTTATGTCTTATTCTGATTCTTTTTCTCTTTTGTATCCGGATCAATACATTTCCAGAATTTGGCCTGAATTCTCGAGTCTTTCCGCCATTGGACTAAGCAGACCGAGGTCACTATACTTAAAGCTTTAAAACTACATTTAACTGTGTAGTATTGTACAGTGACAGGGTCATATTAACACCTCTAAGACAACTCACCTGACTCAGGAAAAGTAGAACGTAAACTAAGCTGTTATAAATGTATATCCAGTGTATAAGGTAATTAGGACTGATCAAATGTAGACCCCAGTATCTAAAAGGAACATTTTGGAGAGGAATAGAGGGGCAGATTTTAGCAAATACTGAAACACATTGTTTACAATTACCTTCTTGGAGAATGAAAATGAAACTGGCATTATATAAATTGAAAATAATGGTACGTAACATGCATGCAAAATTCAGTACCCAGTCCAACAATATATATGTCAGTCCTGAATAGAGAGTTTCCTAAGCCTTTTCCCACACATAAGGGAGGATATATATTTACATATATTTCCTTCTCTACTAATTTGGTGCATATGCTTCTCTCTCACACTCACACACATGCACACAGAATGAGTAGAGGAGAAAAGATTTGTTGAATGTATTAGATGAGTAAAGAACCAACTGGGGATCATTAGGGAGGTATAAATGCTTGAATATAATTTCAAATCTGCTTCGTCTTGCATTCACTATGTACTTATGATAGCAAACTTTGAAAATGATGCATGCTCCATTAACTCAACTCATTTAAAAATACTGGGTGATAGGATTCTAAGATGATGCTCATACTTGTTACCAGATGGGGAGGGTTGATGTGTAAATATAGAAAAGGCAGTGCCTGAAAGAAATGTGGTAAAGGAAAAGAGTCGGTGCCATTTGATAAACACAGATGATTGGGGGAGAGTATAGAGAGAAGACAATGTAGGATGCACACATTTTTGCCATTTCTTTCTGTGGGAGCATGATTAGGCTCTAGAGAGAGAGAAAAAATTAGAAACAGAGCTATAGGTACAGAAATAAAGAATGATAGGCAGACAAAAAGAACAGGCTTGTCTTGTCTTTTTACTGTCTAACTTTCTATATAATGGTGGTACCACACTAGGGTGACCAGACAGCAAGTGTGAAAAATCGGGACGGGGTGGGGGGTAATAGGACCCTATATAAGAAAAAGACCCAAACATCGGGACTGTCCCTATAAAATCGGGACATCTGGTCACCCTATAACACACTAACTTCAGTGGGGTTGCACCAGTGCAAGTAAAAGCAGAATTTGGCCTAGAGATTTACAGACCAGATTTACCAAAGGATCCAGCCCCAAGAGACACGGACAGCAAAGGTGACCATGATTCTACAATCTGGTTGTGTTGCTGAGTACTAGCGATAGAGGAGATCTTATTATATGTGCACTTTAAGGAATGCAGGAAAAGTGTGCTGTTTCTAAGACGTTCCTAGAGGGGAGGACCCACTGGCCCAAGAATGCATAAAAACCAATGCTGAGGGCTTCATTCTTCCACCCCTTTCCGGTGGTGCTGGTGACAGATTTTGGCCAAGTAGAAAACTTTACTGGATCCCACTTTCTTCCTTCTTGATTTGCTTCCCTCCAGCTAAAACGTTTCCAGGTTCAGAAAGTAATATACAGCTATTTTCTGTCTAAACTGGATTGCAGTTCCTTTCCCTAATAGCATCAAAATGAGAGGCTGCATGGTGTGGGAGTGTGCAGGTGTTCTTCAGCACTATTTATTTTTTCACAGTCAATTTGAATGCCTCCCTGTCTTTGCTTTGAGTGAGCGAAATAGAATCTTTTCATACCTCTTGCATCGGAGTAGAGAAGTTGGCATTCCTTTTCTTAAAGGTACAAGAAATACCATAGCTATCTGTTAAGAGTGTATTACACAAGAGGAAATAAAAAGAATGAGAAATTCAGTTGCAACAGAGGTAGAAAAGCAAAGTGACAATGTATTTCATGCAAAGAACTACATTAAAAGAATGTTAAGGTTACAAAATCAAAGCCTCAAAAGTTAGGAAGTGACAGATTTAAGGTTGCAGGGGCAATTTCAATTTGGCACCCTTGCACACACGTATTATGATACAGTTTTGCCTAATGTCACAAAGGCCATCAGTGGTACAGCCAGGAATAGAATGCATCTCCCTTCATCCCAGTGTAATGCCTTAACCAGAAGAGAACATCTTTTCTCTTCTTCATACCCTTTGCCTCTTTCACTCTCCTTCCTGGGTAATGAATTTAAATGGAGTCTCATAGTGCAAATTAAACACTGCCACTGCTGTGCTGCATCAATCCCGTTTGGAAATGTAGATCTGCATCTGTGGTGCTGCAGCCAGCTCAGTACAGCTGGAACGTTCAGAGATTTTTAGCAGCTTCTAACATCCTCTACCGAGCATATGCAAATGGTGGTTTATCTGAATTGTAATGCTTTGAAAATTTGGGTGGATTTTTGCTGACCCCAAGACAGACATCAAGGAAATCCTCCTTGCCAAGTTTCCATTCCTGCTCCAAATACTAGAGGCTCCAGAAATCTTCAAAGAAACAATGTTGATATAAGGACAGAAGGGACCCCTGTAATCATCTAGTTTGACCTCCTGTATAACAAAGGGCTATAGGACTCCTCTGAATTAATTCCCATTTTTGATGAAAAACCAAGGTGAGAGAGAAGCCAATATCCTGGTGGTTAGGGCACTCACCTCAGATACAGGAGACCCTTGGTACAAGTCCCTGCTCTGCCTGATTTACAGCAGGGATTTATGCCCAGATAAGTGGCTGATCTGCAAGGCTATTCCATATTCTAGAGTCCCTCAGTCTCTATTAGAAATTCCACCTGAGAAACGTCTTGAAATATTTGTCAAAGCTGGTATGTTCCTGCAGAAAAGGTTTTGATGAACTGACATTTTCCAACAAAAATAGTTTAATCAAAAAATTCTTGTCCAACTCTATATTGATTTAGTCTAGTATGGCAAGTTCTATTTTTATAATTTGTTGGGATCCTTTGTCTGCGAGAGATGGTGGGAATTGCAGCCTATAATGTAGAAGGTTTGCAATGTCTCATATGATTTGAATAGTCCAATCTGAGATTTGCATGACCCTGGGCAGTTGCAAATGTATGTGTCTTGGTTGGGAACTGTTGCTTCCTATGGGCTCTTTTCTCTTCAAGCTGTAGGAGCCAGCTCCTGTCATGGACTTTAATGCCCTGATGGGGATGATGGCGCCACTTGTTAAGATCACTTGCCAAGATTTCCCATTGGTTAGGATTGATTCCAAATTATTTCATATCTTGCTTGCATGTGTCTTTATAGCAAAGCTTGGGATGTCCTGTCCTGTTCTTGTTCCCTCTGATAGCTCCCTGTATAGCATGTCCTTGGGTACGCATCCGTCTTCCAACCTAATCAGATGGCCCACCTAACGCAGTCATCTTTGCTCGAGCAGAGTGGTCATATCTGGTAAATTTGCCCTTTGAAAAACCTCTGTGTTGGTAACTTTATCTTGCCATTTGCTGTTGAGTATGCAGCATAAATATAGGTGGAAACTGTTTAATCTTTTCTCCTGATGAGCATAAATTGTCCATGTTTCCCCACCATACATGAGTGTGCTGAGAATGCAAGCTTGGTACACTAGCATTTTGGTCTTGATAGTAAGTTTTGAGTTGTTGCATGATCTTTTAGAACATAAGAACGGCCATACGGGTCAGACCAAAGGTCCATCTAGCCCAGTATCCTGTCTTCCGAGCGTGGCCAGTACCAGGTGCCCCAGAGGGAATGAACAGAACAGGTAATTGTCAAGTGATCCATCCCGTCACCCACTCCCATTATTATGCAGGAGATCAGACTAGAGTATCATACTACTCCTTTCTGGCCTTTAATTCTATTAATCTGTAACTATCCAGAAGTTGTGTGCATTTTTACTTTGGTGTCTGATAAGGGCCACATTCAAATATGACCATAAGCACCTAAGAACGGCCATATTGTGTCAGACCAAAGGTCCATCTAGCCCAGTATCCTGTCTTCTGACAATGGCCAATGCCAGGTGCCCTAGAGGGAATGAACAGAACAAGTAATCATTAAGTTATCCATTCTCTGTCTCCCATTCCCAGCTTGTGGCAAACAGAGGTTAGGGACACCATCCCTGCCCATCCTGGGTAATAGCCATTGATGGACCTATCCTCCATGAATTTATCTAGTTCTTTTTTAACCCTGTTATAGTCTTGGCCTTCACAACACCCTCTGGCAAGGAGTTTCACAGGTTGACTGTGCGTTGTGTGAAAAAATGTTTCCTTTTGTTTTAAACCTGCTGCCTATTAATTTTATTTGGTGACCCCTAGTTCTTGTGTTATGAGAAGTAGTAAATAACACTTCCTTATTTACTTTCTCCACACCAGTCATGATTTTATAGACCTCTATCATATCCCCCCTTAGTCTCTTTTCCAAGCTGAAAAGCCCCAGTCTTATTAATCTCTCATCACACGGCAGCCATTCCATACCCCTAATCATTTTTGTTGCCCTTTTCTGAACCTTTTTCAATTCCAATACATCTTTTTTGAGATTGGGTGACCACATCTACACGCAGTAGTCAAGATGTGGGCATACCATGGATTTATATAGAGGCAATATGATATTTTCTGTTTTATTATCTATCCCTTTCTTAATGATTCCCAATATTCTGTTCACTTTTTTGACTGCCGCTGCACATTGAATGGATGTTTCCAGAGAACTATCCACAATGACTCCAAGATCTCTTTCTTGAGTGGTAACAGCTATTTTAGACCCTGTCATTTTATATGTATAGTTGGGATTATGTTTTCCAATGTGCATTACTTTGCATTTATCAACATTGAATTTCATCTGCCATTTTGTTGCCCAGTCACCCAGTTTTGAGAAATCCTTTTGTAGCTCTTCGCAGTCTGCCTGGGACTTAACTATCTTGAGTAGTTTTGTATCATCTGCAAATTTTGTCACCTCACTGTTTACCGTTTTTTCCAGATCATTTATGAATATGTTAAATAGGACTGGGCCCATTTCAGACCCCTGGGGACATCACTATTTACCTCCATTCTGAAAACTGACCATTTATTCCTACCCTTTGTTTCCTATCTTTTAACCAGTTACCAATCCGTGAGAGAACTTTCCCTCTTATCCCATGAGTGCTTACTTTGCTTAAGAGCCTTTGGTGAGGGACCTTGTCAAAGGCTTTCTGAAAATCTAAATACACTATATCCACTGGGTCCCCCTTGTCCACATGCTTGTTGTCCCCCCCAAAGCATTCTAATAGATTGGTGAGGTATGATTTCCCTTTACAAAAACCATACTGACTATTCCCCAACAATTATGTTCATCTATGTGTCTGACAATTTTGTTCTTTACTATAGTTTCAACCACTTTGCCCGGGACTGAAATCAGGCTTACTGACCTGTCATTGCCAGTTTCACCTCCAGAACCCTTTTTAAATATTGGCATCATTTTAGTTATCCTCCAGTCATTTGGTACAGAAGCTGATTTAAATGATAGGTTACAGACTAGTTAGTAGTCCTGCAATTTCACATTTGAGTTCCTTCAGAACTCTTGGGTGAATACCATCTGGTCCTGGTGACTTATAACTGTTTTTTATCAATTTGTTCCAAAACCTCTTCTAATGACACCTCAGTCTGGGACAGTTCCTCAGACTTGTCACCTAAAAAAATGGCTCAGGTTTGGGAATCTCCCTCACATCCTCAACCATGAAGACCGATGCATAGAATTCATTTAGTTTCTCCGCAATGGCCTTATCATCTTTGAGAGCTCCTTTAGTGGCTTGATCATCCAGTGGCCCCACTGGTTGTTTAGCAGGCTTCCTGCTTCTGATGTACTTAAAAAAATTGCTATTACTTTGAATCTTTGGCTAGCTGTACTTCAAATTCTTTTTTGGCCAAAGTTTATGGTCCTTTCTATTTTCCTCACTAGGATTTAACTTCCACTTAGTCTGCTAAAGGTGGTGGCGGCCTTTCCAATGTGAACATTTAGTTCTTTATCCAGTGAGAGGTTGGTGGTCACTGTAGAACCTAAGTAGCTGAACTTTTGGACTACTTCTAGCTAGTTTGAATTTAAGATGATTGAAGGATCTTGTCCTAATACAAGAATTTTCTTAATGCTGATGATGAGAGCAAATGCCTGACAGGCACTTGAAAGACAGTCCATGAGTTCTTGTAGTAGATCTTTCATGCCCTTAAACACACAGTTCAGGAGTACAGAGAAAATTCCAAAGAGCATGGGGGCAAGAACACATCTTTGCTCCACTCCACATCTCAAAGCTGTCTGAAGTGGACCCGTCAAACTGGACAGTTGCTCTCATGTTGTCGTGGAATGAATGTATGACACTTTAACCGGGCTGGTGAGCATCCTATCTTTTCTAATATTGCAAATAGACCTTCTCTGCTGATTGTGTCGAATACTTTGGTTAGGTCGACAAAGGTGATGTACAATGGTCGGTTTTGCTCTCTGCACTTTTCTTGGAGTTGACGCAGAGAAAATATGTCTATAGGTGATCTTCCAGCCCTGAATCCACATTGTGATTCAAGGTAGACAATTCGCCAGCTGTTGTAGTGCACTAAGATTTTTGCGAAAGCTTTTCCTGCAACACTTAGTAGCAACCTGTAGTTGTTGCAGTTGCCCTTTTTGCCTTTATTTTGATATAGAGTGATGATGTTTGCATCATGCATCTCTTGTGGTACCTTACCCTCTTTCCAGCATTAAGTAGCAGCTGATAAAGATACGGTAATAGGCTGCCTTTCCTGCACTTGAGGATTTTTGCTGGGATGCTTCTTTTCCAGGAGCCTTGCCACTTGATAGCAAATCAATGGCCTTGCTTAGCTCTTCTACAGTGGGCTCCACATCTAGCTGTGGCATAACCTTTAGAGTTGGTATTTGGTCCAGTGCTTCTCTGGTGATGTTTCTTTCTTGTGCATATAGCTCTGAATAGTGTTAAACCCAATGAGACAACTTCTTGCTTTTATCTGTAATGATTTCACCGCTGTGCAATTTGAGAAGGGCAACCTTTTTGACAGTGGGGCCTAGAGCTTCCTTCAGACAGTCATACATGACTTTGAGGTTTCCTGTGTCTGAAGCTGTCTCTCTCTTCACAGAGCTTGGTCCAGTGATGATTTGCACAGCATCTGCTTGCTCGCTGTACCTCGGTTTTTGCATGTCAAAGTCTCATTTGGTGCTCTCCATTGGCTTCTTGTTGTGTTCCAGATAGGCTGTGTTCTTAATGTTCATGAGAGGTAATAGTTCCCCTTCATTTTCTTCAAACCAGTCCTGTTTTCATGATCTGTTTCCCCCAAATGTAGCTAAAGTTGTTTCATGGATTGTTGTTCTTAAATCTTCACAGAATTCCTCTGCCTTCTCTGGTAGTGCATGCTAAGTTCAAAAGCCTTTGCAAACTCCTGGCATTTCCTCTGGTTTTTGATGTTTATAGCATTGATTTTGGGCTTGCTCCTAGGTTTTGCTCTATGTAGTTTCTTGGCTGTAATCTTCAATTTGCTAATAATCAAGGAATGGTCAGTGTCACAAATCAGCACTGTAGAATGTGCGAGTGTTCTCCACTAAGGATAGGTCTTCCCCCTGATAACAAGATCTCATCGGTGCCAGTGACTGGATCGTGGATGTTGCCATGACACTTTGGGGCAATCTTTTCCTGTAAAATATGAATTGATAATGCATATTTGGTTTTGGGCACAGAATTCAAGAATTCGTTGGCCGTTCTCATTCATCTTGCCAATGCCAAAATGTCCTAGGCAATCTGGCCATGAGTTGTTGTCTGCGCCAACTCTTGCATTGAACTCACTGAGGAAGAAAAGTTGCTCAAGTTGATGGTATTCTTTTGACGACTTGATGGAGAGTCATAAAATGTATCCTTCTCCTTCGGGGCTAGATTGAGTGTTGGTGCATAACCAGTAATGATGTTCACAGAGCCGATGGTCGTCTGAAGTTTAAATGATATGCTCCGAGTTCCCAATGGGTGTTTCTAGGAGCTTTACCCACTTGTTTCTCACAGCGAAACCGATACCACACAGACAATTTTCTTCATTGCTATTACCTTGCCAAAAGAAGGTATAATTGGCCTCTTGGACAGAACCAGCATCTGCAAGTCTTGTTTCCTGGAGTGCTGCAATGTCAACGTTGAGTTTGTACAACTCACAGTTTATCAAAGCTGACTTCCATATGCTGCTAGTGTATTGTAGGTCATAGTCTATCAATCCCAGATACATGGACCTGACATCCCTGCTTCCAAGCAGGAAAGTTCTTGGTTTCCTATTTTTGCCAGGTTTCTGTCTGTCTTTCAACTTTTGGTCTAGCCCCACGCACCCTATGAGGCAGACCGATCGTCGTGGGTCAGCACCTAAATGTCCAGGGGCTGTCCAGCTTTGTGGCAGGCAATGGCTGACCAATGGAATGCAATGATTCCTCCCACCATTGAAGGTGACCTTTGGCTCCCTCCTCTATGAGAATCAAGGGAGAGCTTATAACCTGTAACTGCTACCTTCTGTGTTGTGTGCATGCTGCCAGCAAGGATGGAATGTCCTCTCCATGTGATGCGGCAGCAATAGCCTGGGCAGTTGATATGGAGGTGCTGCTTTGCCCATCTGTCAGTGTCCCCCTCTCGACTTTGCTTGTTTGGAACAAAGGAAGGATGGGAGTTGATACATTTGAAACCAGTTATGCTGCATGAGTTACCAGTGCAGAGGAGATCTTCCATCTGCCTGCTTTTTGGGACTCCACTCCTATATTGGTTATCAGCCACAGGTGACGTGCCCAATCTGTCCTGCGTGGATGCCGTTGGCAAAAACACTGAGTGAATTTACTCATCCGGCTTTTGATGGCATTTCGTCCATCAAGGGTTCCACTACCCTCCTCAGGCATTCATCCACCTAAAGCCACTGGCACTTCCTGAGGTTTTGGGGTTAATTAACTGCCACCGAGCACTTGGCGGTGACCAATCCAGGTTGCACTGCTTATGGCCATAGCCGTTTTCAATTCTGACCTGACATTTCTATAATACTCTGCTGCTTTTCAGAAATCCAGATATTACAGTGTCTTGTTTATTACTACAAGGCCTGGTCTACACTAACCCCCCAAGTCGAACTAAGGTACGCAACTTCAGCTACGTGAATAATGTAGCTGAAGTCGACATACCTTAGTTCGAACTTACCGCCGTTCAGACGCGGTCCACACGTGGCAGGCAGGCTCCCCGTCGACTCCGCGGTACTCCTCTTGCCGAGCTGGAGTACCGCACTCGACGGCGAGCACTTCCTGGTTCGACTTATCGCGTCCAGACCAGACGCGATAAGTCGAACCCAGAACTTCGATCCCCAGCCGCCGAACTAGCGGCTGGGTGTAGACCAGCCCCAAGTCACAACTGCTCAGAAGGAGCATAGTCCTACAGAGTACTGAACACCCTCACTGGGAGTTCAGGGGGCTCAGCACCTTGCGGGACTGGGTCCAAAGTGAGCTTTAAAGAATATAAATAACAAGAGCCCAGACATTCTAATCCTGACTAAAAGTTGAAGCACGAAGTCCCCAGCAAAATTTACATATTATTGTCAATTGCTGTGGCAACATATATATTTCTTGTCTATTCTCAGTGCTTTTAGTTAGAAGGGTTTTTTTTTTAAATGGTTTCTCTCCTGATCACGACCCTGGATTTATGAACACTGGAAACCAAGTAGCATGCTGAACTCATGAATACTGAAGAAGCGCTTTCTTCTATGGCTTAACCATCACAGTTATGCCTTTAATCAACCTCACTTATTTATGCAACTTTTAGTGACTGATTACTGTGAAAAATAACCTTCCAAATATTCAGGTACAAATAGATACAGTGTCCCAAAGAGCCTGAAACAGCTCTAGGACAGATGCAAGCTCTTGAACCTGGGGATAGCATTTTACATTTCAACATTGTCCACTATATAGCTATTGATCATTTTAACAGAAATATGGTTATTTGTGCTTTTTTTACAGCTCAAATTCTTATGTCATAATTATTGGATCAGATACACAGCAGGTGTAAATTGGTGTAGATCCATAAAGTCAAGGAAATTATACAGATTTACACCAGTGTAGGATCTAGCCCAAATCTAAAATATTTGTTTGAAGCGGATAAAACAAAGGAAGTGCTAACCTCTCTCTCAAAAAAGCAACTTGGTGAGCTCAGTATCCAATTTGCTTTTGCATATCCAGACCAAACATACTACAATGAAGTATCAGATATAAGCACATACACACAAAATCAGCTGTTGTATTTGTTGGACCAATTAGAAAAAATCATGTTGATTTACCATTTATGATTCACAGACTATTTCCTCATAGCTAGTTCCTGCCCCTCAACAAAAGCTTAGTATCAGATTTCATCCCCAATGACCCATAATTACATTTTATATAAATCATTTCTGTTCTGAATGCTGTGTCTAACCTAGCATCCATTTATGCTTATAAATCAACATTTTGTATAAGTTAAATATTTGCTTTTGGGCAGCCGTTGCCTGTGGTAATTAATAAAACTGATAGTGAGAGGCAAATCTCAGAGTTCAGTAAGTCAGTTTCAATACACAACCAAAAGTCCTATTAATTAGCTTGTGTGTCTTAAAACAAATTCAAAGTATCTCTGATTTAAAAAAAGGTCACACTTAGTGCCAGCTAATGTGTTGATTTTTTACTATGTGGTTCTTTTTGCACCTGGAACTGTACTAAGATCACACATTCATTTCACATAGATCATTGGTTACTATTATCCTGGATTAGATAGCGCTGGACCTACCTAGTCCAATACTATTTCCTTGAATCATCCAGTCTCCCAGTACTTAGTGTTTACATCTTATTTTGTAAGTTCTCTGGGGCCAGTGCCATCTTTTTTGTTTTGTTTGTACAGCACCTAGCACAATGGGGCCCTGGTCCATGACTGGGGGTCCTAAGCACTACCACAATACAAATAATTACCTGTATAAAATAGACAAAATTGTACATTATGGACTGGGTATTATGTAGTCCATGTTTCTGCAGCCACACAATTTGCCACATAATAGTGCAGCTGAAGTTACTTTCATCTAAAAAACCACATTTCTATGGTTATGGAAAAAAAGCCTTCAAAATAATAATAGGGTACAAAATGATGGTGAGTGTCCCAAAGAGCCTGAAACAACAGCTCTAGGACAGGTGCAAGCTCTGAAGCCTGGGGATAGCATTTGTCATTTAAACATTGTCCACTATTTAACTGCGGATCATTTTATCAGAAATATCCAGCTAATATACTTTTCCATTGCTTTTAGATTTACTGGCAGATATTCAGCCAAAGGGCAGTGGGGAAGCTGCTTGTTGTCAAGAGTTGGTATGAGAGGAAGTATGACTTCATATTCCACCTCCACGCACCAAGCATTTCAAATCTCCACCTTGTGAGCAGAGTCAGTCAAGAGGAAGAGAAATATCTCCTGCCCATTGCTAAAAGCCACTCAACCACAGAGTTACAAAAAGGCAGAAATTATCTCCCCTGCCTACTCAGTTGAGTACAGCCCTAAATGTTCCCTACCCAGATACCAAGCCCTCCAGTTTTGCCCCAACAGCTCCTACAGCATAGTAATGAATTGTCAATAGAAGCTTCTGTGGCATGATGAAAATTTAAAATCGGGGAGGGAGGCATGTAAAAGTAAATATAATGATATACTGCACTGATTACATTATTAATTTTCATAGTCAGCTCCAACAAAGAGAAGGTTTTTATTGATCTAAGGCTAGGGCAGAGAGCACAATTTAAAACCAGACTGAGCAGAGTTGCCAAATGTGGTCAACAGCCAATCTCCATTGAAGGACTGGAGTGACAGCAGTTGGCTGACCAACCCTGCAGCCTATTCCAGCACTGTCATTTATTATAGCAGGGGAAAAACTGTACTCCGAAGGCCTGATCTTGCATCTTTCCTGCCACATACCAAGCCAACATTTTTATTCCCCGCACTGTTTCATTTTCCAAATCTGCTAAAGGGGGATAAAAATACCTGCCACTTTTTGTACAAATTTTGAGAGAGATGGATGAACAGTGCTATCTAAAAGCTAAGTAGCAGTATTATGAAAGAATTTTTATTGTTTGGAGTATTGTAATTGTTAGATGATCCCTAACTTGACTATGCTGATATTGATGCTTTGTGACAGTCCCTTAGGGGGCAGCCTCATGTTTTGTTTCCCAGGAGTGTAATTCAGCCTGCATGTTTAAATGGAGTGCATCAGCAGTACAGAATGTTAAATAATGAAGCTGTTGAGTTGAAACTGAGGTGGGTGTAGTAAACTTAAGGCTTCTCACCTTCCTTCTTTTGTTCTTTTCCATGACCCTCCCTCATGGTTGGGGTCCTCTTTTCATGGCACACTTACTCTCCTCCCCACGCACATCCTCTTCAGATACCTATAACAAGAAAAATGGTTCATTTTATGTTAACTCTTTTATAACAGCATGTGCAAATCAACAGCAAAATGGAAATTGCTTATATAGTTCAGTGGCATGAACCATACACCATAATGAAGTGGAGAGCATGTTGTGCATCTGGATTTCAGATCACGTAGGCTATACCATCCCGAAATCTCGTTGTTTCATAGTATGTTATCAGGAACTGTATATTTAAGTAGCTTAGCTTTCCAGGCAGACAGTCTGGGGGAGGGGTGCTGCAGAAGTGCATGTGCTGATATGTAGCAACAGTTGGGAAATGCTTCAATGACTAGAGAGGGTCTCTGGCCTCAGAGTGGTTATTGGGCACCACACAAGGTACAGCTTGTAAAAAAAGAAAAACAGGTGTATGGCATGACTTTCACTTCACGCACATATTGAATGGTCGCACGTACTGCACAATTCCTTAAAAAGAAAAGCCCACTACACAGTAAGAGCATGTTATGGTTGCAAAAGGAAGTTTTTCAAAGTTAGGGAATAGCCAAGCTAAGGGCAGGTCTATAATTAAAACGCTACGGCAGCTGTAGCACTTCAGTGAAGACACTACTACACTGACAGGAGAACTTCTCCTATTGGCTTAGTGAATCCACCTCCATGAGAGAGAAGCCCTCACATCAATATTGTGCTGTCTACACCAAGGGTTAGAGTGGTATAACTGCATCACTCAATATACCTTCCCAAAGCCACTACACTAGACGAAAACAACAACAGTAGCTATTATAGGAGTGACTGTGTCTGCGTATATGTAAATAGTTAATAGATAAGGTGTCAGTAGATGGCTGTCAAGAACATGTATCATAGTTCCTGGGGTTTTGTAGGACCCATACAAACTTGTTGTGCACTGCAAATGGTTTCCTATGACAGTTCTTTAAATCAACTCTTAAGAGTGGCTAGCAATCCCAGCTACTTTGCAAGCTGCTAGGGTCACTGCATCCATATAATCACAGATATATGGATGCAGATCTCATAACCCCTGCCTTGAATATCATCCTCAGCTCTCATGCAGATACCTGTCTGCTGTGGAAGCACCCAGCACAAAAGGGCAATTTTTTCCCTAAGGCAATGCAACTACACATTCATAAAATGAATAAATCAATGCCATGCAATGTTGCTTTTTAGAAAGGATACTGGAGTTGCCATACAAATATATTGTTTTTGTGCATGTTACTTTACTGCCTTAGAAGCAATTTGCATAATATTACTATTTATATTTTTGATCTTACTTTGAAATCTGTTACTTCTGGCAGGCACACTAATTTAATTATATGTTAGTTTAAGATGATGACACATTTCACTGTTGCACTATACTGAGCAGTTAGAGGAAGGGTAAAACATATGCACCAATGATTGCACATTGAGCCTGGGGAAACCTCTATGAAGGCCCTTATCATCTGGTATTATGACTAAGTAGTCATTTTTATGGTCTAGATGCCAATTTGCCTCACCCATAACAATTGAAAGGGACACTGGGAGAACTCAAACAAGAAATTAAGATTTCCTAGCATAAGTCAGAATCAATATGCTTCCTTATGAAAACATGAGCTGTGTGCAAACTTGTTTGCAATTTTGATGTACAGTACAACCATATACATGAAGGATTTTGATTAGCTCAAGTATGTCATCCCATGTAAGTTATAAAAGCAAGTAGATACATCTGGGGACAAATTTTGAAGTCCCTACTCAGGAAATCTTCAATTCCCTTCACTTGGGCATCAGGGGATGCCAAGGCACAAAAGGCCAGGAAATAAAAAATAACGGGTAACTAGATTAGACTCCACAGACAGTGATAATTTGTTACAAGGATAAGAACAGGAAACATGAGAGAAACAGGGCCAGACTTAACTCATCTGTCCCAAGAGTGCTGAGGTTTCCTACAAATTCAGGGTTGCCAGCCCTAAAGCAGTCTTTACTTTTCCATGAGCCCATCTCTCTCCTTTCTTTTGAATCAGAGAGAGTCACTGATCCTCCACAGCAGACACCACTTTTCCCCCTTCCACACCCTTGCAATAACAGGTGGTGGTTGTGGTCCTATTGCAGAGATGTGATTTTCGCCCATTTTTCACTTCGTCAGGTGTGTGGTGGACACATCCCATCACAGTGGGTCTGGTTGAGTAAAAAAGACATGATAGAAATAAGTCACCATAGCAGTTAATAAGAACAACCAAGGAAAGAGAGTAAGCGCTTCAAGATGTGCCCTTCATAACAACATAAACCTAAACAAAGTACATGATGATTTGAGAGAATTTTGATTTAGTATTTACTTGTGTTGACTCTTTTCTCCTAACCACCACCAATGTCATCAGGGGAGAGAGATGAGGCATTTCTCTTCCTTTCCTGTTGTGGAGCTGTGGGCATTTGGCAATGATAACTTGTTTACTTCATGGAAGAGATGGGCGAAATAGCTTAAGTGAGTGCCTCTTCCTTCTCCCTCTGATGGGAAAAGGTGTGGGGCCCCAGATTCTCAAATTCCCCTGGGTCTTTAGGCAGAGTAGAGTGTACACTGATCTGTGCTTTGTGGGTTCTTAGACCAGTGGCTTAGTACCCTTTTGGAACATTTTCCAATAGAAATACATGTTGACCTTTCCTGCTCAAAAATTCTCCACAGGGGCACTTGGCATGGTTACTGATCATACTGAGAGCAAGTGGACTGATGATCTGTACACAGTTTTGTAGATTTTAGCACTTAAAAAGTTAAGATTCAAAATTATCTAACTGTTCGGTGCTTAATTGTATCAACAAATTAAAAGCATTTGCAGATGTACAGTATTTAAAAAAAACATACTTGACTATTGTCTGGAATAAATGAATCCAAATTAAAAACAATCTGTATGTAGAATATGTAGTAAGTCACATCACAGGGAAAAACTGCTATCTATGATAGATTATTAGCTATTGCAGGAGAGTCCTGAATATTTTCCGTAAGCCTAACTCTTATTGCTTTCCAAATATTATTTTAAATAGAAGTAGTCAGGAGTGTTTGACCTTTTTTTTAACACCACAACACTAATTACTTTTTTCCAGAAATTCTAATAAAATCCCTCTTATAAGGTTTATGAAATTTAGGGAAAACATTTAATGAAGGATGCTCAGGGTTTGTGATTTTCCATGTCAGATCAGACTACAATATAGGATCATCTGTACCAGTATCCTGCCTGTGGGCCTGATTCAGTGCACATTAAAGTCAATGGAAAGACTCCTAATAACTTGAATAGTTTCTGGATCAGATCATTAGGCATTAGCCAATGTCTGATGAATCAGTGCAATTCCATGTAATCGGGAGCAGGTTATTAATTACCACTATTACCAATACATTTTCAAAATTATACGTTTAGTTGGAAGGTCCAGCATTTCTAATATTTCAATCAAAAGACTGCATTCCAAGATTGTTCATAAATTTTAAATATTATATTGCAACAGTGACTTAGTGTATACGATCTTGTCTTTCCCCAATGGCTGCCCCAGAAACTGTAACAGCCTGCTACTTACAGATAAAGGAGTCCTTCTTTAGCTTAAATGTTAGAAATCTGTATATTTGGTCCTTAAGATCCCAGGTTCCATTCCCATTGTCAGCCATGATATCTGTGCATGCAGCCACAAATTATAGTAGTATTTAATTAATGCTATGGACTATACAGGGTTCCACTATTATCTCTTAGGATATGCATATAAGAAGTTTCCAAAAAGTTCTATTTGTGTGAAATTTTCCATACTTCCTCTCAGTTCAAAGATGTTTCTTTGTACAGAAGCTAGAAAACTGAAATGCAGCTGAATTATTGTTCCAAGTAAAAACATATTTGTTTTTAAAAGGGATTTAAAATATCTTTCTGCACGTGACCACTCAAAAGTGACTTAACATCAAGGTCTGCAACTTTTCATGCAGCCAGTCCTGATTGATGGAAAGACCCCCTGGGGAGAGCTAGGCAAATTTTTGCATGCAAAAACCTTTTTTCAGCAAGAAATATATATTCAGTGATACATAAACATGACACAAATTTGTAAGGATGTCACTGAATTTTTTCAGTAAAAAAAAATCTCTCTCCCTCCCCCCCCCCCAAGAACTGACAGCAAACCAAAAAAACCCATTATTCCCCCATTTCTACTCCTGGTCCCATTGAGCCCAGTGCTTTCAAACTGAGTAGCTCTCTGCGGTTTATATCCCAGATTGCACCATGCTATTGTAAAATCCTGGTGTCTGTAAGGTCTTTTGTTCTCTCTCTATTAGAATGAGATTACTGGTTCTGGATAGCTATGGGCAGCAGTAATAGGATGCAAATTTTTTCACCTCTGGGTCACTGGTTTGAATGCAAGTCATGAGCTGGATGAATACTGAAAAAAAAGATTTGAACATTCACATTTTCTTTAAAAAATTCACTTCCCCTGGACCATGCCCCTTTTGGGTTCACTTCCATTAAAATACTAGAGAACATATTAACTGGTAGGAATCTTCAGCAAATAGCAGATTTTAAATGAACATTGCAGAATATTCACAGAAAACAAAATTTTTATTGCAAATATTTGCACTGGAAACCTGATTCTAAGAGTTCTGTTCAACCAATCAGGGAGTAGAAGCATCTCCTTATGTTTGTCAGAACAAACTAATTATTGAAGGGTGAAGGATGCCCGAAGCAATCATCACTGCAAATAGTTTGCGAACAATCTACTGGGTGAAATATGCTTGCATAAAAAGTCATGGAAACTGTGATCATGAAACACAACAAACAGCAAAACAAAATAAGCGCTCAGTCTGGACAAATAAATTGTCTTCTACAAATAGGTCATGCAGCTGTAGTCATAAGTGACTAGATATTTATTGTTACTGCTTGGCAGCTGTTCACTATATCTGTGTGAAATAGTTAAGTCCTGATGCAGAGCTCACTTCACAAACATGACCACACACACACACACACAAATATATATATATATATATATATATATATATATATATATATATATCACACACTGATATTCAAAATGTGCTCATTGTATTTTTCAGTTACTGAGTTGGGCCCCAATCCAGTTCCCATTAAAATCAATGGAATTCTTTCTATTGCCTTCAGTGGAGCTGTTTCAGATTCCTAACGAATGCTGAAATCCAGGCTCTTGTTCCAGCAAGGTACTTCAGCACATGCATAACTTTAAGCATGTGAGTAGCCCTAGGTCCATTAGATTACTCATATTTAAACTAGACATGTGCTTAAGTGCCTCGCTGAAGCAAGGCCTCAATAGCTAACTGTATACCTTCAAATCTGATTGGGCTTTCAGTCTGCACGTTAAAGACTTACGATTTTTGTTTGTTTAGTTTATTGTGATTATGTATTAACCGCCCTTCTAAATGAAACACTAGAAGTATTATTTTCCTCCTATCCTTCAACCACATTGTCCACAAAGGCACTAGTCAACAACACGAGAAAGTGCCTGCTGGAGGAAAAATGATTAAAAAAAGCAAAACCATTTTTAAGAAATAAGAGTGCAAAAAAAAAAAACAACAAAAAAACAACCACCACCTTTTTAAACTGCTTGTGTACTTACCTTCTTTTTTTAGAAACATCTAATTATTGTGATTGATACTCTTGATATTTAATCACAGTACAGTGCATAATATCTGCTTTCAATCTTTTGTGAAAGTTTGCTAACATCATCCTTCCCAGATTAATTTTGTCAATTAATTGGGAGGAGCAGTTCATTTTCATTTCAGTATAATCAGCAAGGTTAGACTAGCTTTGTGTTTTCTATTTCCCCACAGGATTCATTGACTGTAAACATATGGCTTAGTGCTCTGTATTTAAAAAGTGTTCCTCCTGACCAGTACCCAGTTGGCTTGCAATTCCAATTTTACTATATTCTCTCAAGATTAGCATTCTTTCAAGGTTCGCTGCCTTTTGCTAAACCACAGTAGACAAGAATAAGATGGCATTATCTATTAAATAGACATTCTGAGCTGGATTGCCATCACTCTATGCAGTTATAAAATACACAATCTAGTTATGTCAGCAACTTTTAATATTGTAGTTCTGAAAGGCATCCATCATGCATACTGAAGTATGTTCGGAAAAACCCTAAAGCTTCAAGGTGCAATAGTATTGATAAAAATCTGACTGATAGCAAAATTGGCTGTCTCCATTCGTTGTTCTGTGAATCAATTTAATGGTATGACCAAATGACCTTCCTACCTATATAGCATGACGAATACCAAAATGAAGACAAAATCATTAATTCATTTGTGATATAATTTTGAAAGTATATGGTTATACTGGAGCTTTCTGAATAATTTGGATTTTCTGGGATAGTTTTATTTCTTTTATGATGTGGAGCAGAATCCAATTTACTTGACACACACAAGTAATAAATCAATGGGACCATCTGCATGAGTAAGGGGCGCAAGATTTGCCCTATTCTATAATAGGGTCTAGAAAAAAAATGTCTACCAAGCCTTTCAGGTGTTTGGGGCTCTAGGGATGGACCCATGCATTCTCAATTTGGGCCCTTATTCAGCAAGGTACTTAAGTATTTGTCTAATATCAAGCATATGACCAGTTCCATTAACTCCAGTGAATAACATGAAAGTAAGTCATTTCAAGTCCATGGAATTACTCATGTGGTGGAGATTGGCACAAGCTTAAACACTTTGCTGAATTAGGGCCTTGGTCTCAATTTTTGCAATTTCACAGTAGTTTACATCTGTCTGGTGTGACAGCCAACCCTTGCTTAATATGGGTGAAAGTAGCCCATAGTGTCCAATCCCACATAAGAAATATTTCAAAAGTTAGTCCTATTAAATCCTTCACTAAAAGCTCCCCTGCAAAATATGTAACTAATAGATGTAGTAAAATATATAAAATTCAGATAAATTAATACAAATAATGGCAATCCAGGTGTTTATCACACATGCTTGCTTATTTATAATTTGCCTGTGCTAGAATCATACCTTCAAAGTAAAAAGGAATGTTTAGCTACAATACCTCAGATAACTAAATATGGGGAAAATCCGATTGTGTGCTGCTGTATGGGTGCCTCACAAAGTGGGATATGCTCCCAATCGCTTTCCCAAGAACCAAGATGGATACCTGCTTATTGTACCTGTTGACAGCCTTGAGCAGGCAGTCAGCCATCTTGAGGTCATGGCAAGAACCCATCACTCCTCTTTGCAAGCTCCAGCTGGCACTAGGCACTGGAAGTACACACAAGTAAGGAGTACTGTGAATACGTTGTCTACTAGCTCCCTGAGCAATACTGCTTTATATCAGTTGGATGCCTCCCAACCCCTTTGATCAGCCACTAGCCAATCTGCTCTGCCTGCATTCCCCTAAAGAAGTTCATTTTCAGTTAGGGTAGGGTTTCAGCTGAAGTTTTTACATGTGGTTCTTTTTCACTGCAACAATTTGCACTTCACATTAGACTGAGAACCCAGGAGGACACAATACCATATCCCAAGCTTAAAGATCTTATTTAAGATGTTCATAAACACAGACATAGTACAATAGTCCTCTAGCACCTGCAGGTGTTTGCTATGAGGTAGAGAGCAGAGGGAAATCCAATACCAGAACATGCTCGATGTATTCAATACTTACTTTTACATTAACTAAATACATTAAGAAAACAGAGTATTAAAGGCTCCCAACAATACTTCCCTAATTGGTTAAGTCAGCTCCAAGTATCCAGCCATGACCAAGATGGCAGGCAACAAAAAAGCTGTAAGTAATTCAAAAGTAAATATATTTGAATATGAGGGCACTAATCTATTCTTGGGTGTCACTCTTCACAAATTAGTAATGGATTTTCTCATTATTAACTTCAGTGCAATAAATAATTATTTGTACAAAGCAGATCTTAAATCTAGCTTTTAAAAAAAATTTAAAATATTTTAAAAAAATATAATGCTGCCCTCATTCTCATTCTGAGCCTGGATCTCCCATTGAGAAGTTCTGCATGTGAAATGAGAGAAAAAATTCCCTAAGAATATATGCATATTTCTTTCATAGAGGAAAAGTGTGTGAGAGAGAGAATATATATGATTGCTCATGAAAGATATTTAAGTGTCACCCCACATGCTGAAGTTCTTTATCTGCAGAATATCCCTAGGTATAGCAGACACCAACAATACAAGCTCCCCACCTTTGTCCCACCAATAGGTTTCAACCCTGACCTGAAGGAACCATCTCTAGGGATGAAAGAGTAATTTAATCCCTGTGCCATTTCAGTCTTCGGCTTTTTTGCTGAAACTGTCAACAGGGGGTGCTAATTAAAGTTAGTTGTAGTGCCTTTGTGCTGTGATTCTGTCTCCTGAGAGCTGGATTGAGATAGAAGATACTGAACATCCATCAGATGGGAACAACTTAATCAATAAATTGACCTGGGCTAAATTAGAACTGGTAATTTAGAAGTGAAAGGTTCTACTATCTGACGACCAATCCCATAACACACCCATTTCTTCAAAATATGAGTTAGTAATTGCCCACCCTTTGTGTATCCATTTATGTTTAACTTCAGTTATTTTCAATCAAGGAATGTTCTATTTCTGCTCAGATTAATGTGCAATTAAGTCAGCAATACCTTGTGCCTATTAGCCATAACTTCTATGACTGCTGAATCATCTAGATTAAATTATGTATAAAAAGAAGAAAGCTTAAGTATTCATTAAGGTAGAGGTCTGTTAATGCTCAGCTGTAGTTAGACATAGTAAGATTGTCAAAGTCTTGGAAAATATTAAATAACTCATTTTATCCTTTATTTAAAAAGGAGCTTCTGGTAATAACAAAAGTGTTTCCTTCCCCCCCTTATCTTCTATGTATTTGTTATTTGACAGAGTTAATAAAACACCTATACACTGATTTCTACCTTATACACACTTAGAAGGAATCTTTTCCCACACTTATTATAAACTAAAGCATTAAACCAGTGTTTCCCAAACTTGGGACGCCGCTTGTGTAGGGAAAGCCCCTGGCGGGCCGGGCTGGTTTGTTTAC
>NW_020664420.1:67394020-67589588 GCF_002925995.2 Terrapene triunguis | reverse complement strand
GTAAACAAACCAGCCCGGCCCGCCAGGGGCTTTCCCTACACAAGCGGTATCCCAAGTTTGGGAAACACTGCACTAAACAAATACTGTATACCAAATCTACTATTGTGCTTGGAAATGAAAAGGTCTTCTTGATTTGCAGTGCAGTAATCTAAGGAGTTTTCTACTTCATACTGCTTTTTTAAATATTAAATTTTATATTTTTAGCATGTAGTCTCTGATTCATAATGTAAGGAAAGAGAATTGGCTTTCAATCCTTTTAAGTTATTTCAAAGAACTCTAATTTGGCATGGAAAATATTTTGTACTCCTCCTCTTGGCAAAAGTCATTTCCATTGGTGGAACATTTCAAAGAAAAATAATAGGCATAATAATTTAGAAACTTTACACATATTCAAAAATAAGCATAATAAGTTTACACATATTCTGGCCCCAATCTTTTTCTCTTTGAAGCCAATAGAAGTTTGAACACAGACTTGAAAGGGAGCAAAATTTAGCCCTTAATCTTTTATAAATATAAGAGAGACCTGCAAAATTGTAGTGAAATTCTTCCAGCTCAGGCACAAAGCCCATGCACCTGGCTATCATGATGATTGATGATAATGGGGGGAAATATTTTACTTGCTCCTCAAAAATATTTTCCACAAGCAGAAAGAATTTCAAATGGCTGATATGAAAAAGAGAAAGTTGAGAGAGGCTGGAAAGCTGTTGTCCAAACAGTCCCATTCAGTTGGTATTGTAGCTCATCCTCACGTGCATGAATGTATGTTTGAAGGATCAGGCCCCAAATTTGGTGTGTGTAATTTATTCTGCCACCATTACTCAGGGGGATTAGTCAATGGGTCTACTATGTGGAATAAGGTACTACTCAGTGAATAATGATGTCAGAATGAGACCCTTATATAGAGTCTAAGAAATATTTCGCTTCAGTCGCAATCTCTGTTCCTTTAGTTACCTACTTTCTCCTCCCTTATTGTCTTAAAGGTACACTATGTGGAAGGAATGATGTGGAGCTGTGCCACACCTGGAGAGAAATTGTGCCTCTTGAGCTACAATCTCTTCTCCTGTTCCTGAGCGTACCACAGGGTGCTCACTCTATCATCTCTTAAGATGAGGCATATTGCTCCTTCTTGTGTCTTAGCTGGAATTTGAACAAGGGTTTTTGACCTCTCTCCCTTGCTTTCAAGTAGTTTTCTCGCTCTGTGAAGAGTGTGAGCACAATCTCTGCTCACAGGGACTGTGATTGTGTTTGGTCCACATAGAAGGGGGAAAGTACTTACATACACCCATCAGACACCTGCACAAGAGCCAATTACAGAATTTACACTCCAACTCTGTGGATGTTATAACAACTTTTGGAAATGCTTCCAATGTGCCTAAGAAACCCAGAATTGGCAAGTTAGTCAGAAACTTTTTATTTTACGTTGCAGCTCTTTTAAAAGGAGCTAAATTTCAATTCTGGATTGAATGCTGCTGTTCTTGTTTGGGAGAGTTCCTTCCAAGTGCCCAGACTGCTTGATTCTTCTATTCTTGAGTTCAACATGGTTTTTCTAATAAGAATTTTCCACATGAAATCCTGCCATTGTATCACAAATACAGAAAAAGGTGCCAACGCTAGGCAAAACAATTTCTAAACGGAGCTCAAATTTGCCCCAGTGGAAAAATCACTGGAGCCAGTCATTTGTGGTTGCTCATTTTCACCCCTTTATAACATTAAAAAAAAACTGATCCAGAGATAAAATAAAAATGCTGGATCTAAACACACTGAACTTTGAAGCTTAGGCCCATTTTAATTGTAGGGACAAATCCACCACACTCTTCCCTTCCTCATTCTCATGGTGCAGTGGATCTACTGCAGTTATGCTGCATGGAGTAAGCAGGATTGTGGGCGCCCATGTTGCAGAGCCATGGTCTGTAGGGGAGCCGTGCACCCCAGCATGGGAAAGGTTTTTAGAGATGCATGAGGGGTAGATGGATATGACTATATGACTCCACTGACTATAATTACATAGACTGAAGGATTGCAGGACAAATATAGCTATGAAGCTTTATTTGTAAATGGAGAGCAGCTTTGCTGCTACTCTAGGAAATGGAAAGATTTTCCTCAGCCCCAGTGGAGACTCAACACAAAAACTGATTACTCAGTTTATAGATGAGGTCAGAGTATACCTACATTGCGATAAAAGATCTGCAGTATGGCCGCAAGTGGCCCACCCCAGCTGACTTGGGCTTGCAGGGCTCAGACTGCAGGTCTAAAAATTGCAGTGTAGACATTCAGACTCAGGCTGGAGCCCAGGCTCAGAGACCCTGTGAAGGGAAAGGGTCTCAGATCCTGGGCTCCAGCCTGAGCCTGAATGTCTACACTGCAATTTTTAGCCCCACAGCCGAAGCCCCATTAGCCTCTGTCAATAGATCCAGGCTCCGAGACTCAGTGCCATGGGGGGGTTTAATTGTAGCGTAGACATACCCATAGAGCATAAGGCCAGAAGAGACCACCAGTTCTAGTCTGACCTCCTGTGTATCACAGGCCACCAGTACCACCCAGCACATGTACACTAAAACTCAACAATTGAAATTAGACCAAGGTATTACATCCCACGGAAAACTAGATTATGTGCTGCACTGAGAGACTAGGAGGACCTAAGGTGCCCCAATGCCCCAGCAAATGGTAAAACACTGATTGTTAGATGTACCCAGATAAACCTGGCAAGTGACCCACACTTTGCAAAGGAAGGTGAAAAAACACCAAGGTTGTTCCAGTGGCTCGGGGAGACTGTGGTGCATAATGGAAGATGTATCCCAATCAGGAAACCTGGCTCAGAGTAGAATGGGGGCATAAGGCACCTGAACTACAACTCCCTTGTGGCACCAAAGCAGCATTTCCAAATCTATATGGTTGGATTTCAGCCAAAAGTTGAGTTTTTGATTTCTCAGAAAAGTCAATTTTCTGCAGGAAGACAAAAACAAAACATCTTTTGACCAGCTCCATTAATAAGTCCTGTAAAATTTTTAAGAACTTCTCTCTCTCTTCACCCTTCTTCTCATTGCTCCAGGTACAAGGAGGCTCTGCATGTAGCATAACTATTACCGAAAATAATTTTCCTGCTTATTCAGTGGAAACCTGGTTCTGAATCACTGAAAACACTTTCCATAGGCAGGTTTACTCTGAGGGACATGTGGATGTAGGGCATTACTGTGGCTGTGCCTGTCAAGCTGCACTCAGATATAGAATTGGCAACTCTGGCAGGGACACTCACCAATTGGTGTGCTCTCTCATGGCCAGGATGGTGCAGCAGCTGCTTCATTACTGGTGCCCTTGATCGACAGTACCTCTGAGCCTGTGCCGGTTTGCCCTTTTTCAGAACTCAGCCTTCCAGCCAGGTCGCTTATAAGCCCCACACTTTCCAGGATAGTAAAAAAAAAAAAAAAAAAAAAAAGCTGAATGATGATATGCCAGGTCTTGAGCCCAACAGTCCTTTCCTCCTTGCATCAGGAGGGCTTTTACTTCCTTTTCTTAGTGGGAGGTAGGAGAACCCAGGCCCTTCATCACCTCTGCATTCCAGCCCATGGACCCTGTGCTAAGCAGCTAAGGTCTGTTCCCTCAGACTCATTACTGTTTTCTTGAGCCACTTCATACCTTCATCTGCCTCCTGGCACCTTTCACTGTACAACTTGTTCCAGTGCTTTGTACTGGACATTCCAGCTCCTTGAACCATTTCCTGCCAGTTTACAGCTGATACAGGGTCTTCCTCAGGCTCTCTGACCCCACCCCCATCTGGTCTGTAGGCTCTTATCCCAGATGTTCATGGTCCACCACTTAGCCGTAGCTGATGAGGTATTTACTCTGTCTCTTAAGCTGTCACTGGCAGGAGGTGGTTTATGCACCCAAACATAGCTACAACTGATGTGTCTTTTTTGGAATCTTATATGAAATGAATTGGTATTTTATATTAATTTCCTAGCAGATAGGAAAAACAACCATATGAAGTGTGAACTGGTGCTCTTGTTGATGGTTTCAGAAAGCAAGCCAAAAACTGAAATGGCAATGAAATGGGAACAGGTGGTTCTTCCAACACAAATATGATGCATATTGGTAGATGAATGTGGTAAAATTTCAAGTATCAGAGGGGTAGCCGTGTTAGTCTGGATCTGTAAAAAGCGACGAAGAATCCTGTGGCACCTTATAGACTAACAGACATATTGGAGCATAAGCTTTCGTGGGTGAATACCCACTTCGTCAGACCCACTTCGTATTCACCCACGAAAGCTTATGCTCCAATATATCTGCTAGTCTATAAGGTGCCACAGGACTCGTGGTAAAATTTGTCACCATTGTCAGTTCTTCAATGATGAAACAGAGGACTTCAGTCACCAGGGCTCTCAACCTGCTAGATTTCACAATTACTAAACTCACCCCCCCAAAAAAGATATATATCAATATGGTTTCTCAATATTCTCTGTGCCACAGTGCCAACTATACCAGCTACTTCCCATGGTGATGAATTCAGATCAGATCTTTGAAGCTGGTGTAAATCAGGGTAGCTCCATTGGATCTAGTTTCCTGAATCTAAGTCCAATAAGCAAGTTTAAGTGCAGGACTGCATCTGGCAGTTTAATAAACCTCTGTTCTTTTTGCTTCACTGTTTTGACATTCAGAAAAATAAGTCAATGAATTGACTAACTAAAAATACATGCAGGCAACAAAGTATCACTTTTTAAATCAATATAATTTAGATTATCTATTAATTAGTCCCTCTTTGTCTAGTTCCCTATCTTTTTAAAAGAAAAAACCCATATGTCTATTGTCCCAGGCCTCGTAGGATACCACATTTTCAAATAAATGATATTAAATAGATTCAGGATGATACCATCATCATCATGGATGAATCTATTTTTTTATGGACAGAAATTCATTTATGCAGTGCAGTTTCAGCTGTGCTGACACCTGCAGAAGCATTTTTTGTGTGGATAATGTGCTTTCATTTCAGCCACTAGGACCACTTCTTTGCAATGCCAATTCATAAGCAAACAAAAATAAAAGAAAGCTCGTTGCTGAAACTAGTAGGCAGACATTTGCAAACTCAGTTATGTTTTTCATGTTCTATTAAATAATGATATTGTTCATTCCTTTCTGGGCTGCTTTTAATTAATATTTTAGAACACAATTAAACACTTCTCAAGTCAAGACATGATGTATGTCTGAAATATATTTTCTCAAACAAGACTCAAATTGCATTCAGAAGAGTTTCCACCAGTCAATTCTCTCTCTAAGACAGTTGTTTTTAACCCGTGGCCTGCAGACCCCTGGGGGTCTGCACCTCCATTTGAAATTTTTCAGGGGTCCACAAATAAAAAAAGCTTGAAAGCTCTAAGAAATTGATTTTTTAAGGGCCTGCAAAAGCAGCACTAGACATCAACAGGAAAATATGTAAACAAGTGAAGATGAGTATGAGAGAGAGTTCTTGAGAACAAACCTTAGTACTGCTGAATAATATTTACTTAACTCACATGGCTGGTGTGAGAATTAGTTAGCATTTGTAAATCACTGGGTACAGTAGTGTAAGTATCAATAATTTATTATTAACAGCTAGCCTTCAGAAATCAATAATATTGTTAAGAGAAGACAGTGCTAACATCCCACAACTCAAGAGAACTCTCCCGCCAGTACGCGCGCACGGGGACACACACACACACACTTTTACCGTTTGATAAAGCACTATCAAGAATACTTTTGCAAATGTTACAGTGAGGTGCCTTAAAGTAAGCCTGGGACAATAGACATATGGGTTTTTCTTTTTTTTTTTAAATACACCTGATGAAGGGTATTGAAAAGGGAAACAGTGTTTGATTTTACATTGTATGTTACAACACAAAAAGGCTAGGAAGTCCGGGAACTTCATTTTTATTAAATGCAAACTTGGCTTGTGCAGGAAAAAAGCAAAACCTTCATGGAGATACAGATCACAGCATCCTCAAACTGTTTGCCACAGCAATTTTCCAGGATCCCTGAGTATTACCCAGGATTTTCACATTATTTATTCAGAAAATACTACAGAATGCACTTCCACCCAGTAAATAATATAACAGTGCTCTGCATCAAAGAGAAATTATATTTGCAATGGGTGACTTCTCTAATGCACAAATGAAAGTAACATATTCTAAAAAAAGGAACAGACCATAAAGTAAGCACTTCCACAATCATAAAAACAATGCTGATTTAAGAAGCTAACACATACCTAGTGAATCAGCAGAGCTATTATGTATAATTTTAACTTTGGAGGGAGATACACAGAACTGTCAATTTTTATTTATTTATTTGCAGCATTACTAGATAAATCTTCCAAAAAGCAGGCCCTTGCATGATTTTTTATAGGCCTTAGGAAGAAGCACTGTTCAGAAGAAACACACCACGCTATTTCATGTAGGCCATGCAAAGTAAACTGATGAGAATTGACAGAAGGCTGACTTTCTTCCCCACAAATATATTTGTCTATTTGCAGTGAGTTAATGGTTGTTGGAGATCTAATATACTAACAGAAAAAATAATGGTTCCATTGCATGAATAAATAAATGTTGCATTCACAAGGAATAGCTGGAGTTATGCAAAGGGAGAGTTATAGAAATCTTTAATGACTTAGTATGAACACACCGATTTGCAGGTATGATTTTGAAATATTTTGTTTGTCAAATATAGCTATCCACAAGCCTAGAGAACCAATATATACTCAGCAAGAGTCGGAGAGATTAGAGAAAAAGGTATTGATTGTCGTCTTGATTTGAAGACATTTCCATATAAAAACATAAACCTGACAGGCCAATCTGAAATCACCCATCCAATTACTACTAATAGGTCTTTGTCTGGAAACGAGATGGCCAGTTTTTAACTATGGTATATTTCTATAGACTAAATGACTTTAGAAAAAAGGCTGACACCTTAGAAATAGATGAACAAATACCAGAGGTCTTATTCTGTGTAAATGTGTAAATCAGAAGCAACTCCACTAAAGCAAATGGAGTTACACCTATGTAATCCTGAGTAAAAGGAGAAGCAGGCCCCATGGCAATGCAAAAAAACCTGCTTGTCTCTCTTTGAGTACTGTTGACTAGGTGAGTATATGACTATGCAGCAAATGGTAGCCGATGCACATGTTGGAAGAAGAAATTGCTCGTAGACTACATATAATCCAATTATGGAATGAATATAAGTTTAGAAAGACATTGGGGTTCCAGTACCTATAGCTGAAATATCACTGTTTACACTCCACTATGCTGATATGAACACTGCACAACCTGAAAGACATAGTGGTGAAGTATTTAGAAACCTCTGAATTTAGCCCCAAATCCTGCAAAGTTCTCTGAGGGTGTAGAAGTCTTCCTGGTTTATCTGTGCAGGGGAACTGTAACACCCCAGCACAGCACCTAATTCAGATCTCTAGCCACTCCACTCTGTGTGTGTGTGTGTGTGTGTGTGTGTGTAAAACGCCACACTGAAATTATGATGGAGAGTAATACTTTACATTTTAACAGACCCTTTCATTCAAAGATCTCAATATGCTTAACAAAAAATTAATTAAGCACCTCACTATTGCTTTACTTACTTATTATGCCCATTTTAAAGAAGCAGCTTAAGATGAAGCAATTTATTTACAGGAAATAAAGCCTACCTTGTCTTCCTTCCCCGACCTCTGTTCTCTTCAGTAAATATCCACTACAGTACCTGCTCTGAGAATCCTACACAAAATCTCTGTGCACCAGGTTGAGAATATGTACTTAAAGGAATAAGCAAAACCAAATAGCAATTAAAAATCATTTTAAATATCCGTATGAATCCTTATTAAGAACAAGTAGGTAGTAATAAAGTAATACTTGTACTTTCAGTGCCTTTTTCATAAAGGTAAGGGAAATTGTGCGATGCACTTCATTTTTATTCAATTAATAGAAACATGTAGTATTTTCTGCCAAGAAAAACACACTAATGTGGCAGGAAAGTGAAGCAAACAGTTGGCTGTCAAACGTTATCAATGCTGAATTTATATAACACCACCCTTTGAGTCCAAAATTATTCTATGCTGGTGATAAAAGGTGCACGCATTAAGAACATGTCTTGTCACTTGTACGGTGTAAGTAATCATTGGTTTGACAACATGTTCAGTGATAAGGACTCCCCAGTGAAATTGCAAGCCTTTGCTGCCAAAATGTTAAGCTGCTTAAAAGCTCTAGATGAGGAGAAGAAGAAGAAAATTATTTCTTCATTCTGAAACAACTGACCAAAACTGATTGCTTGTTAAAACTTAGAATAAGGACCACTACACATTATCTAAAGGTCATTATTTGTCTTAGTCTAATGTCTGTAGTTCTGATGCAGAATACATAAGACACAGAAATCAAAGTGTTTATAAAAGGTAGTTTCTTTTCTGAGTTCTTGTTTCTTTCTGTTTTCTGATCACAATACTGAAAAACAATACCAACAAATATGTTCATTTATCCAGGTCACCTTCCTGTGCCCTTGTAATGCACTCACCACTGCAACTCAGACTTCCCAAGCACTCAGACATTGGTAATTGGGCTTATGGGCACAATCATCCTATCTCTAAATACAGGGTCCTAAGGCACTAAAATGGGCATTGCCTGACCTGCTCTTCTTTTCCTGGTCTTAAATGAGATAAAGTTAATTTGACAACATCTCAGATGATGTAAGACCAGATCAGTAAGTAAACAGCTGACAGCTAGCCAAACAAGTCTCTTCCAACAGTGTTTCAATGTCTTGAGACAATAAGAGCTATTAGAATAGCAATTCAAATCCTTCTTTCCTGTAAGGTGGAATATTAAAAAATTATATATCCCATTTTGATCATTTTAGATTTAGAATCATGAAGTTCTGTGAGAGTTAAATTGCTCTAGGGTTCCCTACAGTGGGGAAGTATCTAGTTTTTCTATCAGGATAGGAATTGCCATACTAGATTACACCACTGCTCTGTCTAGTCTAGTATCCTAACTGTGACAGTGACCAGCATCAGATGCTTAGAGAATGAAGGTACAAGAAAGCCCATAGTATACAATTAGGGATAACCAGCCTATAAGGAATGTTTCATCCTACATTTTGCCAGTTGGGGGTTGGTTTATATCCTGAAGCATAGTGTGAGCGTTTATATGGATCTTGTTTAAAATCCTGTCTAATGTTACTATGTATAAAGGTAATGAGAACATATATGTCTATTTCTTTTTTAATTGTACTAGGCTCTTGGCTTCCATAAGAAATATGGGTTGAGTTCCCAAGGTTGATTATGTGTTGTGTAAAATATATTTCCTTTTAGCAGCTTTAACATTTCTCCATTTCAATTTCATTGAATATCCCCTTGTTTTTGTATTATAAGAAAAAATTAGGGAGGCGTGCATTGCTTACATGTAATCATTAAAAGTGGGAAATAGAGGCATTTAAAATTCTACTTTAAGTGCAAATCCCAACATAGCCTTAACTCTGGCATCAGTAGGATCATTCAGCATGAGCTGTTCCTTCAAGGACAAGACTATTCATGTTTCCTACTTATCGAATTAGTCAAAATCTGGTAGAGACTTTCCTGCATTCCTCATTATCTTCTTGGAAGAATAATGTATCCTGGCTGATTATATTTTTAATTTTGGTATTTACACTGTCAAAAATGTAGCCACTCTTTTTACTACTTCAGTGGGCATTCATATCCTCTTATTGTTCTTTCTACGCATATGAATATTTCCCCCTTTTAGTTTATATAAATATATAGATATAGGTAATATGATATATAGATATGATAACCTCACTCTTTGGAGAACAACTCCATTACAGCGTTGCTGTGCTCATTTTGATACTTCAATCTGGTTCTAGATTCCAGAAGCTCTAGCCCTCGGTGAGTTGTCATAAATACACTCACATTTTGAACAATGGATTGCTTTACCACAGCTGTCAGAAAATAAATAGGAAAAATACCTAGGCACAATTTAACACTAGAAGACCAACCCAAAATTTCCTAACCCAGAGCCTAGAAAGAGTAAAGTACAGGGGTATAAAGGTAACTGTATCATGTGAGGTTACTCAGTTCTAGTACTAGGGATACCTCCTCCAGTCCACTCCCACCACAGGACAAGGAAGGACTGGCCTGCAGATCCCTCTGAGAGCGCTCAGGTTTTTTTGGTTGATGGTCTCGTGGGGGCCCATGTACATTGTTCTCCAGATGTACAATTGCCCAACCCCTCCTCCCTGCAGATCATTGCACTGTATATTCCTGCCAGCAACAGGCTGTTTTCCCTGCCTGGCTCACAGCTCCAGATCTCAGTTTGCTTGCCATTCAGCCTTCCATCTGTTCTGCATGTGAGCATAAAGAGAGAGAAAGCCAAGACAGTGCAACACTCAGGCTTTATTTCTAACTGTACTTCCCAATAGCAGAGCTCTCTAAATTAGTATATGTGATCACACTGTAGAGCCCCTTATTGGGAAGCTATATATTTGATAAAACAAAATTAAACATGATTACTATAACCTAATTACATTTATTATTAATGATGATGATGATGAAATGCTCTTGTGGCTTGTAACATGAGGCAATAACCTACTTACATTCTAAGCCCTGGTCTACACTACAAACTTATGTCAGTTTACCTACATCATTCAGGGGTGTGGGGGAAAAAATCCGCACTCCTGAGCAACAGAGTTATACCGAGCTAACTCCCCCGTGTAGATAGAGCTATGTCAGTGGGGGGACTTCTCCAGTGGACATAGCTACCGCCTCTCGGGGAGGAGTACCACCTATGCTGATGGGAGAAGCATAGGTAGCTTCTTCATTAAGTACAACAGCCATGCTGTAGCGCTGTAAGAGTAGACAAGTCCTTAGGTTCTATAATGCCCCATAATGTCTATGGCAACACCAACCTTTTCTTCTTTAAGGTTAACTCTTAACTTGCTTGGCAACTAATGTGTTTTCTTCTGAATAGGGAAGGGCTGTTCTTCCAGAACTGCAAGCAGGAGTAAAAGATGTTCAATAGAGCTGGTTGAAATTTTTTCTGGTGGAATATTTTTCCATTTGAAAATGCTGATTCAATGAAATATCTTCCTATGGAATGTGTTGATTTTGTAGAATCTTCCCAGGAAAACTGGGCAGGTTTCCTGCCAGCCCACCTGCCTTTTTGGCAGCTTGCCTGGTGGGTTGCCACACAGCTGGGAGCCTGGCAATCATGGGAGCATCAGCTTGAGCCAGGTTTCATGCCAGAGAGCAGAAAGCTAGAAGCTCTAAGAGCTGGAGCTCCAACTGGGGCATCTCAAGGCAGCCAGATTCCTGACTTCACGGCAGGAAGCCTGGAAGTGGGGCTACAGGTCTCTCAGCAGCTCCAGGTGCATCAATTTCATTTCAAAAAGTCAAAACAAAATATTTCAGATTTTCCAAATCAAGGATGGAAATTCTGTTCCACAGAATATTGAGATTTTGTTCTGATACATTATGACTTTTTTAAATGCCAGTTTCCGGCAGAACAGAAATTCTGGGTTCTGACCCTAATTTAGCTTGCTGGTCATAGTGGACTTTAGCCTTTGTGTGCATCTCTTTCCTTTTACTCCTTCCACCACTGCTGATTGTAGGAATGCTGGGGCGATAGGTACCGAAATATGCATGAATCTTGACATTAAACATTATACTGAGCTATTATTAAGGCCTTCCGTGAGAATGTTTTTCCATTCAGGAATGGCTTGCCTGATATTTTCTTTGTTTTTTGAAGCTCCATTTAGTAATCTCTCACCATTTTTTCTTCTGATTTGGCTTTACCATTTGACTGGCTATGATATAGGGTGATGTGATGTGACTGAATTCCCATTCCCAGGTACACTGCACAAATTCACTGAAAGTAGATGAGGGTCCGTTGTCTGAAACTACACATTTTGGGATACCATGTTTGCTGAAATGCTTCATTGCTTTGTCTAAGGTGGTCACTGTGATCGTATTGATAGTCCAAGTTCCTAGCAGTCTGAATAGTAGTCTACACTAATGAGGTAGTTTATGTGGTTACAGTGAAATTTTTCATTCCTACTTTGCTCCAAGGTCTGTTGGGAGATGCAGTGCATTTTCATTGTCTCTTTTTGCTATTTGGTTTGTCTTTCCCCACATGTAATCACAACTGCTCACTAAGTGTCATCTATCTGGCATTTATCTATATGGCATCATGCACTTTCCAGACATGCTTCTATTCCAGAATGGCTGATATATTCCGGATATATTCCTAGGAGAGTTTTTGTTCTCATGTTCTCTAACATGGCAGTAGAGGACAGAATAAAGAGCTTTCCCATCTTGTGCAGTCTGTAAAAGCTGGCAAGAATGGCATTCCCAAAGGACTGTTACTTAGAATCAAAGTAGTAAGGACTTTTCCACACTCGAATTTCAGCCATCCTGATTGTTCAGTGTGCTAATATAGACACTGGTTACCATGGTAAAGCACATTTTATATTGGTGCAGCACCAGTGTAAACTGTCTACAGTAGTTTACCCTAGTCCAACTGTACCAGTAGCTAAAATTCTGAAGTAGACAAGACTGAGGAGGGACAAGAAAAAAATAGTTGCTCTGTCTCCCCGCTACTCGTAAAGCCAGTGTCGCAACCCTTAAGGGTCAGATTCTTTTTCCTCTACCACATCAGGAAAAGCCCACTACAGCAAAGGCACAACCTAGCTCTAAATATTTTCTTTAAATATTGAGAGAGGTGTGGTTGAGTGGACTCAGATTAGCTAATCCTCACAGTACCCCAGGTGTTCTGTGAGAAAATAGTATCCCTATGTTATAAAAAGGAAAAAACCTGAGATGTATATGTTAATTTATTCCATGCCACAGAGAGAGAGAGAGAGCGCCATACAAATAGAGGATGGATTAAATCTAAAGAAGATTGCCTTATTTGTGACATTTTCACAATCCTATGGATTGAGCAGGATGGGTACAGTTCTTTTAAACATTCATGATAAGTGTGAATTTGAATTGTATTTAGGTGAGTTCAAATGAATTCTAACATTTTTCAGCATTCTTATTTCAAAGAGGATAACTGTCTGAACAGGAATGGAAAGATTTTTTTTTTTTTTTTTAATACTTATCCATCACTCTCTGGGACAAAAATTATTCACAGAGTGGTAAATCCATTTCAGACAAATGTATTATAAGTTACTGTATTTTATTCACTGAAGTCAGTGGGCCATTCTTCAGTCATTGGCTGCATCACTTATGATTTTCTTCGGCTAATGGAGTTATTAATTCAATTTTCCTCTAATGCTTAAAGAAGCATAACTAGGGATCATATCCAGTGTATCATATTCAAGAACAACATATTAGATTGTTTCATTTGGAAAGCAAGCCTAAGAAAGTCAGATATGTTGCAATATCACATATTTTATAATGTGCTAATTTCAAACACATGGTTCAGCTTTTAAATTAGTGTTTTACTTTGAAATTGGAAGTCTCTACTTTCTTCTGCCATAAGTCACTCCACCTATGAAAGTATCAGAGGGTAGCCGTGTTAGTCTGGATCTGTAAGGTGCCACAGGACTCTCTGTTGCTTTCCACCTATGAAAAGCTCTGCAGCCAGTAATTGCCTGCAGCATGAAACGTCAAGACAGAAGCAAAATGAAAAGGAGCCATGAGATACCATGAGGTAAGAAATAACATATTATGCAACTGCTTTTACTGATGGATCAATGGAAAAACCAAACATTCAAAATAGTGACCATATCTTCCTTTGGCCTTTGTCATTCTTCGTGCACATCACAGGCTTGTCTGCTTCCACTTCAGTGAGAGATGCAGCAGCACAGGAGTCAAGTGTCAGGAAGAAGTAGCTCAAAGTCAAAGCACATGAGGAAAAACAGGCTAAATTGATCAGCATACATGGTAGGTCTTAAAAGGAAAATGTCTGGGAGAACAAAGTAGTGAGCAGGTAATTCAAGGGTTTTTGCAATTAAAAAAAATATTCTAAGAAATATATATGCAACATTCTGTGGTTGTGTTTAAATCAGGAATTATGCAGGAATTTTAATTCCAAGGAGCACAAGGACATGAGCAATGGTTGATATGAAGACAAAGAATGACTCAACTGCTCCATAGGCAGGAAGAGCTATAGAAACTTATTTTACTATAAACCAAAGTAGGCTCAACTACAAGCTCTGGTGCAAGCTTCTCCCCCCACACCACCAGAGCTGTGCAAAGGGCTTAAGAGCTAACATCTCTTTCCAGCTGGGGATTCCCCTTGCATTGGAGCTGTAGAGTGAACACAGCTGGTTCCTACACTGTCCCCTTCACCAGTTGCCAGTGAAAAGGGGACATGGAGATTCCAGACGATGAAGCACAGGCGCCGACTTTACAGTGTGCCCGGGGGTGCTTGCCCTCAGACCCCCGCCCCCACTGCACGCACTCCCATCTGGTTCTGTTCAATATCTTCATAAATGATTTAGATAATGGCATAGAGCATATATTTATGAAGTTTGCAGATGATACCAAGCTGGGAGGGGTTGGGATATAATGCAGCATAGGTTGATCATGCCAGACTAACATGATAATCAGTTATTTTCTCAAAAACATTTTTTAAAAGATAAAGAAAAAGCAGTAGATTTAATATACTTGGACTTCAGTAAAGCGTTTGATATGGTACCACTTAGGAAATTAGTTACATTTGGAGAAAGTGAGGATTGGTACAAGGCTGTAAGGTGGATAAGGAATTGGCTCAACAGAAGAAGGGAACAGGTTGTGCTGAAAGGTGAACTATCAGATTAGAGGGAAGTTATTAGTGGAGATTCTCAAGGATTTATCTTGGGCACAATTTTATTCAATATTTTTATTAATGACCTTGTCACAAAACATAGTCGTGTGCTGACAATATAAAGTTGGGAAGCATCAGTAAAGAGGAGGATAAGAATGTTATACAGGAAGATCTGGATGCCCTTGAAGATAAGAGTAACAGAAATGCAATGTTTCAGAGTAGCAGCCGTGTTAGTCTATATCCGCAAAAAGAACAGGAGTACTTTTGGCACCTTGGAGACTAACAAATTTATTTGGCCTAAGCTTTCGTGGGCTACAGCCCACTTCATCGGATGCATAGACTGGAACATACAGCAAGAAGATATTTATACATACAGAGAACATGAAAAAGTGGAAGTAGCCATACCAAATGTAAGAGGCCAATCAATTGAGATGAGCTATCATCAGCAGGAGAAAAAAACTTTTGACGTGATAATCGAGATGACCCATAGAAGATGTGAGGATACTTAACATGGGGAAATAGATTCAATAATACGAAGTGCATCCATATTAAGTATTAATATTAAATATTTCTGCTACAAGCCAGTGACTTATCCTTTGGAAGCCACAAAGGAGGAGAGAGAGAGAGAGAGAGAGAGAGAGAGTTCTAGATGTGGTGGTCGATCAGAGTATGATGAGCCATCAGTATGATACAAATCCTAAGATCTCATTTGCTTTTTTTGCATATATACTCCCTAAACAGGCCTACTTTGCTTTCCTCTCAGAGGCCATAAACAGCATAATTGCTCAGTTATTGCATACCACACAGCTCTTTATAAGCAAGCATATTTATTCTTAAGGTGAAAGCATTACAGAGAACATTAAAACAATAAAAAAAACCACTTACCCAGGTGCTAATAAGTAAGGCTACATTTTAGTCAGAGGTATTTTTAGTAAAAGTCATGGACAGGTCACGGGAGATAAACAAAAATTCACAGGGGTACTATATACCCCTGACTATATCTTGGGGAGCTTACCAGAGATCACCGCAACTCCACTGGTTGGAGCCAGTCTTTCAAACCCCAAATAGGTTTTTTTCTGTGGTTACAAGTGAATAACATCTTTAGCTCAGAAGAAAAAGTCGCATTAATCAGAGTGACAGATTTATGCACTTGGGCCTTAGCTCTTGGGACCATGGGAACAAGTAATCAGCTGACAATGGGTTTCTCCTCAGGGCGTAGCTTCAAATGGTTAGGTCCAGAGGTGGGAATTTTCATTCTTCCCCTCCCCTAAGCATTTCCTACACACCTGCACAACTAAAAGTGCATTCTTGGCTGGCGTATTGCTTGAGAGAGTCTTTTGAAACTCTCAACACTTCCCAGGGTTTACATTAGGCATTGTAGTAGTAGGATTTTATGTTTGTATTTTATATAATTTAGAATGAAGAATAAAGAATAATACAGTATGTATTAAATGTATTGGTGTATGATTTGATCATATCCTGCCAGCCACCCTTTTTGAATAGCAGAAAGGAATGGCTTAATAGGCAGTTGGTAGAGATACATCAGCCAGAATCTGTGTCTGGATTGATTTTAAGACAGTAACAGATCCTTTGAGGGTCACCAATTTGTTGTAGGTTTAGCATTTTAAAATAAGTAGAGGAATGCCATGAATGTTTTCTTTTGCATTGCAATTTGATGTTCCTGTTCAAAATGTTGTGTAAATTAATTGTTTTGTTTTGTGTGTAAGGAGACCAGACAGCAAGTGTGAAAAATCAGGACAGGGGGTTGGGAGGGTAATAGGAGCCTATATAAGAAAAAGACCCAAAAATCAGGACTGTCCCTATCAAATCGGGACATCTGGCCAACGTATTTGTGTGTGAATGAGGAATGTGTGGGTTAAGAGGTAAGTGTGAAGGCCATTGCTGAACCAGATGGTCTAGGGAGGAGCCAGAGACAGACAAGGGCGCCAGGAGGCTGAAACACACCCCTATTGAAATGTCAGAAGAGGGCAGATTGAGGACTCTAAAGATCTATCAATGGGGACAAGATAGCGGTGATCAAAACCATCATGGAATAACTCCCTGAGGAACTTGATGAAAGAACAAGATAAACAATGAGAAGGACAATTTAAGAAAACAAGCACTCAAACAACAATTGATTACAGCATGACGGTGCAAAACTCATTGGTCCCAATGAAGGAAAATCACTATATAAACAGGGTGCCTTGCCATGAAATTTTGGGTTCATCCTGCCAAGACTTCCCCGGAGCATCGTATCGTGACCGACGGAACCCGGCTCCTAGCTGGCCACTAGATTGATCCAGACTCTGGACTGGTAACTGTAACATTGACTGGTGGGACAGTGAGAGAGAGAGCAAAAGAGAGAGAGCAAGAGCCAGAGAGTGTGTGTGTGTGAGATTGAATGCATATGCTAATTGTTGTATCTTCAATAAATGTGACGTATTGCCTTTTCCCCTGAAAAAGATTCTGTCTGCTTCTTATAAGCATAACAGCATGTCCTCCCTCTAGAGACGTTACAAACATTTGCATTTTAAATACAATGAACTCCTAAGGTACTATAACTTAATTCAATATGGTTTGTCCAGGAAATTGCCATCTGTGTCACATTTTGTTTTATTAAAGAAATGTAAGCAGAAAAATTTCAAGGTGGTGATATTTACGTACAATGCAATGCAACACCCAGCTCTCAGATCTAATTAGTCCTTTTTATTTAAAGGCATGTGGAGCAGCACTTAACACATACAATTGGAAATCTTTTCTCTAAAAATGAAAAAAAGGTTTCCAGGATATTTACTGGACTGAAAATAAAAGACGTATCATGACGACACATTAAATGTCACAAGAACTAGACAGTTTTGAAATATTGTAAGTATTATATTGTCAGATAAATTGTAAAAACTCATATATACAAACAATTAAGGAAACATGCTGTAACAGACAATACGGTATTTGGAAAACCAACATTGCTCTAAATGTTTAACATTCAGGTGATAGGCTTGTTTGATTTTCCAACTGCAAGGTAATTGCCCAAAACTATAGCCTGAAATAGGCCATAATCATTCATGATATAGCACAAGTGAAGCTGATGACATTACACCAGGTACGGGTTTGGCCCATGTTTTCCAATTTTGCTTGGCTCCATCTGCACTTCAAAATGTACAATGTTCAGGTCACAAGTTTGCCACCGCATGTGTCATTATATGTACACATATCTAACCTTTTGAGAAAAACCATTATGTCAACAAAGCACAGTTACACAGTTTAGAACACCTGAAGCAATCTTCATAAATAGCAAATTGATCACCTGAGACAGCTAAACATTTAGAGACATGGAATCCGTGATGGATTTAAACATTCATGCATATAGAAGCTTTCATGGGTGTCTCTCAAAGGATACCCATTTGCATTTGAAAATTCTGTTCCTTTATTTTACAGGACAATCAAAGGGAATAGATTCATGTATGGAAGGGCTTAATATTTCCTCATAAAAACTGGGTGTTTACATTGCCTTTTTAGTAAAGGATGGGGTAGCTTGCTGTCACATCAATCAGCTCTAGTCCATCAATCCAGCAATAGCAGCTCTGATAATACTCTCCTCTGACTGACAGGAAAATAAGATATTTCAAGATATTGAAAAAGTGCCTTTTTCCAAGTCTGTTTCTTTTCTTCCACCCACAGATGTACAAATTAGAGAACAGGAGGTCCAAACGATCTATAGCAAAATCACAATTACAAGACAGGTTTAGACAAAGTAGTCATGATGGTGTTTAATCCCCAGTTGACGTATAAGGATATTAACAGTACAGGGAAAGTTGTCTTGAATAATGCATTTACACTGTAAAACAGTGAAATCGAATAAATTTTCCTTCTCATTTATACTGCATCCAGGATTATTTTAATATGGGATTTTAAACATCTTGTCATGATACCAATTATCTAGTTTAATAAGGAATGTTTGATACATTCAAAGTACATTAAGGTAAAAATAAAAGACTTTCTAGTCCTACAAAATCAAAATACATGCATAATAAAGATAGAAATACCTCCCTTATCTTGCTGGGTTGTAAGCCCAGTTATCAGACCATGTAACACTTATTTGCATATTTCTGATATTTATAATTTGTAAGAATAACCGAACACACAAAAACCAGAACTGAGACATTTTTTCTAAAGTTTCTAGTCCTTACCCCACCTAAAATAAGGTTTTGCATCTGAAAATGTGCTGCCTAAATTCATCCTGGAGAAGATTTTAATGTGGAGAATTTTCAGATTAGGTTTCTGAAAAGTGATGTTGAAACCCTAACAGATCTTTATTCATAGACATGGTACCCAACTAATACATGATTGTGAGACTTTGCTGTCTTTACTTCTAGAACAGTTGAATTAAAACATAACACACATTTGAGAAAAAATATTTTAGTGTAAAAACATCTTAATTTTTGCTGTTTGGCTTCTCTCACATTCTTTGCTTGATTAGGCACAGACATTCTACCGCCAGTATCACCTATTAGACCAGTATCTACATTACCCTTCCTCCTTATGTCCATGCTCCTACCCACGGCTGTATCCTTTCTTACTTCGCTTTCTTCCCTCTCAATGTTAAAATCCGGCATGAAGATTACCTGGACATCTCCCAAACATCTCCCCCAAATTCCTAGTTTAAAGCTCTCTTAATCAGTTGTGCCAGCCTCCATCCTAGAAGTCTATTTCCCCCCCTACTCAGGTGAAGTCCATCCCGAGAGAACAGTCCTCTGTCCATGAATGCTTCCCAGTGGCCATACATCCCAAAGCCCTCCTTATAGCACCACTGCCTGAGCCATCTGTTGATCATCATAGGACCCCTAGTCAGAGAAGCCCCACCCCCAATCAGGGCTCAGCTTCTCTCCCAACTTCTTGTTTAGTTACAAGATACGAAGCATCCTTGGGAGAATGCTTTTATGTATTACATATACCTGTGAGTCCTCCTACCAGTACTTTGTTCTTTTAAATCCCATTTTTTTTCTTTAAATTTCTCCCTCCACTGTTACTGTTGTATAGAAAAATCCACAAAAAAACAGTAGATACTAACAGCTAATAGTTGTACAAGAAAAACAAGAACATTGACATGAAACTGATACAAAGTGCTGTCATAGGCACAAAGTAAACAATAGCGAAACTTTGTTCTGTTATCTCCTGCAGTTATAGTAATCTTAGGTGTTGTAACAATAGCCATTGAAACATTTTCAGGCAGAAAAATGGTATTTAAGTTGATGGTGTCATTTTAACCTGCAATTATAAGAACCAGACAGCAGGAACAATTGTTACTTTGTGGCATGTGGATCATCTGCCAGGAAACCAGCTCTGTCAGCAAAAGGATGGAAGCCAGTGTTATGAATAATAGCATGCCATGCGTTTAGTGCCAAAAGTACTCTCTAGCATAAGAGGAGTTAGACTGAGATGAGATGCTGTATTGCAGACAAGGATACTCAGTATTTCTAGTAGTGCAATGGCCACAGGGTGAAATTCACCCTTGTGCCAAGAGCCAGCACAAGGCCTATAAATGTCAATTAAGCCATCAGAGTTAATAAAGCTGCAATCATGAGAAAATTTCCTTTCAGGGCTCCTATTTCTTTTTCATTATAAAGTTGTGTATCTATCAAGATACAGATGTCATCCTAAAATATTTCATAGGCCAGAGGGCCAAATCCTGTTCCAGTTTTAGAGAAGAGCAGAACTAAGAAGTAGGAAATAGGTGAGCCATGGAGAAAAGTCCCAGAATGATTTCAGGATGCCTGCTGGATCACAGGCTCAGAGGATTGTTAGTGCATTGCCTCAGCATTCATGGCTTCATCATTTTTATTCAACAGTCTTCTGGACTCCGCCATCTATATAGTGAAGCTACACATGCTTGCATAAGCTTATATACAGTACAACCTTGATTATGTGATTAATGGGGACATGAAAGTCAGGGAACCCAGGAGTTAGATTAAAAAAAAAAGTCACTAAAGGCTAGGAAAAGCTCAGTTTTAAAGCTCCACAGGTGAAAGGTTCTCTGGAGTCTATTAACCATAAAAGTACAAAGACAGTTTCTATCTTGCAGAAGGGCTTCAGATAAATAAGTGCTCAAATACCACAGCATTAAGCAAGGTACAAAAGCATAGAGAAGTTGGCTATTCTTATGTTTAGATTAGTGAGAGAGTTTCAGTTAACCTGGTTTGGGTAACAAGGTTCCAGCATATACCTGTTATCTGCTTAATATAAACCTAGGCCTCAATATCCTGACCTGCCTTGCTCTCCTATTTGAAAGATAGAACTGAAGTGTCTCTTATTCCAATTAATCCATATTTCTGGGCCCCAAACTTGTACAATGCTTTCTCCAGAATTATCAATCACTAAATGCTCCATTTTAATTTTGCTTTAGATGTAAATTTGTTAGTGAATTACATGGCATACTGTTTTCAATGTTTTTCTTCATCAATAACAATACCAAAGTAAGTTTCTAAGGAGACAGAAAGACAAACACACAAATAAGCTTTATTTTTAAAGTCAGTCTGCAAGTCTCTCTATTGTCCAATACAAACCACCAAGGAAAGTGACAATCTAGTCACATAGCATGTTCATATTTTTAGAAGTTTCCTCTTTTGAGAGCTATTACCATTGCCAGAGGTATTTCACATTTTATATATAGGGAATCTGATGCCAAAATCTTCTTCCAAAATCAAAATGTCTTAATATGAATACTGTGGTTGTACAATGGTTGGAACAGTCGCAGTATACATTTTGGACTGGTATGCAGAATGTACTTATTATAATGCCAACTACACAAGGTACACGCCAATATTCTATTATTTTAAAGCACATCAGTTGTAATGGAGGACCAGCTAACAGAGTTACAAAGAAGTTTCACAAAATTATTAGACATGAAGGTGTATCTATAACATTCTGACATATAGACTCAGACTCAGACTTTAAGGTCAGAAGGGACCATTATGGTCATCTAGTCTGACCTCCCGCATGATGCAGGTCACAAAAGCTGACCTACCCATTTTCCCTTAACTCAGCTGTTGAAGTCTCCAGATCATGATTTAAAGACTTCAAGTCGCAGAGAATCCTCCAGCTTGCGACCCCTGCCCCATGCTGCGGAGGAAGGCGAAAAACCTCCAGGGCCTCTGCCAATCTACCCTGGAGGAAAATTCCTTCCCGACCCCAAATACAGCGATCAGTAGAACCCCGAGCATACAGGCAAGATTCTCCAGCCGGACCCTCATTTTACCAGTGATGGCACGTTATTGCCTAATTGACTAAAATCACGTTATCCCATCAAACCATTCCCTCCATAAACTTATCTAGCCTAATCTTGAAGCCAGAGAGGTCTTTTGCCCCCACTGTTTCCCTCGGAAGGCTGTTCCAAAATTTCACCCCTCTGATGGTTAGAAACCTTCGTCTAATTTCAAGCCTAAACTTCCCCACGGCCAGTTTATATCCATTTGTTCTCGTGTCCACATTAGTACTGAGCTGAAATAATTCCTCTCCCTCCCTGGTATTTATCCCTCTGATATATTTAAAGAGAGCAATCATATCTCCCCTCAGCCTTCTTTTGGTTAGGCTAAACAAACCGAGCTCCTCGAGTCTCCTTTCATATGAAAGGTTTTCCATTCCTCGGATCATCCTAGTGGCCCTTCTCTGTACCCGTTCCAGTTTGAGTTCATCCTTTTTAAACATAGGAGACCAGAACTGCACACAGTACTCCAAATGAGGTCTCACCAGCACCTTGTATAATGGAAGCAGCACCTCCTTGTCCCTACTAGAAATACCTCACCTAATGCATCCCAAGATCGCATTAGCTTTTTTCACAGCCACGTCACATTGCCGACTCATAGTCATCCTGCGATCAACCAGGACTCCGAGGTCCTTCTCCTCCTCCGTCACTTCCAACCGATGCGTCCCCAGCTTATAACTAAAATTCTTGTTAGTCATCCCTAAATGCATCACCTTACACTTCTCACTATTAAATTTCATCCTATTACTATTACTCCAATTTACAAGGTCATCCAAGTCTCCCTGCAGGATATCCTGATCCTTCTCCGAATTGGCAATACCTCCCAACTTTGTGTCATCCGCAAACTTTATCAGCCCACTCCTACATTCGGTTCCGAGGTCAGTAATAAATAGATTAAATAAAATCGGACCCAAAACCGAACCTTGAGGAACCCCACTGGTGACCTCCCTCCAACCTGACAGTTCACCTTTCAGTACTACCCGCTGCAGTCTCCCCTTTAACCAGTTCTTTATCCACCTCTGGATTTTCATATCGATCCCCATCTTTTCCAATTTAACCAATAATTCCTCATGCGGTACCGTATCAAACGCTACTGGGGGGCAATATATAGAGCATCATTTAAATGATTACTATTTACTGCTAAACAGTAGTAGTGGACAGACAATCCCTCCCCAATCCTTCCATAATCAGCTTGATTAAAAGGTACCTGTAACTAATACAATATGGGGCATTTTTTGATTTAGTAGAAGTGTGTTCCCATGAGGGCTGCAATTGGGCTCAATACCAGAGGGTTGAAAACACACAGTGCAACGATCATTATCTATGATATTTTGATTGCACTGTACTTTGAAGACATGTTGATTCACACCTCTGTACTCAATTGTATAAACTGTGTTTCTATACTCTCTACAAAATGCTGGCCCTACTTGTACTTGATATTTTTCTCTAAAAAAACAAGTTATTTTACAATAAGAAAGGCTGTTCTTGCAAGATATTCATCCCAATTTTGCAGACCCAGGGGGTTCAGATAAACATCCAACATTTAGGATGCTTACTTGGCTTAACGGCCAAACTTTTGAAGAGTCAGCTTTCATCCAGAGCAATTACAAACCTAATGCAACTTTTCATCTTCAGTCTAGATGGCAATGAAAATATTTTTCCAGTCTGCTAACTTGCTCCCTCACCCCCACCCCCCACAATGATGAGACTATAAATAAGTCAGAACTATACTGACAAGACAAGTTACCCTGGAAATCAGATATTTCCAAATCAACCATCCATAGGTCTATTTTGTTAGATGCTGTCCTATGTTCAGTCAGCAGAGCAGAGTATAGGGCATAAAATGAATATTTTAGGAAACAATAGGGGAATGAAGACTGACTGGACAAGTTCCCCATGGAGTTCTAGCCATCCATTAAAAGCTTAACAAAATACATAGGTACTTCAAGTATGTGCATCATTCTTTCTAGAGGGTGCCACCCTAGATTTACTGGTGATGGCCCATGAAACTGTTCAAATATATTCCCTATTTGGAAAAAAGTTTTCTATATAAATGCATATATTGCCTTAAATTGACTTCTGCAAAGTCCTTTGATACCAGTGATATTGCACTTCCGTTACTAAGGCAGATGGTTTTGCGCCTACTATCTACTCATTTTTAAATACTCCATCTACAAATTATTGTGCATAGGGTTAAAAAACTGTTTAAAATGAAGGCTTATTACACAATATAACCAGACAGAAATATTGCAGTGTTATAGGAAATTTCCTTTTTTAAACAAACTCTTAAAGACAAAGAAATTAAAATTGGACTGTCATTGAGTCAATTCAGCTACCAGTGCAGGAGTGCTCCCTACAGTACACTAAGGCTGAAATCCTGGCTCCATTGCAGCCAGTGGCCATTTTGCCATTGACTTCAGCAGGGCCAGTATTTCATCTTAAGTATTTATCCAGTACAGCTATAAATGCCTGAGGTCCACCACTTTCCTAGGGAAATTATTCCACAATATAGGAGACACTTAGGATTGTCTACTCCTTGATATTTATCTTAAAATTACCCTTAACAATACTTATAGATCAGCATAAAGGAGGTTTTCCCTCTCTGTGAGAATTACACTTTTTGGAGACGCCTGGTGGCAGGATACTCCCCTCTGGGAGGGCCCTTAACATTGAAATAGACTCCCTATTCTTGCTCCAAAATAGCCTGAATTTTTTGACCTTTTGGTCCTGCTGCAAGGCCCATCTACCTTCTTAGGGTTTGGGGAGGGTTTGAATGTCTGGAGAAGCTAACATAGCATTTCATTTTGATCTTAATCTTCTGAGTCGTTATTGTGGCTGAGGAAGTGTTACTGATTTTGATATTATTTACATAGAATTTTGCTTTGATATTGTCAAAAGCACCTAGAGCTTTTGAGAAGCACTTTAATGTCAGTATTAATCAAAATAAGTACACTGCCAAAGGGATTTTTTTTTTTTAATTTCCTCCTTGTCTTTGCAGAACTAATCTGGATCAGTTCAAAACAAGAAATGATTTTACTGGACAATTTAGTGGCAATAAAGACTTTAACGAGCTCTAATTAACTATCCCTCCTAAGAGAGGGAAATACTGTACATAAGAATGATTTGCAACTTTAAGGAAGAGGAAAAATTAGAATTAAGATTTCTCTAGGCATCAGACTCTTTCCCATGTTTACCAGGTTTTCAAGTGGGAATATTTATAAAATATTTCCATTTTCTGGAAGGATGTTATCCCAGCTGTCTCTTAAACAAAAGGAGAATGCAGATGAAAGAACACAGAAGAAGTCCATCCTCAGTAAATAAGTGAATGAAATATCTAGAACTCCCTCTCTGATCTATTCTTAGTCACTGCTTTGAGAAAGTGAGGGCTTCCATGGCATACATAGCTACCTGCAGTGCTCCAATTCCCAAAGGTCTACAGCCCTACAACAAATAAAATATGTAACGTGAGTAACTAACAACTTTTTAAAAGAGGATCAAATACAGGTCTCTGAAAAATATAAGAATACTAAAAGCATTTTTCAATTTCCAAAGTCCAAAATACCAACTCCGCCTTCATCCTTGAGCACAAAGGATTTGTAAGAATTTACCAGCAAGCAATTTACTTCCAGGAGATTCTAACTCCTGGCACCAAGCAGTTATCACAGATGAAGGCATTTCAATACTGTGTCTTGTAAGCCACCTGTTGGTAAATGACTGCCTTCTTCCATGGTGAGATAAAGCAGTTTTAATAAAACTTTGAAACATGTTGCGTTACAGCATTATGCAAAATTGCATGTGGCAACTTAACTACTGGTCATTTATCACAGTGCAAAAGTTATAAATGCTTTTATCACTTCAGGGAGATTGTTTCCTTCATCTTTACGGGTAGGAAAGTCATTCAAATGCAAAGAACATAGATTTAACTAGCTAAAAAACAGGGATATCTTTACACTCATCTGTCACATCTCCAATTTTATTAACCCACTGAGATGAAAAGACACATAGCCCAGAGGCCACTGTTCAATATCTGACATACAGCAGCAGTCATTTCATCCATTACAGTAAGACTACAAAATGCTGACCCCCTACTGCTGTCTCCTACTCATAAGAATCACACCAAGCAGTAAGATTACTGGCCATTCACTGTGTAGCACACAAAAATGGACAGTACTGCATACTGCAGATCTTCAGTTAATTATGTTCTTCTATATGTCAGGAGATGTATTATACTACACTGTTCATCCTAAACATTATTCCTGTTCTTAACACTTGCGGATTATTGCTGAGCTCAGATATGCTCATACAGGGTTACATCCTGACATCTGGGAAACTAAAAAGAGATTAAAATGTGAGAACACACACATTTCATCTGACAAATGCTGCCCTCACCTTATAAAAACCCATTTGCTGACTAGGATGTCTGCATCTGCTCTTTATTTAAGATCATAGCGTAGGGGATGGGGGCCATGTTTGTAATTCAGAATGTGTGTATTTCTTGGTAAATTGCCAAGAAAGATGGCCTATTTTCAACATCTCCCAGCCTACTTCTGGCTCTCCATATCCTCATGGCTCCATGGACTGGCAGGTTCCCTGTAGGGGTGTTGGCACAGGTAGGACTCCCAGTGCTGGACACAGAGCAAGGAGCCCACCAGAGCCAAAGCTCTGGTTGGGGCTCCAGGGCCTGGCAGGCTCCCTGTCCCAGCTGCAGCCCCTGGAACAAATGGAAGCCTGCCTGTGTTTTGGCAAAGTTTTGCTGAATCTGTAATAGAATTGAAAACACATTTTGGTCTAGCAAATCAGCATTTTCTGACAAAACTACATTTTGCTGGAAAAGTTCCAATCAGTTCTACTCTTAGCATGTGAGGAGGATATCCCAGTTGGAATTGTAAGGAAGGAGGATGAAACTTGTGATTTGAGTTGCTCCAATTATTGTGTTAAAGAGGAATCTGCATTAGCTAGCCTGTTTGGCATTAAAACATCAAAATTTCTCAGTCCAAAGTTAAGTAAGGCCCAATCATGGCAAGTGTCTAGTGCCCTGAACTACCACTGCCCTCACTAAGAGACATGAAAGCAGCTATAAAAAAAAAAAGAAAAAGAAAAACACATGAAAGAAAGGGATGATTGATGGTAATGAACAGATTTTCACACTTCATTGGCAATTCTGAAAAAAAAATTGGAAATAAGTTTGTTTTCAGGTTGAAGGAAACATTTCAACAAAATCAAAATGTTTTGTTTCAATTTTGACCATTTTAAATGTTTTTTTAAAAAATAAGAATTTTGAAACAGTTGTTTCAAACCAGAAATTTTTTTAAAAAGAGTTTAATTCTGACACATTCAAAACAAAACACTGATTGTTTGGGTTGGGCGCTTTTTTTGTTTTGTTTTGGGAAGCAATATAATTTGTTGAAATGGACATAAGTTTGTGAAACATGGCCCCCATCCTTTATTCTATGATCTTAAATAAAAATCTGCATTTTTCATTGAAAACTGCATATAAATGGGAAATTGTGCAAAATGAAAAGGAAAGTAAGAGGACTCATGGAGAAATCGATGGCCAGCAGTTGAAGCTGTTCCACTTTGTATAAATAATTAAATATTCAATGGCACAGAGACTTGAGTCTCCCACATCCCACACAAGTGCCCGAGCCACCAGCTACAGAGTCACACTCACTCTCTCTGGCCCATGATTATTAACCAATAACTAGTGGAACAGCTTCAACAGGAAAGATTGGGAGAGGCCTACCCTAGAATGCCCTACATCCCAGTGGTTAGGGCATACTCTTGTGAGAACCCAGTTCAGATTCCTGCTTGAGATCAGGTGGAGGGGAGAATTGAACCCAGGTCTCCCACTTACTGGGTGATCTTACGTGCTGGGCTAGAAGTTAAGGGAGGCAGTGGCACCATCTCCTTCTCCCCCATTTTATAAGAGAAGCTGTAACAGGGGCTTGGCTCTACCACAGTCCTCTTCCCTGCAGAAACCACATGGACTCCACTGGGTGTGTTCTCACTGAAACTTTATTTCAATTCCTCATCACCAATATAAACAGTCCCCATGCTCCTGCTTATTTACAATGTTTACCGAGCTTTAGGCCATCTTAGGAGGACCTGAGGGGAAAAGAGGTCTCCTTCCTTTGAGGCCCCTGTATGACTAAACCCAGCTAGCTCTGTTCCTCCCTCTGTCCCCCTGCATTCCCTTCCTGTGTCTTCTTTGTCAAACTTGAGTTGATTGGGCCAACTGAATATTTACCCCACCCAGCCCAAATCAGATAATTACCCTAACCAGCTTCTCCTGCGGCCCTAATTTGCTTAAGGACAAAACTAAGACCCTTTGAAGTTTTTCAGCACACATGGGGAGACCCCAAACTAGTCAATAGCTTAGTGGTCAGGGCTCTCACCTAGTTGGGAAACCCAGGTTTAAGTCTTTGCTTTGCCTGCTTCAGACAAGGGACTTCAAATAGGTCTCCCACATCCTACGTAAGTATGCGAACCACCAACCGGTCACTAACAGGGCTCCTGTTCTCCCTTCACAAATATTCCAACTTGGGCCTGGAAAACCTTGTCTGACAAAAGCTGTGTCAAAACTGGCATGTTCAAATGAAAAAAATGCATTTTCAACAAGTCAACATTTTCTGATGAAAAATGTTTCATTGGAAAATTCCCAACCAGCTCCAGTCAGGAATTCACAAATATTTGTCCCTTCCTCCCAATAAGAGGGGTTATTTCTCAAAGATACTAGCAGAAAGCACCTTTCTTCCACCCTAAGCTACTCTCACAAGTGACTGTGGTGTTCATTATCGAGCCCCGGATGCACTAGTGCTGCTGTGTATTTTGGTTTGTTCTATTTTGCAGTAGATTTAAAATTTTAAATACAGTGGCACAAGGAGTTTTATAGTAGCTAGAAAAGAGCATAGAATAATGTTAATTATGAGTAAAAAAGTTTCTGGCTTTGTAGAGGGAACGTACGGATACTATACAGAACTTAAAAGGTTTTGAATCTCTCCTTTCTTCCTCCTTCCTTCATCCAAATCAATTTCCCAGCATTAAGAAACTAAAAGAAATTGAAAAGGCAAGTAAAACATTTCTGTGACAGTGTTGTCAAAAATAAAGACTATTCAATTCAAGGAGGCGGCAGGGGGTGATTCTGCATGAATGGCTGCCATCGAGAAATCAATGTTCTTTGTATTTGATAACTCTGTAATTCAACCTACTTTGCATTTGATGACACTTTAAATTAGAGTTCTCTGTAGCTGTCAATCTGAACATTACAGAAATGTTCTACTGCGCATGCTAAAAATACAATTTTTAAATGATAGAGAAGAATTAGCGCAGTTCTTCCCTGCTCTAAACCCAGCTTAAGTTGTCACAGTAAGATCACACCAGAACAGGGGCATCCTCAGGTGGTGTACCAGCTCTTACATCACACTCCATCGCTATATCCCACTGATCCCGCTGGTGGCTGTTGTAATTTTCACCTGGGGACCAGCCCAGCATGAAGCAACCTCATGATCAAGGGAGCACAAAGAGGCTTAAAGGCACCTTTTCCTCGGCCCCCTCTTCAGCTGCACCAGAACTGGGGATACACTAAAGACTAGTCATTTGGTTTCAAGTCATTTAAGTTAAAAAAAAAAAATTACCTGAAGCACATTGTAAAATGCCCAAATCCAGATGTAGATATTTACTCTGAAGCAGATACACTGCGTCTAAAATGGATCAGAAAGGTGTGTTTTTCTTCAGTTTTACCAGTGATTGAAAGTTAAGGGTTTAAAGTACCTGAATATGTGCAGTGCTGCTGAACACCCTCAAATCCCATTGGAATTAAAGGGAGATGCACCACACATAGGATCAGGCCCATTAATTCACTGGGAGTTGAAGGTACTCATCATTTCCCCTATATGCCCAGACCTTTAAAGTCATCTTAATTTTAGTTACAGTGTCACTGCTTCTCGTCTTATAAAAATTATACATCTACAGTGAAATGCTAAGGTATTTGCTGGCACACATACTTATGATTTAGGTGTTGAAAATGTGTGAGAGGAATTACATAAATGAAAGCATTACAAGCCATTATTTATTTTTAGTTATAGAAAACATATCAAACATCAAAATATAGCAGTAGTAAACTTCAAAAAGATGAACAGTTGCTAGAACAAACAGAGCTAGCAAAAGATGTTCAAAGTAGCAAACCATACTATAAAGTTTTTTCTATTAAGAAATGTGAGTGATAATAGAACACCAAGGGCAAACCTGACATAACTGATGTACACAATATTTCTACTTAATGTGTAGGCTGGCAGTTTTTCTACTTACTCACTTTAAAAAAAAGTATGAGGGGAAAAACAGTATGTGCTACCTGCTGTTGGTCAGGAACTTTCCACCTAAATGTATTTTTGATGGAAAATGCAGTTTCCCGAAGTAAAAATTTTCTGTGAGAAAAATGATTTTCTATTGTTAGAATCTAGGTGAAATATTTTGTTTTGGGTAGGGTCAAGTTGAATCAAAGTATTTTAATGTTTAGTTTTAGTTCATTTTGATATTAGTAGGTGCTTTCTGTAGACCAGACTTCCTGGCCAGACTACATCTCCTGTGATGTACTTTAGTCCCGCTTCTCGCTAAACTGCTTTAGTGCTTCGTGGTAGTTCCAGGACCATGGGGCATCATGGGAGAGAATGTTTTTCCAGGGATCTCAGGGGAAAATGGGGTATGAGGCATGGCAATGACAACTCCTTGGTGCACTGCAGTAACTCCAATGGATGCAGTTCAACGTTTAATGGAGCCAGAAGATTTCAATTCTGTTCAACTAACCAAAATAAAAACTTTCAACTTGGGAATGTTGAAATGCTTCATTTCAGTCAAATGAAAATATTTGGTCATTTTTGAATTGGAGAAAGAAATAAAATTCTAAAAACTTCAAAAAATATTCAATATTTTGACTTTTTGTCCCAATTCATAATGAAAACAAAAGATCAAAATATCAAGCTTTCCCTTTGTCTGGAGGTTTTGATTTTCAACTAGCTCCAGTTAAACCTAAATAGATGCCCTCCTGTTGGGTTAAAAGTGTTTTCATTTATTTTGGAAGGTAGATGCCTACCCATCCCTTACCTGCTGAGGGCCCCTACAGCTTATCTACAGGGATGACTGCAGGACCAGGCACTACCCTAAACTCAGAGTCCAGAAATGGTCCAATCACTCACAATTTCCCCAGTACTGCACAAAAATATGGTATGTAGTAGGCCAGGAAGGAATTATGCACCCAAACTTCACAAGAGATAGTTAGGAAGAGGAGACTGGACAACTATTTCCCTCACCACCATCCCAATATCCCAGAGATCTGCTTGATGAGGGCGGAGCAGAGAAAAGGATAAATAAGTATCTCACAAAATATCTACAGCCACAAGGGAGAAGAGGAGCAACCCTAGAGAGTCTACAGTAGTTCATTTGCTAAGGTTTAAGATGCTGAAGCATTGGTCTTCTTGCTCTCCCCCATGCATAGTTTCTCCCACTCACCACTGCAGCTACTCCTCAATTTGCTATCAGGAAGGGAAAAGAAATGGGTGAGAATCCAGTGCATAGGACTCCCAGGCTGGCTGTAGTTGTATTATGGTGATTTTCCCTCGTGTCTCATACCTACTGAAGAACATCCTCAACAGATGAAGGTTTCCTCTAAAGATAAGTGTGAAGGATCACATTATCCCTACCATTTATTCTCTCATGTCACTTCATTAGAGTAAAAGGATAGTACAGTACCTATGGTACACAAAAAGTGAGAGGCTGTTTAGCAACTCCTCTGGGCCAATAGATGCTGCATGGCTGAGCCAGATGCTGCAACCTAGTAATTTATTCATATTCTGCAGTCTTTTATTCCACATATGTTTTCTTCAAGAAGAAACCATTACTTTTTACAAGACAGCTATTGACAGCACAGAGAGTCTAGAAGCAAACTACCTGTCCACCTCTAATTCTCGGTACTCCAAAGAATTCTCTTCTCAATTCAAAGAGATCCATTTTTTTTGGCATCTTGGGTGAAGCTGCTAAAACCTTCTCTCCTCTAAAATTCTGGATGCTTTCTATTGTGATATATTCAGAGGTAAAAACATCCATCAAATATAAAAATGAATGGGTTAAGCTCATTGACAAGAATTTTTAAAGTAAGAAAAATCTGATCTGTACAGAACGAATGTAAGGTTAAATCTATTTGTCTCCTCCCTTCAATTCATGTTAAGATTAGATGTCATGGGGGCAGGGTCTCCACACATTTATTCTTTCATGTATATAAAGGCCAGACTTCAGACTGAAGTGATTTCAAGTAGGAGCAGACAGTCAGACAGCAAAAAAGATGTCCCATCCATTTTTTTACTTTCTAGGTTATGTCAGATGTATAAAAGTGATAACATAAATGTGTTACCAAAGAATGATAAATTAAAAAAGGGGAGTCTACTGTCTGATGTGTAAAATTCCCACAAGTGCTTTATGCCAAAGTAATTTCTTATTTTGGATGAATACTACAGAAGCAAAGAGCCAAATTCAGAAGCAATGTAAATGGTGGTGTAACTGACACATTGGTACAACAGTGTAAATGGGCTATATCCTGATCTTGTTCATACTAGGGTGACTCTGCCACTTTGATACATGAAGTCCCCCAAATTTAATAAGCCTGGGGAAACATTTACTGCCAGATTTTTTTTTTTAAAAATAGTCTTAGTATGCAATTCAGTGTACAAGATCTGCAAACAATGATATTCCTATTTTGTGTGGATTTTTAACAAATGCAAATAGAAAGAATAATAGTGTTTGCATGTGGTAAGATATGAGAATTTGCACATATAGTTACAGATCAGCTCATATAATTTCACTGACTACACGTGCAAATTACTTGAGGCATGCAGTTTGTGGAGTGAATCCTGTCAAACTTTCCAACTGAACATAAAAGATATTTGGTAACAAGGATTTTAGTAGTGTTGTTCTTGGCTTCCCAGTCTTCAACTTCTGACCAAAAGATTTGAAAATACAGATTGATGAGCTTTGTAGGCATATTTGAAAACTGATTATTGAAAGCAAACATTAAACAGGCTAAGCACATCTAAAGGGGCCATTACCTCCAAGAACAGTGCATCTCTCATCACTCATCTTGATAATTTTAAGACTCAATTAATTCATATAATGATTATAGAAAAGAGGACTTTGAAAAATGCCAGTCATGGCCAAATACTGATTTCCTGAATGACTGTGCAAAATGTGCACTAGACTTTGAGTTATGCTGCATAACTCAGATTGGAAAGAGTAAAGAGTTACTTGAACATCAAGGAAGTTGTTCCTTTTATTAGAGCTGGTGAAAAGTTTGCAATGAGTCATTTATTTAACTAATTTAATATTTTTCTATTCAAATTGTTTTTCACCAGCTCATGATTTTTCCCAAAGTTATTAGCTATTTAGAAAAGCTCTCAATATAGTTTCTATACATCGTTGTAGTTAGTGAGCAGTACATTGCAAATATCAAATGAAAATGTGAGATGCATTGATTTAACCCAGATTATGGGATAGGTCTCCATAACCTCACTGGATAAGCATACCTCTTAGGAGGCTTTAGTGAATTTGTCAGAGGATGGGGGTCATGTGGGAACACTACTTTCTATACATTACAAGGCACAGCAGTAGTATATTGCACATTCTGGGGTCTAGAGATCTGGGACTTAGGGAAGTCAGAGCGGGAAGTTGCAATAGTAAAAAGGAAAGGAGTTAAAGTCATGAATTCAAATTTCACGAGAAAGAGCTGAGGATTTAACACCTCTACAATATTGCTTACATATGCTGAGAGATGTGTACACATAAGAGATTTGGGAGAATAAGGAAAGTTTTGGGTTAAGAATATCACCAAAAGTTTTTCCCAATGGAGGCAAATGGGAGTTCTGAGTCAAGAAGCATGGTAGAATTTTGTTTGCCCACAGGAAGTACTTTTGACTTTGAGATATTTATCTGAAGGAAACAGAAATGAAGACCAATAATTTCAGAAGTGACTAATGATTTGAGATACCTCAGTTTTTGGGTGCTCAAATTGAGATGCCTTAAGGGTCATGACTAAAAGTACTGAGCTGTGAAAAATCACACCCCATTAATGTGTTCAAAGTTGGGCACCAAAAAAATGTTCAAGTACTCGAAATTAGTCATTTTTGAAAATCTTGCCTCAAGTTATGAATTTAGGGGACAGGCAAAAGGATGACAAATTAGGCAAGAAAGGCAGAGAATTTAAACATGAGACTCATTAAATATGTCAAAAGATACAGTGTCTATAGTTGAGCTTAAGTGATAGTTAATAGAGAGCCTGGATTCTCAACTGCATTGGGGTCTCTATTCCATTTGCCCTAAAACCAGCATAGTTCAAACAGGGGTTCACCCAAACGTAAGGGCATCTTCCAACAGTGTAATACCTAGCTCTTATACATTGCTTTTCATCAAAGATCTCAAAAACACTTTACAGAGGAGGTTAGTACCCACTTATACAGTTAGAGTAACTGCTCATGTATAGAGCAAACATAACCACTCTACATCACCTCTATTCTGTAGACAGCAGAGTGCATGTGCATGGGGAGCAGTGGATCTAACCAAAACCTTATTGCCCAATGATCTCTGACTGCAACAGCATACCTTTGGGGCGATGGCTAGCTGGTTAATTTAGAGCATCCTGAAGGCTGCTCTAACTCCCGCTGAAGGGCCAATCCAGTGTGCTCCTAGCTGAAGATCAGGAAAATACAAAGCTGTTTTTAAAAAAAAATTGCATCTCCTAAGGTCCAGCATGTGCTCTGCAATCATAGCCCTGAATTGAGGCCAAAATAACCAAGACGACAATTACAGGCAGATGGCTATGAAACTAACCTTGTGGGAGACCATAGAGGAGAAATTTTGGATCCGATGACAACTTACACCAGATACAGGGAAAGAGCGGTTTGACAAGGAGGAGCAAAACCAAGACAGGAGGGGGCACATATTCCAATATAGCTGGTGAAGAGGTCCACTAGATTGCTTTTTCCACTGTACTGAATGAGAATGATGCATTAGAAAGATTTGTCATCAGCAAAATGGAGAAGATTTTAAGGTCTACAATTCTGCTCTCATTTACAGTGGTATAAATAGGACTTAACTCCTGAATCTCTGATTTAAGTTCTCTTTTCTGCCATGCAAAACATAGCAATGTATTTGCCTCTTCAGAGCAAGTTCTTCTCTCTGGTATAAATCCATTGCAAGTGCAGTGAGGTCAACTATATAGAAGAGTTCAATGTGCATGGTACATCCAAAGAAAAATGCAAATTCAAAAGACTAAAGAAGTTCAGATTATTGAGAGATCTTCAGAGTGAAAAATCATTTCCCAAGCACTTAGACAATGGAATCAAGGTTACAGATGGAGCAGTATTTAGAGGAAGCATCAAAGTCTAGGGAAAGTTTTTTCTAACAAGGTGCAAATAGAGGTAGCTTTTAGAGAGTTGCGAAAGAAGAGTGTTAAAGGAATTATTGACAAATTATTGACAAAGAAACAAAGGTAAGGAGGAGAAAGAGCTAAAAATATAGGCTCCCTCTCCTTGATGAGCTATACAGAGAAAATCTTAGTATCCTCTTCCAGGGAATTAATTAGATCACTAAATTATGTCTGTGAAAGACATAGTGTGTGTGCAGAAGGCCAGAGGTCAACAACATTTAGAAATTTCCCCAAACAGACAGAGGTTAAAAGGGACTAGGTCCAGTATAAAAGTTGTATATTATTGTAACAGACTCCCCGAGTCAGGAAGCCACCTCAGTCAGCATCTCATTCAGGAAAAGCAGATTAAGTAATTCATAGAGGGATCTTGCTTTTAGGTCAACTGGCTTCATGCCCCAAACACGTTTTTCTAATGGCCCCAAGATCTCATTATCCCTCCCATCTGTATACGAAGCCAGAATCCACTCCAAATCCTTTCACTCCACTGCTGTCTCTTTCTCGCAGGCACTGTTATACTAACCTAGAACCCTATCTTCTTTTATGAGCCTGAGAGTTACAGATTGAAGACTGAATGCCATCATTATCTCCAGTATTGCATGATTAAAGAGATGGTGTGTTGGGGATGAAGAAAATGGATTATTGTATTCTGAGTCACATTTGACAAGCATCTGTGAAGTTACCAGATAAATCAGATACTGTGGACTTGTCTACATAGTGAGGTAATGAGCTCTAGGTGGTTGGGATTTCTAAAGCGCATTAATCAGCTGCACATTAACTGGTCCATGTAGATCCTGCTGGTGCTCACTAAAGAGTCCTTACCGTGCTTTAACATAGTTCTGTTTCAAACATCTCTACATTAAAACATACCAACAGAGTCTACATGAACCAATTAACATACAACACATCAGTGCATTTTAGAAATCACAACCCTACAGAATATATGAACCCTCTGTGTAGACAAACCCTTTAAATCAGCATTTGGTAAGAGATCTCATATGTGTACCATAACGGTTATTCCAAAAAGGGGTAAAAAAAGCTAGGTGTCTGTTCAAAAATACTGACTTTGTAATGGTGTCTGCTTTTGTGGCCTTGCATTATTGCAGCATATAGGCGAAGATCATTTCACGCATAGCAATGAAGTTCAGATGGAATATCAGATTCAGAAAAAAAATCTATTCATTCGTATTTCTCATAGAATCATAGAAGTTAAAGATAAAAAGACCTCTTAGATCCTACAGTGTCTCTCATTGGAAATGCAGGATTGTTCTTATTGTATTTTTAGTGTTTTTGACGGACTAGCTCTAGAATTCCAACCAATAAGTTTACATGGCTTCCCTTAAGAAATTTCCCAGGCTTATACAGGTCAATGTCATGAAGGATTTCCTAATATTCAGCATACATTTTCTTCTGTTAATTTCCTCCCAGTAGTCCTTAAACCGTCATTTAGCCCACTTAGTGCTTAAAGACTTGAATATTTATAGGGGTCTGTTTCTTTGAACTCCTCACCTCTTAGCAATCACTTGGCTAGGCTATACATATTTAGCTCTTACAACATTTCTTATCTTTCAGGTCACCTGATCATTTGCGTTTAGCTGGACCATTGTCAGAGAGAAGGGGGACTTATCTTCCCCCTCTGTGATATGACATCTTAGTGTATATAGCTCAAAGTTCCATTGACCATTTTACAGTTATCTCACAGCAAATTCATGTATAATGAGCATGTCACTGAAACTTGAGATAGTAAACTTTATTTGTAGGTTTCCTGTGGGTTTTATATTAATTAGACCTTTTCCCTTTTCTCCTTACCTGGGGTTTCTCATAGCCCAAAGGGACCTGCTTTCTTGTTATTCTGCCCCACCTCCCTTTCTTGCCTCTTTCCCCCACCAGGTTACCTCTGTTTCTGTCACTCTAATGCAGTAGCTCTCAAACTTTCCAGACTACTGTACTCCTTTCAGGAGACTGATTTGTCTTCTGTACCCCATATTTCACCTCACTTAAGAACTATTCGCTTACAAAATCAAACATAAATACATAAATGTCACAGCATACTATTACTGAAAAATTGCTTACTTTCTCATTTTTACCATATAACTATAAAATAAATCAATTGGAATATAAATATTGTACTTACATTTCAGTGTATAGTATATAGAGCATTATGAACAAGTCAGTGTCTGTATGAAATTTTTGTTTTAATGACTTCACTAGTGATTTTTATGTAGCCTAACTAGGCAAATATCTAGATGAGTTGATGTACCCTGCAGCGAGGGGACGACTCACCCAGCGGTGCCTCCTGCTGGTCGTCCAGGGAATTAGCTCTCCAGCCTCCGGAGCACGCTCTGCAGGCCAGTGTCTCACCTTGCCACTGGCCCATGTCCTTCCTGGACCCCGGTGCCCCTTCTCTCAGGGTTCTGCCCTCTGCAATACCCCACAGTCTCACTGAGTCTCCCCTCCCCAGGGAACCCTCAACCCCCTATCCCCACCTCGCCTCAGTCTTGGCTACTGCCAGTCACCATCTAGCCCCCGCTCACTGGGGCAGACTGCAGTATAATTGCCACTCATCATCAGCAAGGAGGATTTGGACCTACTGCCTTAGCCTACCCTGGGCTGCCCCTCTGCAACCCCAGTACCTTTCCAGCCTTTATCAAGGCCTGCAGCCTGGGGAGTTCTCCAGGCTGGAGCTCCCCAGCTCCTTTAGCCTTTCCTCAGCCCTACTCCACTCTAGCTACCTTCGTGGCTTCTAGGCAACCAGACCCTTCTCCCTCATAAGCTAGAGGGAGAGTCCATCTGAGCTCCTGGCCCACAGCCTTTTATAGGGCCAGCTGTGGCCTGATTGGGGTGTGGCCCCAGCTGAGGCTGTTTTCCCAATCAGCCTAGGTTTTTTTTCTCTCAGCCTCAGCCCACTCCCAGGACTGGCTGTTAAGTCTTTCAGGGCCAGAACAGGTGACCATCCTGCTACATACTCCCTGGAAGATCTGCGTACCCCTGGTTGAGAACCACTGGTCTAATGTGAAGAATTTGCAGCTGAAGACAGCCAGAGGAGAGAGATTTTTACTTAAAAGGTAGAGTCTTTTATCCCGAGGATCCCAATTTGATTCTTGGCTCTGATAGTATGTATCAAGGATACAGGTCCAGAAATCAAATGAAAAACTCAGGTAAATGGTTAAGTACACTCTAATATCTGGATACTAGTTGAGTGACATGTAGGGCTAGACCGGAATTTTACAAGTTTTTTTTTTTTTTTGGTAGGAAAATGTACATATTTTGAAACCAAAACCTTTCACTTGAAATGAACAGTTTTGGCAAAACTTTCATCAGAAAGATTTCCTAGGTCTAGGATGGATGTTATGAACAAAACGAGAGAGAATGAGAGTCACCCTGGGAGATGAGGGACCCAGGGTCACATCCCTGTTCCAAATAAGGCAGAGCAGGGATTTGATGCTGCGTCTTCCACTTCCCAGTCGAGTGCCCTAACAACCAAGCTATTGGCTATTCTGGAGTCAGTCTGGTCTCTTTTTTTGTTAAAAATGTTGAAAGACTTCAGTTTTGTCCTGATGCAAAACAGGAAAATCTTTGAAATCTCAAATGTGTTAGTAGGATGGGAAAAACATTTCCTGTCGAGCTCTAATGACACCTTTCTGTTGGTCTACCTACAGAACTTCTTTTCCTGGTGCTAGGATCCCTGTGAACCTCCTGTTTTGCTGCTTTGACTCTCTAAACTTATCTGTCAGACAACAATTTTTAGTTTTATGAGCATATATTTTCCTGTAGACTAATCGTAAGGTCATATTTGTAATAGCACCTACACATGGCAATGTTTTATTTTTAAAAAGCTTGGACAATAAAAGTTGGGAGCATGGTTTCACTGTTGCCCTTGAAAGATTGATAATAGAACATTGCTAGAACATTCTTCTTCACTCATTACAGCAATCACAGACATTTGAATTTCAGACAACCTTAGTGCATTCATTCAGAGGCAACATCTGTTTGTTTGTCAAATAAAAGAGCAGTACTTGATTACTGACAGTATCCTGAGTACACTTGTAGTTCCTCATGATAGTACACAGGGCTGATCCACAACATTTTGGCACTTGAGGTGGGGAGCTCAAATGACTCTCCCATGCCCCCTAGCTTGAGCCAAAAATTTGAAAGGTCTCAATTCTGCCTTCTTCCTGTTCTACTCCTCTCATGGTACTGCTCTGCTACCTACCCCAATAAAGGAGAACTAACAATTTAAAATGCCTTGTTCAAAAATTTTAAGTAACACTTAACTTTCAAACATCTGAGCAGCAAATGTAACTTTTTTTGTCTGCATAGTAAACACTGGCATTTTTACCTGTTTGAATAATCAAAATGGTGCTTTCCGTGCCTTCTTGGTTGCAAAGATTTGTACTGCTTCCTGAAGGTCCACAGTCTGGGCCAGCTCATGCTCAAGGCCGACCAGCCTCTCCTGTGTCATTGTAGAGCGTCGATGTGTTTTTATTAACTTCAGCTTGGAGAAGCTGCGTTCTCCACTGACAACTGTTACAGGAAGTGTTAGAAGTATGTGCAGAGCAACAAAAGCATTTGAAAAGAGGGTGGTCATCTTATTTGTGCACACATATTCCAGAACAGCCTTTGGGGTTGATCCTGCTGAAATGCATATTGAAAGGGCTTTCCGTTCATCACCTAAATCACTCGCATCAATATCGTGCATGTCATCTTGTGTCAACACTGTCTCTAGTGCTCTGCATTGCTGGTGTAGGTCTTCTTCAGGTATAGTGAGGAGTTTTGGAATAACATTCAACATCCCAAATATACTGTTGTGTTCCTTGAGCTGCATGAAACGTTCTTCAGCTGAGTGTACTGCACAATCTAGCACCTGGTTAAAGAATTCAACTTTGAATTGTTGTTTGGGGTCTCTCATGGGATTATCCCGTGCCTCATAATCAAAACATCATCTTCTTCGGTGACTCTTGTATTCTTGAATGGGTGGGGAAATAGCTTCAATGTGAAGTTCCTCTGCCAACTTCTGTGCACTCTTCAGAATGTTTTGAAATCCCTCATCTGACCGGTAAGACTGTAGGTATGACTTTGCTTTGTCCAGTTGTTCCATTGCTCCAGATATATCAAGGTCAACACCTTGGAGTCTCTCACTTACAACATTTATTTCAAACAGTATGTCATGCCACAACACTAAGCCACACAGAAATTTGAAGTTATGTATGTTTCTGGTGATTCCATTTCCCTCTGCCACTGTTCTCCCACAAACAGTTCCTGTTATAGCATTATCCTCCATAATGGCAACTATGGCATCATCTATCATCCCAATTTGGTGTTTGATAGGCTTTATTGCCTCCACTCAACTTTCCCATCGTGTGGCACTCAGGGGTTTCAGCGTCAGAGAGGATGTTCCCAGATGTTGCTTCAAAATTTGCCATCGATAAGTTGATGCAGAGAAAAATACATAGATGCTTTGAATTACATTAAAAAATTCAGCAGCCTCACTAGAAACTGATGCTGCATCACTGACCACCAAGTTCAATGACTGAGAACTGCATGGGACAAAAAAAGCTCAAGGGTTTAACTCTTGAATCCGTGTCTGTACTCCTCTGTTCTTTCCTCTCATGTTGGCACCATTATCATAGCCCTGACCTCTCATGTCAGCTATTGCAATTCCCATATCTTCCAGCTTTTTAAGAAGCACATTTGTCATACCAGCTCCTGTAGTATCATCAATGTCAATAAATTCTAGAAAATGCTCTCTGACAGTCACCATTGCAGGAACATTTTCACTAGGTTCTGTTGTTGTTATAAAACACACCATTAAAGTCATTTGTTCGGTATGACTGATGTCAGGTGTGCAGTCCAGAATAACAGAGTAATATCTTGCTGAGTTCAGATCTGCCACAATCTTCTGTTTGACTTTTGTTGCCAGTAACTGTATGATGTCATTTTGAATTGTTTTTCCAAGGTAGTGGTGTGTGTACATTTCTTGGGTGGTGACTCTTCTTAGATGCTCCTGGAGTACAGCATCAAATTCCCCCATCAGCTCCACAATTTTAAGGAAGTTTCCATTGTTTGGCACATACAGCTTATCTGAAGTGCCACGCAGTGCTAGGTTTTGGGTAGCAAGCATTCTCACAATGGCAATGAGCCTTTTAAGAACATTTTGCCAGGAAAGAGATTCTGATGCAATCTTCTCTTGATGCTGATCATCTATGGTGACCTTTAATCTTAGTCTCATCTCAAGCTCTTTCCACCTATGGAATGCTCTCTGGTGATTTTCTGCCTTCTCCTGGCATGCCAGATTTTTCCAGTCCTTTGTTCCTGTAGAACCCAATGTGGCTGGAACATTAGACTGGAAGAGTTTGCAACACAAACAGTATGCAGCATTCTGGGGTTTTGAGTACATAAGCCATGGCCTCTCCACTTTGTCATCATTGGGAATTTCACGCCAGTAATGTGTTGGATGGAAACTTCTATTTTCATTGTCTTTGGAGAACATGAAGTTTTTCACATGCTGTGGCCCATGCAGTAAAAGGAAGTCCCTCAAGCTACTGCTCAAGTGGGTCCACAGTCCTGGATCATCTAGACTTAAGGAACTAAACTCAGCAGCAGCTGTTTCTTGCACCTCCACCACACACTTCTCTGATCTACACTTTTCTTCAGGAATGTGCATGGTTACATCCATTTGAGATGGAGACATGGATGCTGCAGTAGCTGCCAGATCACTTGCACTCTGACTAACTGGAAGATCCTCACCACTCACATCCTCACTGGGGCCAGAAGACTCACTGTGAACATTTGTGTCTATAAAAAGCAAGAGAGTCCTGTGGCACCTTTAAGACTAACAGATGTATTGGAGCATAAGCTTTTGTGGGTGAATGCCCACTTCGTCGGATGCATGTAATGGAAATTTCCAGGGGCTGGTATCTATGTGTCTATGTATCTCAGGAGAGCTCCTTCCTGCTTGGATAGAAAAGCTTCCTTTGCTTTCTTTCTTTTTCTGAATGTTTCCCCAGAGGGGCGTTTTCTTCTTTCACTCATGACCATTGTTCTGAGCCAGCTATAGTGGCTCTCAACACTCAATTGAAGGGGACAAATAAGCAGGCTGGTAGCAGGGCCTGAGTGAGGGAAGATATCAGCGTCTTAAGGGCCTAACTGGCTCCTACAACTTCAGTTGACTGCCTGTTCTCCTCAAGTGGGTTCAAAGAAGCAGCAGGAAACAGGAAGCTCCCTGAGAAGCTGGTGTTAATCAGTCCAGGCTCCTGGGGGTGCTAGAGAGGTACATAAGAGGCTCCTCCTCCTCTCTCTCCCTGCAGCTCCTACTACTTTCTGTTATTCCCTCTCACCTTTTCTCCTGCCTGCCTGTTATGTCTCTTGTGACCTCCTTCCTCCAGCAGAGCACTCCACCATCTCTGTGCATCTAGAGCAGAGAGAATACATATGCACCAGCAGCAGACATGATTTTCTACACTCTAGCTCCTAGTGGCGCCCCCCTGTCCCCCCAGTCTGGCACCTGAGGCGGCCGCCTCAGCTCACCTCATGGTAATGCCAGTCCTGATAGTACATCTTATAGTGGAAAAATGGTAACTGTTTACCAGGAAATCACTGGTAGAGTGATATCTCAGAAACTGGCTTATCTACTGATATGGGCTCTGAGTAAGCATTCTACTTAAGCATGCAAGTAGTCTCCAACTCCAAAAGGGTTGCCCACACTCTGAAAGCTGAGCCTGTGCCCAAGTGTCCTGGTAAAGCAGAGCAACGGAATAAAAATGAGACTATTTTTAGTATGAAAAAATTAAGCAGAAAAGTTAGTGATCTATAAATACGTTTTTTTCAAATGGATTTTAACGTGGATAGATTTAAAATGTTATGATACTCGATGCAGAAAACTACTGAAAGGCTTTACCACCTTTTCTATGTATTAGTTACATAGGGCCTGCTTTCTAGCCTCAGGATTCCCATTCACTTCAACGGGAGTTCTGTCCTGAGGCCTTGCAAACCTAGACTCTCAGGAACTAAATATAAAAGATTAATATCAGTATTATATTGCAAATTAAGCAATTTCAACAAAAAGAAAATAAGAAGGGGGAAAATAAAGTGGTTTCTCACCAACCTCCAGTGGAGAATTCTTTATGGTTTTTCAGTAACCTACTGTACTGAGAGCTCAAAGACAACTGTTTCCATTCCCTTTTATTGTCATGCATTACATCTGAAAGAATTGCCTACAGTGCCAAAATTATAAACACTGCATTTACACATTGATACCTAGAAATGGATGCACTCATTGTTTTATGCTACTAGAAATCTTGTTGCCTGCTTGTCTCCATCTCCACTTTAAGAGAAGACTTACAAAGAGTGCAAAAGAAAGATTATACATTTCAAAAAGAGAAGATTTGAAACAGAAAGACATTTACAAGATGACCCAGGAAAATCTAAAATCCTTGGTTTCCTAAGCTTTCTTTCCCTTAGAACATATATTCCATTACTGTTTGAACATTCTCTTATTTATGACCCAACTCTTCATTTCATTAGTCTGTTCCCTTTTTGTTTCTAGCACAATGAGGTAAGGTATTTCATGCTTAATTATCTTATATAGTTTGTGCATGTGGGCCTGATCCAATTCAGAGAAAAGGGTCCTGTTGACTTTTTTTTGACAATTTTTCCATTTTGGCCACAAGGCATTTCTGAGTTTGAGTTTACCAGCAGACAAATCTTACTACAAAGGGGTTAGCGTTTTCCTTCCACTAAATCTAACAAATACTACGTTTGCATTTTGATCTCTACATTCTTTCTGAAAATATCAGGAGATTGGTATGTGATCCCATCTGAGGGCGGGAAGAAAATGGTTTGAGGTGAGAGTGCAACAGCCAAAGACAGCTTTAAAGGATCTTTAAAAAAAAGTTTTAATGAGTGAAAATATTCCTCTATACTTTTTTCAAATAGCTCAAACTTTTTAAAAATGAAATCGAACTGTCTCCTGGTCCAAAGGAGAAGAATGTTGCATTATATATTTCTGCAGAAAACTGAACACAAGGAAGTTAACGTTTTCAAAATTCAGTACCTATATTGCACGAACAGGTACTGGTGTGTTCATAGTTGGAGAGATGATTTATCCAGATTGATCATAATAATATGTTAACCTGGGCACTGAGTTACGAAAATGTGATTGAGAAAAAAATTAGGGTATGTACATTCAACCCTAAGTATTGCTAGTTAAAGTTAGGATGTACCCCCATTATAATGTTGATTTCAATGGGAGAAATCACATGCCCACAGTGATCCAAAGAGATGAAATCACCTTTATTGCATAAAATCACAACAATATTAAATTTAAATGATTTTCATTGGGCTAAACCCTGAAGTTCTTACTCAGTTTTAATTCAGTCTTTAACAAGCAGATGGGCTGTGTGTAAAAATAATAAATAAGATTTTTGGTAAGGGCACTGTACATGAAATGATGATTACTGATATACAGATAATGACTAAAGCAGTGACCACCCTCTGAGGCTTGGCCCTCACAGGACACAACAGTTATTGATGACTGATAGATTAAATGAGACCACTGCCTATCATACTCAGCAATACTGTCCCATTGTTTCCTTAGACAGAGGAGTACATTTGCCTGTTGTCTGTCTTCTAGTTAAGTTATAAGCTCTTTGGGGCTGGGAGTCTTTTCCCCCCGTGTTTACTTAGTGCCTAGCCCAGTCGAATCCTGGTCCAGGACCAGGGCTCCGAGGCACTACAATAGTAAAAGAAGATGGCTAGAATGCTGATGGTGTAAGTCTCTGGCAGAATTTGATTGACTGGCACATACAATTCTAAAAATTTTGTATGTTCCTTTGCCTCCCCCATAGCATCTGGAAAGTCTCTAACAGCAAACCTTTGTGAATCTGCATTGCCGCCAATTGTGGATACTGTTTAGTTTCTTTCATTAGAAGTTACTTCGTAGATTAAAAAAAAAGTTTAAATTTGAGTGATTTAAGTTGTCTACATCTGTTGCTAGAGGGCAATAACTGGAGGGGGCAAATGCTAGTTCTTCATGGCTTGAGCTTAGTCCTTTTTCATGCACTGAGGTTCTGGGATTGCTAGGAATGCTTCGTTCCCCAATCTGTGAGTTGGACTCACGTCCTTTCTAGTATCAGAGGGGTAGCTGTGTTAGTCTGAATCTGTAAAAAGCAACAGAGGGTCCTGTGACACTTGCATCTGAAGAAGTGAGGTTCTTACCCACGAAAGCTTATGCTCCCAATACTTCTGTTAGTCTTAAAGGTGCCACAGAACCCTCTGTTGCTATGTCCTTTCTAGTTAGTGAAGGCCAGCTGGGATATACTAGGGCAATTGTTGGTGGAGATTTGGTTTGTCTCTGGAAAAGCCAATCTGCTTTCTGGAGGTGGTCATGCAAGTCGACTCTGGTAATATCTGTAGTCTTTAGACTTTGTGGTTTCTGAACCATTGATACTGTATTTAAGGATACTGCACTATTTGCATAGTTAAAAAAAGTTCTTGTTGCAATAGGAGAGGATAAAGCGTGCTGATTTCTCCAGATATGTTAACTGCCTGTAACACTGGTGACCATGAACATGTTAGGACTTCTGCATTCGCTAGCAAGTGTAGACTGAACTGCTTGAATGGTTACACTATTTCCTATATGGGGAAAATTCTTCTGCCTCAAGTGCTCTGATGGGTTGGGGCTGGGGGAGAGACAGGGAGGGTATCATGTTAGGAGAGCTGATGAATCATGGGCCACAGTGTATTCAGTATGATGATAATATCCAGGTCTATGTCCAGCACATTAAAATTAGTTAGTGCAGCAGAAACAGTAACCTTGGGACTTTGTGAATTCAGAGAGTGAATGAGGATTTCTCCAGAAAATGCCAAAGTTGAGCACTAGCTGGTGAGATTGGGGCAACAAACTGGAGGAACAAGTAAAGGTACTCAAAAAAAGGAGTCTCAAAAAAAGGCATTTTTTCATCTATAGAAGAGTGTAATTATTCACTATAATGGGGACTTTACAATCAATATCCATGCCTATGTCACCTCCAGACTTGAATACTAGAAGACACTGTAAAGAGGGCTATCCAGCAGATCCACAGGTTAGTACAGAACACAGCTACCCATTTGCTGAGTAGAGTACACAAAGCTTAATCCACAGATACTCTGACAAATCCACTAGTTTCCAGTAAGTTTCCTGGTACTATTCAAAGTGTGGTCTTTCACTTATAAAACCCTAAATAGTTATAGTTTCCTTTACCTGAGGAAATGCCTCTCTCCCTGGACCATACTACCACTATTGATATCAATAGAGGCACTTGAGCAGGAGAGCATCCTTCATACAAACAGGTGAGCTGCTGGCATGAGGAATCCTCAGTTCTGGAATTCCTTCCTTGGTTTTCTAGAACCCAGAGGTGTTAACCTTCCAAACATGTTGTAAAGCCAGGGCCGGCACTTCCACTAGGAGACCCTAGGCAATCGCCTAGGGCGGCAGGATTTGGGGGGCGGCATTTTGCCGCGCTCGGTGGAAATTCGGCGGCGGGGGATCCTTCCACTCCGGGTCTTCGGTGGAAATTCGGCAGCGAGTCCTTCACTCGCTCCAGGACCTGCCGCCGCCGAAGTGCCCCGAAGACGCGGAGCGGAAGGACCCCCGGCACCGAATGCTCAGAGGAGGAGCGCTGCTGCCTAAGGCGGCAAAAATCCTGACGCCGCTCCTTTTTTCAAGCATTTTAAAGGCGAGGGATGGGGGAGGCAGTTCCTAGGTAGAGGAGCTAGAGATTCAGCTATGATGATTTATGATACGGTTGAGTAAGGGACTATAGTTGCTGGATGTGTGTTGTCAATGTCTCTATTAATTGGAAGAATATGCAAATAGAAATTTGATCAGAATACTTAAATGGCTTTTTAAAGTATACATTTGGTTTGTTTTTTATCTTTTGAGGCAACAGAAATAAAGCAGTAAATGAAAGAAAGTTAAGAATATAATTATGTTTGTTTTAAATTCATAAATGCAAATTTATAATATGTAGTTTAAATGTAAATTACTAGAAACCTGGAGACCAGTGAGTTAAAGATAAACCAATGAAACTTTTCTTTGTTTGGCATTATATTTACATGAAATACAAAATTGCACAAAGATTGTCTAATTACTGTTTTCATGTGCCTTGAAGATGTGAGCATTACGGATATGCCAAGTATTATTAAAACATACTACTACTATAAGTGAATTGAATTTAAAAAAAAAATCAAACTTTAAATAAATGAATGCATTTAAATCAAGAGCTGAGAACACTGATAATGGTGCAGAATTGCCTCAGAATGGACAAACTGTAAAGTCCATTGCACAAATGTCAGAAAAGCGCCAACTATCCACAACAGGGGCTATGAACACAACTCCAAATGTTAACTGGAAATTCCTATTAATAGAAATAGTATATACCCAATACATTAATGCAACCAACAGATATGGCTACTATAAGCTAAGTTCCCAGACTGAGGAACAAAGGAATATCAATTCATGTCATGCTTCATTCATATTCATTGACAGACCGTTTTACAACAACTGACAAAATTGATTAGATCTCAAGTTCTTCACTTTCACATTTTCCTTTCCATATGGACATATAGCTCTGAATCATGTTAAGCCAGAGGAGAATAGAACATTTATCCTGTATTGTAAAGAAAATAGAGGACATAACATACAGCAGTTTACTGGTAATCAACAATTTTAAATCTATGTTGAGCAGAATCTCATCCTTAAAATGATTTAGTGTTACTAACTTATTTCTTACATCTATGAATAGGTCTAACAGTTAACATTGAAAAGCAATGCTGTCACATGTATTTTTTTTCTGCTACTTTTTTTTTTAACCAATTTCATTAAAGACTTGTTGTTCACACACCCTAAACCCTGGTACAGAGGCAGTTAAACCAGACGAGGATATGATCAGACCATTCACAGGTAGGCGTGTGCATAGATGCAGTTACTTTGTGTGAAAGTAATGAGAAAACATTTCAATTCTGTATCCTGCCAATAAGTCTTACAGTAGTTTCATTTTTAATGTGTTGTTTTGCCGGAAATACAGCTGGTTGAAAACCAAAGTGGGCTGGGGGGGAGAAATGTGAAGTTTTTTTCCCCAAAAACATTTCCCTTCTACCATTTTTTAATTGAAATTTCAACATTTGAAATATTTTCACCATCACTATAATTCTTCCAAAGACTAGGGACAGGGGAAAATCAAGAATTTAATATTTTCTCCTGTATTTTCAATCATTTTTATCAAAAATCTGAATTTGAACTTCTAGTATTACATTTTCTGAAGTTTCCTAATCCAGCTTTTTTTTTTTTAACTGCCTGTCCTTGAGGAAAGTTTCCCTGAGCTATTAAAACCTTCATTATTAGTGAACTTTGAAGAGTTTTATTGAAGTTATATTCATCTAATCGTGAAACAGAAATATCAACATGTGGCTTACGTGACCAAACCAAGTAACCAATACAGCCTATATTTTGAATATAGAATATGGATACTGTTAAATCAAACCATTCTGTTTTTAATAAACTGAAAAGGGAAGGCTACATTCTATTCAGTTGTTTGCTGTGAAATACATGCTCAGTTCGACCAACACATGCTTGTATGCTTCAGGAGGTGATGTTTCTGAATTAATAATTACCAACCTTATATATGAGACTACTTCAGAAGATTTTGAAAAGTATAGTACTGTTATTGATTCAGCCATCTTTCCATGACTGTTTGTTAGAGTTTTAAAAAGTCTATCCAGTTTATGAAGCATACTCTATTTTTTTTTTTTTTTTGGACCCATAATGAGAATTCTTAACTCAGCTTTCTAGACATTCCTCTCAATCCTTTGTACTGATTGCTTGATCTCTTCCCCTACTGAATTCAGGTTTATAGGTCACTAATTTCCAGGATCCTCTGACCGCTCTCATGAAGTAGGAATGGTACATTTGATTCTCTCAATCCATTCTTCCTTCCACTTAAAAAAAAAAAATTAAATACACGTGCTCAGAATTTTTTCCCACTTTGTCTCTATTTTTGATTCCTTCATAGTTCTATGTGAATCCCATCTGGCCCCTAAGAGTCAATCAGTTATTCTGGCATGATGTTGATTTCATTCAATATTTCTTCACTCATTGAGAAGTGTATGTTTGTGTTCACTGTCTGTCCCTCATCGACCATTGTGCACACTAAAAACTGATTTTATTTTTATTTTTTATTTTATTTTTTTTACTATCAACCTCTTCTGTCCATACATTATCCTTGCAGTCTCTTGGAGGCCCTACTAATGTCTTCGCTGACCCCTTGGTGCCTTGTATGTTCATATGTAATTTGTTTTGACAAGCTGTCAGACTGGAGATTAAACAGAGCATGCACATTCAGCAGCTTCCTTGTATTAATTCTTATGGGGTAGCTTTGGAATTGACAAAAATCTCCTGTTTCAATTATTGAGCACGTTAAATCTTTCTTCATTAGAAACATTAGTGTACAGCCAAAACAATTTAATCGCATACAGCTGACAACAATTTGGGCCAGTTTCAGAAATGTGTATATTTACAGTACTGTAAATTTAAATCATTTTACACTAATTTAGGCTCCCTTTTGCTCAGCAGAACCACTGTCACCCAAATATGGATGTGTAAATGAAAAGAAGGGTGTCCACATTGGTGTCATCTACATGTTGATCAGCCAGACAATGTACCTTAAATAAGAGGTGATGTACTTTATCTTCTTATGTCCTATTAGTTTCCTTACATGTGCCAATGGACCCAATTTGGGTAGTTAGATTCAAAGATTATTTATAATTAGTGGAATATAATTTACACATTGATAGGTGGGTGCAAGTCTATGTAACTGACTAATCTAACTGTAAAGAATCTAAATAATTCTTAGGTAGATTAAAAGGGAGAATAAACTGACATTGAAAGGTCCAGAAGACAAGATTACATCATCACAGACTCATTCTAGATTAGAGCTGTGCTTAGTTTTCCAGATTTCAGTTTAATGAAATTTAGTTTATGTTTAAACTCAAAAAAGGGAAGTTTACGTTTATTTCCCTCCCTTTTAATAATTAAAGTTGTTCTACTCTAGACTTACTTTTGATTTTAGCTTTTGAGAATGGATTTACTCCAACTTCACTATTTCAAGTTTTATCAATTTAAGATAGCAGTAAAGCAGGGGTGAATCAAGTCTCTTATGTTCAACTTGTATTTTCAAGAGAACACTTTTTGTAGAATCATTTCACCCAAAATTACAGAAATTCAATAAGCTTTAGCAGTAGCCACCTGCATTTTCTGGGACTTACGTAATTTATAGATACGAAATTTACAAAGAACAAGTGATGAAATACTTATAAGCACAGTTTAGCACCCTAGCAGGAATTTAAGAAAATGGATAGTCTCCAGAGGGATTATAGAGATGTTAGATTGAAGATGAAAGTCTATCTTGGCAGGAATATAATGAAGTAATCCTATTTTCACCTTTGATCTCACATTAAGAATGTAAAACTAGATTGTCTGCTAAAAGTCACAAGAGGCATGGGGGAAAGGAACATCATTACATTAACAAACAAACATTTATTTTCATTGTTTCTTTGTTTTCGTGCACATAATTTCATTTATGTAATTAAGGTCTTCTAAACTTGGTTTATGAGCACTATCTATGTAACACTTCATCCAGTACTTTTATTAGGGGCTAACTACATAAAGCTATGATAGAAGGGATTTTTTTTTAAAAAGTGAAAGGTAACCAAATATGCACACATTGCCTTGTGCCTCAAACTCAGTCTCAAAACCTGAATTTCTTTCTTCCTGATCCCCCTCCTGACTCTTATTTATCACAGCTAACACCTCCATTAATCTTGTCTCAAAGGTCTATAACTGTGGTGTAATCTGTAACTATTCTTACTTCTTATCTCCCTATATTCAATCCTTGCTCACTAAATCCCATCTGTTCTTTTTCCTTCCTGTCTCCACTGATAGAAGTCTTTCCATATACTGCCACACTTAATATTAGGGGTGGATTCATAAATAGGTTATAATGGTTAGCACATGAGTAACAGGTTTTAAATGACAGGTTTCAGAGTAGCAGCCGTGTTAGTCTGTATCCGCAAAAAGAACAGGAGTACTTGTGGCACCTTAGAGACTAACAAATTTATTAGAGCATAAGCTTTCGTGGGCTACAACCACTCGGTTATGCATCCGAAGAAGTGGGTTGTAGCCCACGAAAGCTTATGCTCTAATAAATTTGTTAGGTTTTAAATGGTTAATTGTTGCCTTCATGCCACCATGTAAGGATTTCACAATGCTTAGCAATATAAGCAGACAAAGTAAAGCCCTCACCAACTAACCATGTCAAAGGCTTTTGTTAAATCTATAAAAGAGACACATACAGTGGATTACGTTTCTCTGCACTTTTCGTGCAGTTGTCTTACAGAGAAGACAATGTCTATGGTGGACCTTTCTAAAAGGAAGCCTCACTGGCTCTTAGGTAGATTCTCTCAGCTAATGTTTGAAATCTAGGTAAAAGAATACAGCATAAGATTTTTCCTGCAATGTTCAGATTACCCTCTGTGGTAATTACAGTCACTTCTGTCTCCTTTGTTTTTAGAGTTGTATGAAACAAGCATCCTTAAAATATTGCAGAACAGTAGTCCTCTTACTTGTATCATTGTTCATATTTGACAGTGCCTTCATCTAGACAGGCACTGTATACACCTGGGAATGTACATCAGTCGCCTCCAGGAATAAAAATATAAATAATGGATCTTATTCAGGCAATAAATCACCAAAATAGAACTAACATAGTTTTATTTAAAAGTTATCCTAGCAACATATAATAGAAAATGCAACAGATTAATATAGGTAAAGTTGTTAAGCTGTACCAGGTCAGTATATAATACTGCTATAGCACAGCTAAAGGCTGGAGCTTTCAACAGCAACATAAACCTAACCCACATTATTAGCATTATATGCAGATCCACCCTATCCTTGAGCATGCACTCTCCCTTTAGTTTATAGTGCTGGGTCCTCTCTTTTACCAGCATACTGGACATGCAGGAATTCAGGCCAGCACTAAGTCTGGCAAAGACAGCCCAAATGAAAGAAAAAAAGGAATGAGGCAATTTTTTGTACTGGGACCAGCTTGGATCACACAGTACTAGCTGGCAATAACACTTGTTATATCAGAGACCAATCATCCCTGATTCTTGCCATACAATGAATCCCCTCCCCCCTTCTTCTGATACTTGATATAGCCAAACTGATTCTTAACACTGTATCTTCAACCCAGAGACCATAGCCCAGGGTAACTCACTTTCCTCAATCAACTGTGAGCCAGATTCAAATTTGCTGCACAACCAACAGTCTCCAGCTTTCACTCTCAATGCTGAACAGTGGGGAAGGAAACCGTGAGCTAGCGTTCCACACTAACAAGTGTTCAGCTGCAGTGTAGTCTTAACCCTGGTCTCATGTCTTCAAACTCAACAGCTCAACAACAGAGCTCTGTCACAGCTTTTCCTTGGCCCAAACCACAAAGGAAGCAGCAGTGCTCAGTTCTAACTCCCCAGCCCAAAATGGAACCCACCACAGCTTCTCAGCAGCCTCTCCCCCACAGAATCTCAGTCAAGTTCCGGAGGGCACTTGGATTTGCAGTCAGTCGAAGCCAGTACACAGAGGTTTGTCTAATCAGAATACCTCTGATGGATTCAACGGCTCCTCAAATAAGGACCTACACAGAAAATATATTAAAAACCAATAAAATAAGATAAGCTTATTAGAATGCATGTAGATTACCAGAGATCACACTAACTCTAATATGGGCTCTGAGAAGAGCAGTCCTTCAGTACCCTACTCAAGGGGTTTCCTTGTAGTTTCAAGTTCATCACAACTTCAGGTCAAAGCAAGCATGCAGTCTTACTGGGCCTCAGAAGACCAAGTATTTCCTATCCTTCCCTAAGGACTAGGGCTCTCTGTGGACCAAGGGTCATGTCTGTTTGATGGATCAGTAAGAAGGCCTTGAGCCTGTTTAAAATCAGACTGTTTATCCCAAAATCCCTTGTCTGTTGGTCCCTGCAGAATCCAGTTTGACCTGGCATATACACACCTCTCCAGGTGACTGTCTTCAAAGGGCTGATAATCAGAGGAATTACATTAGCATCCCTCTCCTCCTGCAGAAGTTACATACAATACCACAACATACACAATTATATTTTAATCCAATAGACCTCAAAGATATTAAACCTAATTCAGTAAGGTTTAACTTAATTCAATTCTTTGTGTCCACACAAGTATCCAAGCGGACAAGCCAACTGTCCCATATGAATCATCCCACCAGATCCTGGCAACACATGCACAATCAAGAAACTCATAGGTATGATTAAATCATGGATAGATAAGGTTTTACTACTGTCTACTCTTGCAACTAATGATGGTCTTTTTATGTGTTTTATTTTTAAAAATTAACAGGTAAAACAAAACAAAATACATGATTTGTAATTCTTGTGAAATCATGCTCCCCAAAGATCAGTATTTCACTCCCAGTTTTTAATGCGATTGTCTACTGCCCTCACCCTACCTTCCCTATTCCCCTTTCCACCACCAAGTTATGATGTAATTTCGTTGTGTCATCACAGGCAGAGCTGTTCCTCCCTGCACCTCCTGAAGCTGAATGTACTTCTATGGAAGTATATAATGAGCCATTGCTAGACATTAAGGGTGAAACCCTAGCTCCACAGCAGTCAGTGACAAATCTCCTATTGAGATCAATGTGCCAATATTTCACACTGAGTACTTTTCATATAAGGGTCATTGAAATACAACAACTCAGGGACCAACATTGGGTGTCTCTGGTCTTTGGCTGAGATATATAACAGGAGTATAATGCAGTATAACTATTGTGGTTAGCAACTTAATAAGTTCTCCTTACTATTTACTTAATTGTTCCTTATTTTGGTTGTGTGGTTTGGTTTTAGTCTGCCAGGTGAGAGATTCACATGTTGTAGTTATTCAGGAGCAAAAACCCATTGTAGAAGGGATCTAAAGGGTGTAAGGCAGGGGTAGTCTATTTTCTGTCAAGATCCAGATTTCTTGGCCAAGGTATAATCAAGGTCCAGATTCTAGAGAAAATAATTTTAAAAAATAAATAAAGATATTTCAGTCCGTTCAAAAGCATCTGGCGGTCTGGATTTGGCCCATTGTCTGCCTATTGACTACCCCTGGTGTAAGGCTTAAGAGGCAGATAAAGCTCTCCACTCCAAGAAAAAGAGCATGGGAATTCCAGACAACTTAGCACCCCAAATAACCCCCAGCGGAATCCTTATGAGAGAGGATGTGGCCAATATAAATCTTATCCATACAGGTCCTTTTCTACCATCAGCTGAGGTGGTCATGGTTGAGCTTTTTGAAATATTCTAATTGGGCCAATAAATAGAGCAGTCTTTGGTGGTTAATGTGTATCCTGCAACTCTAACCCTTGAGAACTCTGTATGCACCTTATAGCTTTATTCTTCTCGATAAAGCATCTCATAATACAGGATCTTTTTCTGAAATCCCTGCCCATTATTGAAGTGCAGAATACATATTCCTTCTCTCATGAACTTGATTTTAAATAGGAGTCTACAGATTTCTTAAGAGATACCATCGTATCTGTCATTGCAAATGAAGTACAGTAATATTGCTGTACCTTTCATCTTCAATTCCTGTCCTCTAAGTGATATGATCCTAGAACACATGCACTTTGGGTATGTCTACACCCAGCCGCTAGTTCGGTGGCAGGCAATCGAACTTCTGAGTTCGACTTATCGCGTCTTGTCTGGACGCGATAAGTCGAACCCGGAAGTGCTCGCCGTTGACTGCGGTACTCCTGCTCGGCGAGAGGAGTACCGCGGAGTCGACGGGGGAGCCTGCCTGCCACGTCTGGCCCGAGGTAAGTTCAAACTAAGGTACTTCGAACTTCAGCTACGTTATTCACATAGCTGAAGTTGCGTACCTTAGTTCGAATTGGGGGGTAAGTGTAGACCAAGCCTTTATTTCAGAAACTATTTATTGACAACATTAGTGCTAGTTGGCTAAAAGTAAACTATTCACCATTTGTTAGTTTTTCCTCTGCTTCATATTCCAGACACTCAGTCATTTATTTTCTCCTCAGTACTTTACCCTACTTTTTGTTGCATTATCTGGGTTTCTAATATTGTCAGGCACACTTACTAATGGAATAAATATACTTCTGATGTGCTCCAATCCAAGTCACACACTTTTATAAGTGACTTTCTTAGTAGTTTTTATCTACAGTGCCAACAAGATTGATCAGATTTAGACTGTATTGACTATCTCTGTGATAGGGACAGGGAACAAACAAGGTGGCTTCTGTTGAGATATGCAACAACTAGATATACTTTACTAATGTTTTCCCGCCTCACTGGGAACAGTTACTGAAGCCTTTCCTCTGCCTGTCTTGTATTTTTCATATTGTTAGGATTTGCGATCATGCTCTCATTTATAATAGCATAGCACTTAGCACATCATGGGCTCTATCGGAAACAAATAAGCAGCAACATCCAACCATAGTTTAAGCTTTGTCTGCATAAAGTATTTGGCAAATACTTACCATTGAACATATCCATAAAAGTCAGTATTGGCTTGTGAAGAGAAATAAAAGGCTAAATTCTCCTGATAGTTTATTTAAAGTGAACAATTAAAAGTTTCCTTGTAATAGTGCTCTCTGCCAACATTTAATAAGAGATGGGCCTTTATAGGAACATCAGATCTGTCCTACAGAGTTTGAGGAAGTTTGATTTCAGACCCCATTTTCTGCCTGAACCTCATGATTATGTCCCATTGTGAATCCAGCGTTAATGTTCATTTATATTATAATAAACACATCTAAGAGTTCATCTCCCTTATCATAGTTAGTTAAAGAGCAAATATGAAATAACTTGTTATGGCTGTTGCTATTGCTCTATAAGTTCCTGAAGTATCTGTGTCCACCCAATTTATGGGTAACTTGGATTGGGTCCATTAGATTCAAGATGGTATTTAGAATCTCATTCTGCAGAAATTATGTCAAGGGACAGTCTCACTTAATGCTAAACAAAAACAAGAAAGCAGAGCGAAAAAAAGCCATGGCGTTACCAATTATGCCCCCTGTCAATTTCAAGACGCTGATCATGAAAATTACAGTGAACATCAGAGAGAGTGGCAGCACAGTGAAACTGATGAGAGATAAAGCAGTCTGCTGCGATGACACTTTCTCCCCATGTCCTGACTTTCCATTTTATTTTCATGAGAGATGGCTTATAAATGTACTCTGATTTCCATCCTTTTGTTTTTGTATTTAAAAAGCTCCAAAAGACACATTAAGGGGAGATAAGTAGTATCAGCCTTCTGCAATGAAATTTCAACTGAAACACACAGATTGTGACAGGACTGATTTTATGTGGAAATTTGATGTTCCTCTAGAGTCTGTTCTGTTTTTTCATTAATTCCTCTCTTGGTACTACAATAATAAAGTCTGTTTCACTGATTTTGTGGAGCTGCCCCCTAAGCCTTTGTTTTTTAGGGTATTCATTCAAATCTACTTGGGTACATATTCCTTCCATCTTCCTGTTCTCTTATATTCATTGTGTTTTGTCTATGTTTAGATTGTAAACCATGTTTGTGTATGTTTTGTCAAGTACATTTTAGGCACTGTATAGATAATATACATAAAAATAAATACAATTAAAATGCTCTATTTGCCAAATGGAAATTTGTAACCACTTTAGACTGCTTTAGACTTGCTTCACTTTAGACTGTTAGCTATTTCGGACAGGGACTGTCAATTATAGGGCTTACTGCACCTATGACCCCTCCTGGTCTCTTCAAGCGCACTACCTCTCAGGTGTCAGTCTTCTGGCTGTCAGCAGTCTTAGGGTGGAGTCACCAATTCTTTCATTCTCAGACCAGAGTCTGAGCAGCAAGCCTGTGATCAACCATGATAACCCAAGATAGGTAAAGTACCAGCAGTTCATTTCCCTCTGGGAGCAGGGACAGTATCCACTAACAGACGCCTTTCTTTAAAGTATCATTTATTTAGAACAAAAATATTTATACAAAACAGATTTTGGAAAACCATAAACCAGTTTATACAAATCCCTGCCTTTCTCCAAGGCTTGCTGTTCCCCAGATGCAGGGAAAAGCCCAACTTCTCAGACTCTGTCATTCTGAATAGCTGCTGAACTGACCTTCCCATTCACGCCCAATAAGGGTTTCTTAACTGATCAGTATTCTTTTGCTCTCTGGGCTTCCAGCCTGGCAAAATAAGGTTTGCAGCTTCATTGGAGTCAGGATTTAGGATCCTCAGACTTAATAGGTGCCTTCACTGCCTTTTGAATTTGTGCCAGTATCTTTTCCAGGGAGCCATTTTGCCTTCCTGTTTGCTCTTCTTGCATACCCCATTAAAAAAATATTGGCATATAATAAACATTTTACTACTCCAATATAACTTATACAGTCTCTCAGTAACTAGTGGTTACACATCAGGAATCTTATAGTATTACAAAGCATGTCCAAGACTGTCACATGATCCTGACCCTATATTGAGTCCCTGATCCTATATTGAGGCCTCTAGACACTATGACAATACATACAACTAAACTTCCATTGGACTTTAATTGTAGCAGGATAGGCACTTTGTGTACCAATGATATTCTAAGCACAATAAAGTCCTTGCCAGAAGAAATCATCCAGAAAGTTGATTGTAGAGATACAGATGGAAGGGAAGCAAGGTCAGAGCAGGCTGAGCCAGTTGAAGAAGAGAAGTTGCTAGTTGTGTTAGGAAGTGGGAAGAAATAGAGGCGGCTTTGGAGAGAAGAAAACCAAAATGCTTTGCGAAAGCGTATTCTATAATGCCAAAATTTTTGAGATTCATCCATCATTATTATTAAAGTTCAGTTGTACACTTTCCCCTCAATAATAAATTATTTTAGTTGTATACTAAGTATCATTGAAAAACATAACATCCCTACAAACACTCAGATCTGACAGCCAAGCTGTGTATGTTTTCTCTTCTACATTATCACCAGAAACCTTGACCCACCAGAGTTTTATTAAAAGGTAGTTAGGGAAATTATGCCTACTTCTCTGAATAGGAATTTGCAAGATATGGCATTATGTCAATATCACATACTTATTAATCATAACCACCGTACCTCAACTAAATCTTTAATGCAAAGAATTTTCTGCACACCATGCTCATAGGGAATAAGATATCCAACTACTAGACATTTACTCTCTCTCTGTTCATTCTCTCTTATTGTTCTCTGAAATGCTGCATTAAAGGATCAAAAGGCATTTTTTCCTTCACCATCAGTACATTAATCAGTCTTTTGAGATAGTAAGCACAGCATAGAAACTTGTGGTTTTCTAAACACAGTAACATAAGAATCATTGAATATCAGGGTTGGAAGAGACCTCAGGAGGTCATCTAGTCCAACCCCCTGCTCAAAGCAGGACCAATCCCCAACTAAATCATCACAGCCAGGGCTTTGTCAAGCCTGATCTTAAAAACCTCCAAGGAAGAAGATTCCACCACCTCCCTAGGTAACCCATTCCAGTGCTAAGAAGTCAGAACGATTTGCCCTATTTATAATCTTTACAGACTTAGTTATGAGTTTTGTAATTTCTCTTTTAAAAAGCGCATGCATTTTAGCCTGACTTTCAGAGGTGCTGTGCACCCATTGGCTCTAATCAGGACACAAGAGTTTGTGTTGCCACAACTGATGTTTACGTGGAAGCTTTGTATCCACAAACACCTTATATACTATGCCACCACCTGCACTGCTGAAACTTTTTGTGGCAGAAGTGACTTTCAGCATCCTTAGAGAACATGAAAGTCAGAAGGTGCACAGCTGCAAGTAACTCCAATCTGCCCAGTATTTTGTAGTTCCAGTCTGTGAGCTGGAACTTGAGTGAGAAATCAGGGTTTGCTCTCCAAACTCTCATAACTTCTTAACAGTATTTCAAGCCCTTCAGGTAAAGTTAAATTTTTCTACTCTCTCTCTCCCCCTCTGGGATAGAGAAAAAAGTGAAGCCTTTTAATGGGCTGAAAAGGCAAGTCTTTAAACCCCATCCTCTTCTGAAAAAGCAGAAAATAAAGCCTTTAAATGTACAGCATACCCAGTCATTAGACCTCTTTCCTCTTCACCCTGAAGAGGAAGCAAAGCCTTCAGTATAAAGGTGGCCTGTATTGAGACTGTTTGAACTTAGTAACATTACCTCTGTAAGGAGCAGATCTCCAATCCAGACACAGGCTGCTCAGCTGCTTCCAGCCCCTACTGTTAGCTTGCATTTCCTCTCCTGTGCTTGAAGCTGGCTTAATTTAGGCTAATGGGCTCCAACTGTTTGATGGTCCCACTAGATAGTCTTTGCCCTCCCCTACATAGAACCCTGACCTGAAGCCCCAAATTTTCTAACCCTATCATTCTCTTGCTCCTCCATGGATCTACTGTCACAATGTTACAATATTGTATATCATATTGTGGCAGGGTGGCCTCCACCCCTATGATCCCTCATGGCCTCAGGGTTGCCCTTCAAGCAGCCCTTTGCCTGGATTTCCCTCTTCCAGAGTCCTCGATAACTGCACAAAAGCTTACTAAGTATAAATAGCCCTAATGAGGTTAATTTGTTACCAAAAAAGGACCATAAACATAAATAGACGTCCCGCAACCAAAACCCAGAATTCCCCAGCACAGTCCATTAACACCAAGTACAGCTCCAGTGTCTCTCACTACACCTCACCCCAGACCCTCTAGAGGGGGTGCCTCTATGCTCGGTTTCATTCTCAAGTCCGAGTCTAGACCTGGAGACAGCAGCAGCTCACCCAACCCTCCTTCCCTAGCCTCCAACCTCATCTCTTCAGCTCTCCAGCTCAGAGAGCCAGCAGACCTCTCCCTCTACTGTTGGCAGCCTTAACCCTCTTTAGCAGTGGCTCTATGACTTAAGGATGTTGGTAGGTGACTCCCAACTATCTTCTGCTTTCAACAGCCTGATCTAGCGCCACTGCTCATCCAAAGAACTCAGTGTTCCCTCCTTCAGGAGCATCCCCTCTCTCAATCTAGGTCTGATGCGGAGTCTCTCTACTTCTCTAAATATCCTCTGCCAATACATGTTCTCTCTGAACTGTGGCTTCTAAGCTCTTCCTTGCCTTTGGGCTGTCTCTCATTTATAACTCCCAGGGACAGCTCCCCCCACCCCCACCCCTCATCACACCAAACTAGGTCACACCGGGACTGAACAGGAGAGCTGAATCCAATTTCATTTTTTCTTTCCACTTTTCATTCTCTAGAATTCTTAGAGGATCTTACTTGTTAAAATATTAATGGGCAATATGCATATATTGTTTAACAACAGCATCTATGATTGTTCTATACCCATCTGACAACACCATGATACTGAGGGACACGTCTTAATAGGGCCATTGATGAACTTCAGGACAGCTGAATCAGTTTGCCCACGGTTTTCAATCTCAACATAATGTTCCTGAGGCATGCCTAAATAGCCCATTTAATTAAGCCCTTTCAGGTGTTATTGCTCAGTTTATGTACAGATATGGATATAATAAATCATGGTAATTTCACAAACGAGTGTTATGTGGATTTTTGGCACATTGTACATTTATAACAACTTCTATTTTAAACATAAAACTGATTACAATGTTTGAGGTTTAAGCCATAAATCAGCAATTAAAAAAATCGGTATGCCAAGTAGAGGTGAAAGTAAGCCGTTATGAAAGTGGCCGCCAGTACAGACCAGTACACAGCCGACATTAAAGCGCTGCTGTGGCAGTGCTTTAAGCACTGTACCGGCAGGGCTGCCTTAAGGGAAGGGGGAGCTGCCCCAGGGCCCGGCAATTTAAAAGGGCCTGGGGCTCTCAGCAGTGGCTGGAGCCCTGGGCCCTTTAAATCGCTGCCAGAGCTCCAGGGCTCCCGTCCGCCGCTATCCTGGGGCTCTGGTTGTGATTTAAAGGGCCTGGGGCTCCTAACCACTGCTACCACATCAGCAGCTGGAGCCCCAGGTCCTTTAAATAGCCACCAGAACCATGGGTGGCACAGGTTGGGCAACACAGAAGGGCTGGCTAGGGGAGTCTGGCCCCGGCCCCAGCCCCACCCCTTCCACCCAGGCCTCACCCCTTCCAGGGCCCAGAGTCCCCCCATCTTGCCCAGGACCCTGGCTGCCCTGCATACCGGTAGGTCCTTTAAGTTACTTTCACCCCTGATGCAAAGTCATTTTAATGAATATGCATTAAGATATTTACTTTGTCATACATTCTAAGGAGCTTACATGATAACCTGAGCAAGAGTACTGTACACATGCATTTATATGATCGGTCTACTGGTCTTGAGGATGATTTCCTTTCTTTTTCAACAGGGGGAATAAATTTGACTTTATTCCTGCAGCCCACCCACCAACACCAGGCTTCTCTTCCAGTGTCGTATGACATTAGCTGTAGTCTCTGAAAGCTGACTGAATTAAGACATGAATTTTAAAGAGAAGCTTGATTCTATATGCTAAGGCAAAACCAGATCAAGATCCCCTGTACTAATCTAGGCCCCCAACTCAGCAATCTACCCCTATTATTCAGCCTAACAGCAGGCATGAGCTTAAGTGCTTTTCTGAATAGAGAGCTTCGAGCCTGATCCAAAGTCCAGTGAACTCAATAGGATTCATTACATCATCTTTAATGGGCTTTGGATCCGGTCCCTAGTGCTAGTTGCATATATTACAACATTCAAAACTAAGTTGTGGATATAGCAGTGACAATTTATGAGGGGACTGTATTGTACATGAAGCCCACAAATGTAAAATGAATATCATTGGTTAGATTGGTGTTTGGAGAATATATTGAAATTTTATCTATTCCAGCAAACAATTCTAGCAGTTAACTAACAACTATTCAATGGAGAAAACTGTTGAATGTACACATTCACAACATACTAATCTCAAGCTACCTGATGCATGATGAAAGAAAAGTTTCTTACAGCATATATTTGCATAAACTGTCTTAAAAATGAACTCTGAATTCTCTATCAAAGTCCAAGTTTTCTTACATGAGCAAAACAGGAGTCAGAACCACAAAAGTCATGATTTTAAATGGTCAATTGTCTATTTACAAAAAGCACTTGAGAGAAAAGAATGATGAAGTCATTTTTGCATTCATCTCTGACTGCAATTACTTGTAAGTTTTAGAGGAAACCACCAAAAAAAGTTCAGTTTTTCCAAAGCGTGAAAATTGCTGGACATCAGCACCTGTGAAATAAGGATGTAGGTATGCATTTGGAATCAGAAATTCCTATTCAGATTACATAGATATTGTAGAATAGCAGTACATTCTAGGTCCCTATGACTAGCACAAGAACAGCTGCCCACTGACTGCTATTGTGTCCATGTTAGATCACTTTAAAATGCTACATTACTTCTCTGAGAATCTACGTAACTATTGCCATTCTACAAAATCAACTAGTATATGTGTTTAGCCCAAATATTAGGGAAGAGGTATATCAAACTAATGTCTGTCTGGAATATAGCTTTTGGTGCTCACCAGTTCTCTGGCCACTGCTTTTATAGTAAGAAAATGAAAAAAAATCCATTTTTAAGCAAGATAAAAAATAAAATGTTGGTATTTAAGATACTTTATTGTGTCCTGTCATGCAATTTAAGTCCTTCCTTCTGGAGTTTCTATCTTAGAGGAATGGCACAGATCCAGTCTGAAGAAAACCAACCTCAAGCTAGATGAATGCTTCTGTGTACTCCTCTTCTAGCTAGGTGTGGTTGAACCTGGGGGGAGGGAAGCCATCAGGGCTAGTATCCCCACAATAGAAATACTGTGGGGGGCTGAACTATGTTTCCACCCCCGCCAATAATTCTTAGGCTAATTGTCTCATGTGTTCTGGCCAGGTGGGTCTCAATGGCTGTTGGGTGGCGGGGGAAGAGCATCCACCCTGACTCCACTGCCTACTCGTGAAACCCTAAATTCCCACCTCTGCCCCACTGCTCCTGACCGCCACCATGCCTCAGGCATAGAGCCCATTCTGACTTCCTCCCACTCCCCATGCTTAGTACAGTGCTCAGGGTGTTCAGGTTTCACTATGCACCATTGTCCCCACCCTTCCAAGTGCACTTCCACAGCCTCTGCTAGCAAACTGAAGCTCACTGTGTATTTATTAATGAAAAGAAAGGAGTCTGAGGAGTTGTTTCCTCCTTTTTAACTTCTTCCATTTTCACTCTAGGAGTTACTCTCCAGCAGTTATGTCAGATATGAAGCAGTCAACAAATAAGTTATACGAAGCACGGAAACAGGCAGCAATTCTCATTTATTTTGCAGGACAGCTTCATTGATCACTATTGTAATGGATGAGACTGTATTGATACTATTTGAGAGAAACTTTCAGGTAAGAGGGCAGATATTTTATTCTAAATGGGTTTTTTTAAATCAACAAATCCAATCAACCTTTTAAATATATTTTTCATAAAATATACATATCTGCACATAATCCTCTCAGAAAACCAATTGTGCCTAGACTAATAGATCCTTTTCATCCTGAAATAATCACCCAGGAACTTCTTGTGTGCACTATAGAGTATATACTAGAGATACAGTGAACAAATACTGCACTTGTTATGTGCATAAATACAATGAAAAATAGTCAGAATGCATGTAAGCCACCAAACTCCCAGAGTTGAATTTATTATTCTTTATAATGGAGTAGCACCTTGGAGCCCCAGTCATAGACTGGGACCCTATTGTGCTAGGCACTGTACAAACAAAAAGAAAGCTTACAATCTAAGTGTAACAAAAATCTAAGTGTTTTAGAATGAAGAGGCCCTCCAAGACTGTTGCCTCATCTCACGATATACCTCCACAACCCTTCAGGGGTGTAGCCAATAAAAGGCCCCTGCCCATAGGAACCAGTTGTCATGGTAACATTTCAATTCTCAGTTTGGAACTCTTTGCCATAACTCTGGTATCACATCTCATTTCAAATATGCTTTGGCAAACATCACCAGGTGACACTGTTACATAAAGCCTTCCATGCCTGTAAGGGACCTCAGTAGGTCATCTAGTCCAGTCTTCTGCACTGGAAGCAAGACTAAGTAGTAACTGGACCCTTCCTGACAGATGTTTGTCTAATGTGAAAAACCTCCAATGATGGAGATTCCACGACCTCTCTAGGCAATTTGTTCCAGTGCCTAACTATTCCAACGGGAAAATTTTCCTAAATGTTCAACTGTCACAAGGGTGCACTACTCACCACTAGTCTGGCCCCTCCTCCTGCTCACTCTGGGGATTAGCTCTCAAGGACAACACCCCTGTCCACAGTCTGCACACCGTTACTCTGTCTCTCCCTTTAGTCTGCAGCTCCTCTCTCACACCACAACCCTCAGTGTTTCCTTCATGACTTAGTCCTCCAGCTAGGTCACTCAGCATTCCCCCTTCTGGGGTACAGTCCATCAGCAGTCCTAGGCAGTCTTCCCATTCACTGTCTCAGTTTCTATGCCACACTCTCAGTGGCTGGTAGGAGAACCTGGGCCTGCCCTCTTCTCCAGATTCCAGTCCAGGGACCCTCAGCTCAGCAGTTCTGGGCTTTCTCTCTTCACCCTCACTGCTCCTTCCCTGGACCGCTTCCTACATTTCTGGTTCCCTTCCTTTCTCTAGGCAAACCAGCTCCAAACCTTCCTGCCTCTTCCCAGAAAGCAACTACTTCCTACAGCCTTTCCCAGTGACCCCCCAAACACTCCTCCCTCTTCCCAGGAAGTGACTCCCCTTTTCCAGCTGCTAGCCACTGTGGAGCCTGCTACATGGTTTATAGGCCCCGCCTGTTCCTGCACAGGTGAGCCTGTTCCGAATCAAACTCCCGCTCCATGGCTCCCGCTCCAGGTGGAGTTAATTGGTCTATCCAACCACCTTAACTCCATTCAATCCTGTGTGGGGTGGACAACCCATCACACCAACCTAAACCTCCCTTGATGCAATTTAAGCCCATTGCTTCTTGTTCTATCCTTAAAGCCATGAGAACAATTTGAAATGAATGGAAAGACTCCTATTGACATCAGTGACTTTTGGATAAGGACAAATGTGAGATCCTACAGGGTTTTACAGAATCAGTTACAGATTTTTAAAAGTGCCTGCATGCATAATTTGTACACACAAGTACCATGATTGGTACAAGTTCCACATGTTCCTCAAAGGGTTAAGACAGTGCACCAGGACTCAGAAAATAGAGACTTTATTCCCTGCTCTGCCAGGGTCTCCCTGCATGACCTTGGGCAAGTCAATTCATTTTTCTGTGCCTCTGTCCAATTGCAAAATGGGGACAAGAAAATAACCCTAGCTCACAGAGGTCTTGAGAGGATAAATCCATTAAAGTTTGTGAGCAGCTCAAATACTACACTGAAAAGTACCACAGAAAAACCTATAAATAAATAAATCTTAGTAACTGTGCAGCAAAATGGCTGGTTGTGTCTTAGTAATTGCATGTGCACAATTTAGAATCTGGTCATCTATTTTTAAAAGCATTTCGGTTGACCTTTAAGAATATTTCCCCTTATTTGATGCAGGACAATAATGCTGAATCCTTTTAACGTGAGATTTTTGTTAGCCTCAATATTCATTTGTATTCTACACACCCTCTACATGTTAGATAAATAATGTATATCCTTTAAAAACAGTTGATTTATTCAACATTTTTGATACTAAAAGTAAGGGTTGTGGAGGTATTTAGAACTTTAAGTATAAAGGAAGTGAAAAATGTTGTTCGGTGTCTATATTTTAAAGGGACAGAACAAGTTTCTCCTTCTTTGCTCTGAGGAAAGTAGGGTGCAGTAAGTAGCTCCTTATTGAGTCTCCATTATAGAATTCTATTTACAAAGAAATTTAGACAAAATTTTGCCCAAAATCTTGCCAACCTCATCCAGGGAAAATTATGGACTTCAGTGGTATTATTGCTTGTGTAAAAGAGATGAATTGACTATTTGTATGAAATAAAAGCCACTTTCTACAATACATTAATCATTTAAACAGATACCTCCTGCCACAAAGATGAGATTTATGTATTAGGGGACAATTAAAGGCATTTGATTCTTAAGATAAGGGTTTGCAAGGTAACCTTAAATTCAGTTTGATATAAGCGCATCCTTTTGTTCAGTTTCTGGACATAATTATATCACAATCTAGAGTGATTCTTATTATAGCCATCTACATATAAAGCACTACAGACAGCTAGGCACTTCATAGACTATAACTTTCAAGTACTTGACTGACAAATGGTTTACAGAATGATTAAAATTTGTGATTCCCCTGACTTTCGGGAGCACAAAATATATTTGTCTCCTGGAAAAGGTTTATCCATGGAATTGGGTTGAGATAACTTACTTTAAAATCTGAAATTTATAAAGAGAGGCATTTCTGCTACTAAATCTCCTAAGTTTTAAACAGTGCTTTTGTTCTCTGGAATACTTCTATATTTCCTTTAATACACACATAGCACAAACATACTCCCCTTATAAAAACACACAGGGCCATATATTGTGGTTTTAGGCAGGGCCGGCTCCAGGCACCAGGCAACCAAGCTGGTGCTTGGGGCGGCACCTGGAGGGGGGCGGCGCGGCGCTCCGGCCGCCGGGGAGAGCGGGGCCACAGCCGGGCTTGCCGCCCTCCCCCCGGCGCTCTGGCCGCCCTCCCCCCCCGCGCCCTCCCCCCGGCCGCCCTGCGCTCTGGCCGCCGGGGGGAGAGCCGAGCCCCCGCCGGGGCTCGCCACCCTCCCCCCGGGGCTCTGGCCGCCCCCCCCCCCCACGGGGGGTAGGGGGGACGGCCGGAGGCTTTTTTGCCTGGGGCAGCAAAAAAGCCAGAGCCGGCCCTGGTTTTAGGCTACTTGTGGCATTGGAAAGAGGTAAGGAGCTATTCAGCAATGGGTCTACACAGGAATTCTGGATTAATTCCTATAGGAGCTCTGGGGACCTCCTACTTGAGCAGCAACTCTGTCACAGGCTGCTGCATGTGTCCACCTTGTGCTGGCTCATCTCTGCTAGCCATTGCAGAGGTGGATCAGGGCCACAGCCTGCCCCTTTCCAGAGGTTACTGGTGCTGGTCAGGCTAGCACCTTTCTCTTCATTGGAATTGTGGCTGGCCCCTGTGTAGTTCATGTGTGTTGAGATGGAAGAAAGGAAGCAAAGAAGGCACCTAAGCACACTCCTGTCCCCTTGTGTAGCAGCACTGGACCAGATACAATCTGTTTTACAGTTTTTTCCTTGGGTTAAACTCAAATTAGCAAGAGAACCCAAGTTTCACATTTGCTTAAGTGTTTCTAAAACTGAGGTGGGAGAAGCCGGCTCCCAGGGCAATATACCCAATCCCCAGCAACTGGAGAGATCTGGAATTCTCCCAGTGGAAAGACCTACCATGCCAAGGCAGTGGAGTCAGCCACTTTTGGAAAGATCCCATCAGCAATGACTCGCTGAAACAACACCGAGGGTTCTCCCAGCGTCAATTCCTTACTGCGTTAAAACTGAGAGTGAACATGTATCCCACCAGGGAATACCTAGGGCGCGGCAAAAACAAAAAACGTTGTACAGTGTAGGTATTGCAATACCTCCTATGAATCGCTAATTGTGAGACTTCAAGTCAGTCACTTTGTTGTTACTCAAAGTGGCTTTAATCTTACTCATGAAACTACTTTCTGTGCTATTACACACGCAACACCTGTTCTTCAGGTTTGGAGTTTTGTATTTAAGGGACTATGTTTCCTTAGATTTGCAGTATAATCCTCTAAAGAAAACTATTCCAGAATAATAATTTCAGAGAAAATAATGGATCTGGATGGATTTAACCTCCTTTTCTAGCAGGTCATTTTGTGTATTCTCCGGACCTAAAATAAATTGAGAATAGATATGGATGAAAAACATTGTTGTAGTATTTTATCATTAAACGAATACAGACAGGACTGATCTTTCCCCTCTTAATCCACTTTCTATTGGTTTTAAAGAAATACAAAACAGGATTTATTCTCAAAATATATTTGGCTGATCTTTAAAATGTTGAAGTAAAAGTGAACAGAAACACTGCAATTACTAGCTTTCAGCCTCTCAGCCAACTCAGATAGTCTGCGATTTTCAGGGCCTAATGCTGAAACCGCCCTCTCCCTCCAGCCCATCTCCCCCACAAACTATGCCTAGGAGGTAAGACAATATACCTATCGGTTCATATTCTACCAGTCAGAAACCACTCAGACATACTTATCTCAGCAAAGTGAACAAAATAACTTATACATGGATCCGTTTTCTCCTTTCCCCAAGTGATTTATTTAAAATAAGAACAACGCTAGCTATAATTCCCCTCATGTGAAAAACTTGCAGCTGGCATCATTCTCCACCTCCAAACCAAAGAACAGTGATTTGGGCAGGAGAGATGGGTAGGGGCTGAAATACTGCTGCTTATCCATGGGTACGACCACATTGCCCTGTGATAGGCAGCTTGACATACATGGCACCTAAAAAGAGTGGTTGAAATCTTTGGCAGTAGAACTATTTACCTGAAAATAACAATAGTGCTTGGACCATACAGTAACAGTTTTGTCAGAATAAGAAAGGCAGAATTGAGCCCTTGGAGGATAGTATAAGAGATGTCTAAATTCACACCCAGGCTTGCATCTTTCTTCTCTTCATATTCAGAGTTGCAGTTGTGACAAGCAAGTTAAAAAAGAGCATTTCACTGCTATTTATACACATTAGAACTAGAAGAAGAAACCAGAGTATTGCATTTCCAGTATCAAACAGTGCAACTTTATTTTTCCAATATTTTCTATATCCAGGAGCAATTCTCTCCTGTAAAAGTTCTCTGACGTTCACTACTTTTCCTCGGGACAGGTATTCCATGGCAACTGGCAGCACAGGTTTCAGCACCATCCTCCAAGTCTGCCCTATTCTAGAAAAACTAACTCTATGTATAAAAGCATAATTCAGTTTCTATAGCCAGTCAGTCCTTGACCTCTCTATTGAGACAGCCAAAGAGACCAATTCATGTCAAATGCAGTGGTGTTTTTAGTGAGAAATGTGCAGCATTATAATTGTAAGCTGCCATTTTAAATTTCAGGGGGGGTTCCTGGGCCTGCTTTCAGGCTAAGGGACTCTGTAGGGATGCATGTAATTTGGCAGCATCAGGCATCCTGGAAAGAGCCAGCCTAAAACAAAGTGGTGTGAGTTGTGCCGCTCTGTCTTTGGGAGCAGCCTGCTTTCTCTTTCTGTTTTGGGGTCCTTGTGGGTTATCATTCTGAATTCTAAGAAGTCAAGTGGTGTGACAGTGCGACCTTCCGGCAAGCGCAATTGTTTTTATTTAACCTCTCTGTGTGTATGCTATGAACATAACAATAACCATGCATGTCCACTAGGGAAATGAAGTTCCACACTAGCCTTCAACTGGCTGCCGAATCTACACCATACCTAGGTGCATACACCTGTAGTTGTTCTACACCCCTTTCAGCACCCTGCTTTTATTGGGGGTAGGACTCAGATAAGTGTTTGACTTTTCCTGACCTGGTGATCTAATAGGAGGGAGAATAAAGAGAGAGAATATAGGACCCTGAGCTTTGTTCTTCTGTCCACTAGGAAGGAGGATGACATAAAACCATTCATTGTGATCATCTCAAGCCAATATCCACTGCAGGAAATCTGTTGGTTTGAGCTGGTAAAATATTAAATTTATCAACTGTAATTTTTGGAGTGAGTATACAGCCTATGTAAAGGAGTAAAATATTGTGACTTTATAAACAGAGGGAGAATTATGAGCTTTGCCTTGTCTTTTTCTTCTTCTTCTTTAAGGTTGACAAGCAATTAAAGTTTACTCTCATTTCTTTAGGTAGCTGGCCTTTTTGAAATTTTTCTTTAAGAGCTCCCTGTAGCAATCGAAGGCATAGCTTTTTGAGCACTTTAAAGAAAACTCTTCGTAGAAACTTTCCTGAAGGCATATTCTGAATTTTGTGTAGGATTTCCCTTCCCTGAATATGTTTCTTTTGTGAATGTTCTGATATGCATTTGAGGTGACTTTTAAATGACAAATCACTGAGCAAATTGTCCAATACATTCATTGCATCTGCCTCTTCTGAGGAATTGTAGGGATTTCTATTACTTCAGAAATTCAATGCAATTTTATTTCAATTATATAATAGCGGAGCCAAAAGTGAAGGCTAGTAAGAAGGCGATAGCAGAGGAGTTCTGAAACTTCTTTAAACTTATATTTGCCTGCCCAATTTCTTTCCATATAGCAAGATTGCTTAGTTCTAATACTAAAAATATCAATATGAATCAGTAGTACTGCATTTGGTTGATATTTCTGCTTCCTGATTCATTCAAGAGATGAGCATCTGCATGGTAAATCTTGTGTTTATCCTTTAGGGCCGCCTTATCAGTTATCTAGCAGAGACAAAAGTTATGCAAGTTCCCCTAATTGTTGCCTAGAGTGATTCCCAAAGGGTTATAGAAGGATCCATGGAGTCCTTATTAAAAGACAGTCATTCCATGATCATTTCTGAGATCTAAATGATGTATGTAATGCCTTTAAAAATGCAAACATTCTATTTCCATTTATATTGTTTGGGAAGAACAAAGCTCAGGGCAGTATATTTATCATGATAAATATACAAAAAGTTCAGAGGTAAGTCACAGTTACAATAATACAAGGAAAAGCCACTTACGAAGACAGCCATCATGTATCATGAAGTTGGATAGGCTAACAGGGATGGACTTCATCTAAACAGACAAGAACTGGCTTATATAGTGGGTTTATTTAGTCTAACTCAACCGTGAGTTAAAAGTGAGAGAGATTTATTTGGGTACCAATGATAAAATTTTTCCAAGCATGAAATTATTTGTAATTTTTCAAGTACCTAAAAAGGTGCAAATTGATAACCGACAAATGTTTGATACACAAACTTATGTGAATGGACAGGCTTCTATGAGTGGAAAAGCTTTTAAACTAAGTTTGGGGTAGGATCAAGAAAAAAAAACTATTTGGAATTGAAATACCTAAAGTATTCCTTGGCAAAGTTTATTAAACTGGTATTAAATGGGGGGAAATGTTAAGAGTATGTTGTGCCCTCCCCCACACACACAAGTTAGAAAGCAGGGAAATGCACAGTTAAGAGAGACACTTAAAAAAATTAAATTGAAAGTCAAATAATCTTAAAGTCACCTTAACTCTGTCTTTTGCTACTTAATCTTCCATCCTATACACTTGTTCCTCCTTTTGTGTAAGATGTAAATATTTGGGTGAAGATAGTTTAGAGGAGGAATTTAAGAAGTTCACATCATGTGGCTGCCAGTATCTTAAATCTACTGAATCCACGTCATTTTAATGATTTGCCTGTGAAGTGGAGGAACGCTAAAGTGCATGGATATATGGTTTCAAACATACTTGTCTATGCTATATGCATGATCCCTGGCCACTCTGTGCTTCTGGCATGTAAGTGACCTAATTTTAGTCTGGCCTTTAAGCGGTTTGTAGTTCCAGGCACAGTGTGACAGTGTGACGTGTATTCTATTCATAGTACAATAGCTAGAGCTGAGTGAATAATTAACACAAATAATTTATGATCAAAATTTCCGATGAGTGGATCATAAACATCTCAAATGTATTTCTCATTCAAAATTATTTGCAAATTTCTTCAGCAAACACTACTTGGTCTGCAGTTTGTGATCAGTTTAATATGAATATTAGACATTCATAGTATGCTGATCAATTACACAAATGACTTGGTAATTTTTCTGTTACTAAAGCAGTTAACCCACACAGAGAGAGGAATGTTTATTATATATTCAGTTGCAATATACCCATTTGATTGCTAGTTACATAAGGGAGCCAATCAGGGAACAGAAACAGTATTGCATAACTTTGTAATTAACCTCATCAATATAAATTTAAAATGTTATATGTAATTGCAATTTGCACTGTGTAGTTTAGTTGCACATGTCACATAAGGTAGGATACATGAAAGTATGTAGGTGTTCAAATGCTGTCTGTCACGGTATCTAACTTCAAGGTGCCTACAAAACATCACAGGAACACCACTTCTAGCCCATGGGAGATGCCAACCAGATGGGAGTGTGCTAAGCTTTGTCCTCCTCAGGCTGAAAGGAGGCGCCTAGCTTCAGTTTAGCGATCCACTAACAGGAACACAGTACCTTGAGTCAGGTGACTTAGGTACCTAAACTACTTTTTGAGGGAATGAGTTAGGTGCCTGCCTTGCTCCACAGAACATGGCTGGAGGAGGAAGAGCTGATGCCCTCATTACTTTTAGCCAAGTGATTAGAGCACTCACCTGGGATGTGGGAAACACAGGTTCAAATTCCACCTTCCTACCAGAGTGGTAGAAAGGATTTGAACTTGGGTCCTAAACCTCTCCAGAGATTGCTCTAACCACAGAGCTATGAGACATTCTGATATGGGGATCCCTCAGGCTCTTTTGTTGAAGCTGTTGCATTCTGGATAATTAACGAAAGAATGATTGGAGCAGGGCGTTGGACACAGGGTTTCCCACCTCCCAGGTGGGTACTCTAACCACTAGAATACAGAATAATTCTCTTTCTCAGGTGATCCACTGTGGATAAATACTTAAATGGTTATCTGGCTGGATTCTGAATGGGAGATAATCCAGTAGGCGGCATGCTTACTGGATTGGGCCCCGCATATGACTTAGGTGGCTGAACTCCTCTCTTTCCCTGGTTCATGAATTGCTCTGGGGCTCAGGCAAGAGATAGGTATCTGGATGCCTAGAGGGAGGCAGCAGTGCACATGCCCAGAGGCAGAAACATAAGTGCCTAGGGAACTTTTACTCTGAAAACTGAGGCGCCAAGTGAGTTTAGACATCTACAGGGTTTGGCAGGAGGTTTTTGGGTCATAGCGGAGCCAAAACTAGGACTTCAGTGCCTAAACACAAGATTTAGGCACCTGTGTACCTTCATGGATCCCACAGTATTGTTTCTTTACTCTGCCCACCCCTCTCAAGACACACTAGGGCTGGGGAAAGAGGAGGACCTCATTCTAAATTTTAGCCCAGTGGTTAGGGCACTATACCAGATTGCAGGATACCTGCGTTCTGTCCCCCCTCTGCCTAATGTGGTGCAGGGAATTGAACTTGGGTTTCCTATCTCCTATGGGTGCCCTAACTACTGAGCTATGGGATATCTAGTCTCTCACACTCTCTCCTGTTAAAGCTGTTCCACTGTGTCTATATCATTAAATATGCATTGGGACAGAAAGAGAGTGCAAACAACTCTACAGTCCAGTGGTTAGAGCACTCACCCAAGCTCCTTGATCCACATCAGGCAAAGAGAGGAATTAAGTCTGAGACATCCACATCCTGGATGAGTATCCTAACCACTAGACTAAAGGTTATAAGGGAGACATCCACCTCCTCCTCCCCCGCCGTTTTGTGTGGGTTTAGGTGTACTCTGAGAATGCCTACCAGACCAGGCCCCACAGGCAAGATAGGTAGGAGAATGTCTAGTATAAGGATTGTACTGGAACTTAGACATGAGTCAGTGCCTAAGCACCTAGACATAGGTGGCTGTGCAGATGCTCACTGGCAGAAATGTAGGTGCCTAGGGAACTTTAACAGTGGAAACCCAGGTGCCTCCAGGTTTAGGTGGCAGCTGAGGGGATTTGAGGATCACAGTGATTGCCTGAATGTTGGAGTTAGGTGCCTAAGTCTGTTTGTCAATCTAGCCAATAAATGCTTAAGACACTTCTGAAAATGGGGCTGATGCTTCAAAGTCACTTAGGTGATTTTTGAAAATTTGACCCTAACTAATTATGTATACATTAACAGAGGATCTCTCACATGTAGCAGGGCTCTTTTGAGAAGATGATCAACCAAACAGCAGGAAAAATACCCAAACAGAACAGAAAACTGAGACTCCAATTTAGATTTGAAACAAGTATCAATGATTGTTTCATTTCCCTTTTTATTTATTTCATGTTAACATATTTGGGAAAAAAGTAATTTCATAATACTGGAGCTTTATTAATGCTGGATTTATAGGTTTGGGTGTTCATTTTAAAATTGGCCACCATGAAATGCAAAACACTGGGAAAAGACGTGAGTTTGAATACAGTTCTGTTTATGTTGAGCTCTAACTCAGTTTTTTGTGCCATTGCTAACACTGGGCATGAGCATGTAAGGTGCGGAGTGCCCTCAGATCCTATTGATTTGAACTGGTGCCCTCATCCCACAGCAGCTCTTAAGGGCTGCTCAGTACCTCACAGGATCACGCCTTCCATGCCAAAGTCTCTTGGGAGGTTTAGGAGTTCTGACACAGATTGCTCACTGAATTTAACATGCTTGAGTGACATTAAGATGTAGCCAGGGGCCTGTGACCTTCTGAACTTATGATTTATCCTTGTTTAATATTTTGGATTTGCTTTATTAAAAAATGTTGAGGAAAACTAAGAAAGCTCCATTCTGATATTACTTTGTTGGAAAGAATTCACAGAGACTGTTCAGCTGTTCCTTAGAGCAGAGAATTTTAGAAGAGCTTTGAGAAAAAAAGACTGACATGATTACAGAGCTTCCAGTGTGACCTTATATAATTCTCTTAGGACCTGCTTTTCTGAACTGCATACAATGATACATGTTCAATTGCATGACTAAACAGAACTACAGTGATGGTGTATGTAAATGAGGTGTTTGTTCACACATGCAAATATTTTCACAATTGACCATTTGAGTATGCATTAACCAATTTTGCATGCTCAGCCACATGAACGGAACTTGGAGAAGGGAAAAAAAATGGGGAAGCCACACATACACAGTCTAGAAAATCAGAACCTTAACACCACTGTGCTTTAGTTTTTCCATATGTAAAATAATAGCAATAAATAATTCTCATCATCATACAGATATTATTATTTTCTTGTACCAGTTTTACTACACTGGCTTCCATCAATGTAAGTGAAAAGAGAATCAGGCTTTATGTATGGTTATAAGGAAAACCAATTCTGTAAGGTTGAGAGAATTAGTAAGTGATTTAGGTCAGAGTGAAATTTGATGATCTGTCTTTTACTGAATTGTGTTGGTATGAGATTATATTATGCTGTGCCACCAGGATTCTCCTACAGATTAGATTTTTTTTATGAAGCTATCCCCAAAGTGCAATATTTTAAATGAAATCCATACAATAATGGAAAGGACATGGAAATAGGATTAAGGCCAGTTTCAGGAAGATAACATGTAGCAGGAATATGTCCTCAGGCAAAATTATTAAGGTAAGAAAGGGTCCCTTTGGGCACCCTGAATGAATAAAGAGATAAAAAGAGCAAAGGAGAAGATATAAGCTGACAGCAGAATACAGGTAGAGAGTTAGTGTAAAAAGAGTTTAGCAGTAAATTAAAGAAAGAATAAGCTGCATGGAAGAGAACAAGGAATATGGGAAATGAGGTTATTTATATATATTGTATACAACAGGGAAAAGGACACTTAATGATAAAGTTGGCCATGTAAATTACACTGAAGAGAAAGTAGAAAAATTCAACATACACTAAGTATTTTCACTCCATAAAAGCCTGGTCCAAAGCCAATGAAGTCAATGGAAATATTCTTGCTGACTTTATCTGCTTTGGATCAGACCCTTAGAAAGCATTACTATATAGGGGCAAATCCCATGCACAAGGTGCTAAATGCAGCAGCATTGCACAAGGTCTTCAGAATCCACTTGAAGAAGGATGGGATGGTCCCACTCATCCTACTTCACAGAGCTGCTACAAATCTATATTCTATAGCATGCAGAACTTTGCAACAGCTCTTTGAATTGGAGTGTAATGGTGTGTCCCACATGTGGTCGATGTGATTTACAGAATTCTATTACTAGACATTTGTTAACTGGAACAGGATTTGGCCCTACATGATCAGGCCGAAGCCAGTGATACAGGAGTTACAAAATAATTTCAGGTTTCAGAGTGGGAGCCGTGTTAGTCTGTATCAACAAAAACAACAAGGGGTTCTTGTGGCATCTTAGAGACTAACATATTTATTTGGGCATAAGCTTTTGTTGGCTAGAACCCACTTCATCAGATGCATGGAGTGGAAAATACGGTAGCAGGTATAACTACACAGCACATGAAAAGATGGGAGTTGCCATACCAAGTGGGAGGTCAATCTAACGAGACAATTCAATTAACAGTAGGATACCAAGGGAGGAAAAATCACTTTTGTAGTGGTAATGAGAGTGGCCCATTTCAAACAGTTGACAAGAAGGTGTGAGTAACAGTAGGGGGAAATTAGTATGGGGGGAAATTAGGTTTTGTAATGACCCATCCATTCCCAGTCTTTATTCAGGCCTAATTTGATGGTGTCCAGTTTACAAATTAATTCCAGTTCTGCAGTTTCATGTTGGAGTCTGTTTTTGAAGCTTTTTTGTTAAAGAATTGCCACTTTTAGATCTGTTACTGTGTGACCAGGGAAATTGAAGTGTTCTCCTACTGGTTTTTGAATGTTATAATTCCTGATTTCAGATTTGTGTCCATTTATTCTTTTGCATAGAGACTGTCTGGTTTGGCCAATATACATGGACGAGGGGCATTGCTGGCACATGATGGCATATATCACATTGGTAGATGTGCAGGTGAACGAGCCCCTGATGGTGTGGCTGATGTGATTAGGTCCTATGATGGTGTCCCTTGAATAGATATGCGGACAGAGTTGACACCGGGGTTTGTTGCAGGGTTTGGTTCCTTGGTTGGTTCCTGGGTTTTTGTTGTTGCTGGTGAGTATTTGCTTCAGGTTACAGGGCTGTCTGTAAGCAAGGACTGGCCTGTAACATTGTGTGGAAATTCTATGGAAAATGAGTCTAGAGTCTTCTAGACACCCCCTAAAAAAGATTAGAAGGTATGGATCTGGCACTACAGACCAGTAAATCTTATCTTTGCCTCAGGTAAGGTACTGAAATCTATGGCTAGGGTTGAAATTGCAGTGAAATTAGAGGGGAAAGTACTTTCAAGCAAACATTAGAATGGTTTATAGAGAATAAATCTTGTCAGACATCTCTGAGGTCATCGAAGGAATTGCCAAAAGAAACAGATGAAGGAAATTTGGTTGCTGCAATCTATAGATTCCACTAATAAAGACACTTGTAGCACACAAGAAATAAATGGCTCCTGCATGGGAATGGAGGATAATATTCATGTTACATAAGAACAGCCATACTGGGTCAGACCAAAGGTCCATCTAGCCCAGTATCCTGTCTTCCAACAGTGGCCAGTGCCAGGTGCCCCAGAGGGAATGAACAGAATATGTAATCATCAAGTGATCCATCCCGTCGCCCATTCCCAGCTTCTGGCAAATAGATGTTAGGGACACCATCCCTGCCCATCCTGGCTAATAGCCATTGATGGACCTATCCTCCATGAATTTATCTAGTTCTTTTTTCAACCCTGTTATAGTCTTGGCCTTCACAACATCCTCTGGCAAGGAGTTCCACAGGTTGACTGTGCGTTGTGTGAAAAAATACTTCCTTTTGTTTCAAACCTGCTACCTATTAATTTCATTTGTTTGTGTTATGAGAAAGAGTAAATAACACTTCCTTAATTACTTTCTCCACACCAGTCATGATTTTATAGACCGCTATCATATCCCCCCTTAGTCATCTCTTTTCCAAGCTGAAAAGTCCCAATCTTATTAATCTCTTCTCATATGGAAGCTGTTCCATACCACTAATCATTTTTGTTGCCCTTTTCTGAACCTTTTCCAATTCCAATATATCTTTTTTGAGATGGGGTGACCCATCTGCGTGCAGTATTCAAGATGTGGGTGTACCATGGATTTATATAGAGGCAATATAATATTTTCTGTCTTATTATCTATCCCTTTCCTAATGATTCCCAACATTCTGTTCACTTTTTTACTGCTGCAGCACATTGAGTGGATGTTTCCAGATCCACAATGCCTCCAAGATCACTTTCTTGAGTATTAACAGCTAAATTAGACCCATCATTTTATATGTATAGTTGGGATTATGTTTTCCAATTTGCATTACTTTGCATTTATCAACATTAAATTTCATCTATAATTTTGTTGCTCAGTCACAGTTTTGTGAGCTCCATTTGTAACTCTTTGGACTTAACTATCTTGAGTAGTTTTGTATCATCTGCAAATTTTGCCACCTCACTGTTAACCCCTTTTTCCAGACCATTTATGAATATGTTGAATAGGACTGGTCCCAGTACAGACCCCTGACGGCCACTGCTATTTTCCTCTCTCCATTCTGAAAACTGATAGGAATAAATTACCATTTGTTTCCTATCTTTTAACCAGTTACCAATCCATGAGAGGACTTTCCCTCTTATCCCAGGACAGATTACTTTGCTTAAGAGCCTTTGGTGAGGGATCTTGTCAGAAAATTTAAGTAAAATCTAAACCTTTCCTCATGGCAGCAGTAGACAGGCCAAAATGCAGAACAACCACTGTGGTTTTGCTGCATGAAGGGAAGGTGGAGGAGGGTCTGGAGATGTCACTCAGAGTCTCATTCAGAAGCCTTTCAGAATCATTCAATCCCTTGCCAGCAGCCCACTGCATAGGGAAACTTAGATTTGGGGTATAGGTTGGTTGTGGAGTCAGGGTAGAATGGCCAGTGAATATACAATTTTGTGTGGTTCCACAGGTCACAAAATCAATCTGCAGTGTGTGTTGCACATAGCAGCTATGGCTCATCTGATTGCCCAGGGGTAACATTAAAAGCTGTATAAAAGGCTGCCCCATATCCTTTTGCCCTGATGTGGGTGTGGAAGAGCCTATCACCCCAGCATCGATATGGCCTCTCCTCACCCGTTTACTTGGATGTTGTGCAGGAGTTAAGAATTTCACACTGGCACGACTGGGCCCCGGACTTGCATATGTGTTGGGATACTATTTAAAACTACTGTAATTGGCTTTCACTTTTGAGGAAAACTAACTTGTTAAAACAGACAAATCATGGAGACTGAGGCCATGGGGAAAAAAACCCGAAACATGGAATTCAAAAATAGACAGTAAAATGTCATGTGTTTAGGGACTGACAATACAAAGAAAATATACACTGAATCATATTTTTAGATAAATAGATAGGTACAGTAACTGGCTGCATATAGGGACTGAGAGTATGCATTAGGAATAAGATTAAGAGAGTTCTAGGTTATATAAACAAGGCAACTAATTGTCAGTCAAAGACAATAATGTTTCTCATTTACAAAGTCCACATCACATATCAATTTGATTACAACTCAAATTCTGGAGTGGGTAACAGAAATAAGAAATTCAACCTGCTTCTGCTCCTACAACATTTTCAGTGACTTTAATGGGTGCAGAATTAGGCAGTCACTAGGAGGATTGTCTGTTAAAGAAATGCTCCTTAAAATGAATATATGTTTAGCGACGAGAAAAGCTGACTGAGCAGGGTTCTTACCACAAGCATGAAATACTTTGTGGCAGAGGTTCTTAAAATGTGGGTCAAAACCTAACAATTTTCTGGGTAGGGTCATGACCTCCCTTCTCTTTTTTTTTCATTTGGAAAAACAAATGTCTTTAGCCCTCATGTTGTGGAGATAACCTCAAACATGTGGACAAAATACAAACCGACAGTGATGATTGCCTGAATCTGCAGAGAGACTGGAACAATAGCTCAGAGATGTGTGAACTCAATCAAGGCCCTGTGGACTCTGTGATTCTGCAGCCATGGATGGGAGTTGATGGGCTAAAGGGATGTGATGGAGTGGTTCCGATATAGAAAAAGGGGTCTGGCTATGGAAAAGACTAAGAACCACTGCCTTTAGGAATCAAACAAAATTCTAGGAAGACAGCTTTCCAGACTGAAGAGGGTATTATGCATGGTCTTGATGTTATTACTAGTTTTGACTATATATCAGAAAGATTTTTCTCTCTGCTGGGAACTGGATTTGAAGTTATTGGAAACAAATAGTATGAATGGAATAAAACCAGTTCAAGTGTGTCTGGGCACACTTATTGCAATTGCACCCACTTATACTGGCTTATATTTGGTCCAATGTTTTTTAAGGGAATGAGGGATGGATTTGGTGAAAATCTGATTATTCTCCGCCCTATAACTGTATGCATATCTTTGTGTGCCAAAATAGCTATGCCCTTTTGCACTGAAGAAAGAATAGAATTCAACCTTGACCCTTTTCAGCTCAGTTTATTCCTCAGGAGAGAGATGAGGGTTTCTACAATGACATTTAACATCCTAACTTTTCACTTCATTCATTTCACAAATCCTTCACTTTTCAGCCCTCTTGCATCAAGTATAACAACATAAAAAGAGCCATTTACCAGCAAGGGCTGTGGAAAAGATTAAATATATGGATGAGACTTGTCTTCTGGTAATAGAAAGTAAGCATACACACAGCTGCACAACCAGGGAAAGCTTATTTTCATATGACCTGTTTAAAAACAAAATTCTATTTCCTATCCAAAGGTACTTGGAACATGATAGCAATAACTATTTCCTAATTAAACTGGGAAATGGGAAAAATAATTGTTTTATATAGTGAAAATATCTTTTTAAAAGAGGACAGAAACAGAATATATTGATCATATTGGAACAATGCTCACCATGCTAAGAGAAGAAGGAAATCAATTAAAAAAGGAATATCACAATTCCTTAGGGCTTGTTTACACTACCAATGCTACAGCAGCACAACTACAGATCTGTAGCTGTGCCACGGTAGTGTGGACTTGCTATAGCAACCAAAAGGGTAGGTCAGTTACAGCGTTAGCTGGGTCAGTGGAAGATTTCTTCCATCAACCTTGTGGAGTCTATGCTGGGGCTTAGGTCAGTTAATTACTTCTATCAGGGATGTGAACAACATAGCTAGGGCAATCTAAGTTTTAGGTGTAGCTCAGCTCTTAGTGCATAGTAATGTAATTTAGGCTGGTTAGATCCCTTCAGAGCCTGTCCTGAACAAAGCTTTTCTCTACCATGCCAAGAGAAAACAGTATCTCGTGTGTGATTAAAAGGAAAAAGAGCTCTGATAATTTTTAAAGAAAATTGTCATTTCCAAACTTTCTAAGCCTTTATATAGAAATAGGACTGAAAAATAATTCTCTTCTTGCCTAAACCAAACAACATTGTTGGTTGAAAGGCTGCATACACAAGAACATCATCGTGAGTTTGATTACTATTTCAACTATTAAACTAAGAGAAACAAATTAGAATTTGAAAATACCAAATTTAATATTATAGGGAAATCTTGTAGTCATTTGGTTTTCCAGGCTTTCCAATACTACATATGTTATCCTATATAAAAGAAAGCTTTTACATTTTAAGTTAACAATAAAACAATTGTAGCCATGCAATTTCTGTGGTTTATGTAGAGGCAAGGCAAAGAACAAGGGAAGTCTATGAAATTAATTTGATGGAGATGATCGCTAAGGCTTATTCCTAAACAGGATTACACATAGCAAAACAATGTTCAGATTTTGTCAGACAAAATTAAGGTCCGGTTAAGACACTCTGGTGTAAACAAATTATTAGGTGGGCGGTGGGGAGGAGGAGGTTGTCTACCAGGTTACAATGTTACACATACCAACCCCCTCTCTCGCCCCCCCAAAAAAGTAGAGTTCCAAATGACTTCCCCTCCCTGCTCCCTCTACTCACCTATCACTAGCTTCTTCTTTGTTCCAAATTTTCTAGCCACTCTTGGCGTGAGACACTTCTGCCCAAACTGAATAGGCTCCTCTTCACCTTACTGGCTGTTTCTTGAATGCTTTGCCTAGTTATAAAGTCTCTTCATTTTGCAATTCTCAACCAAAGTTCCTGAATACTTTAGGGCATACGGAGGGGAGATGGGGTGATTGTATTTATTTATTTTTGTACAGGTTGGATATTTAATTTTCTTTTTCACCAGGTCAATAAGGAAATCTGAAAAAGGGAAATGACATGTTATCATTCAGAATTTTTATTTTGCTGCTGAGTCAGAAGAAAATCCATATCACAACCCCTGATCTATAATGATCATAGTTGCTTGCTCTGTGGATTAGAGATGAGTCCCATCTATATCAGTGAATGATCCACTGCAACAGTGACCAATTTGGGAACTTCCACACTCCCAGCCTTTCAGGCAACTCAGCCCAAATATCATTTGCTGTGTATCTGAACCTGTTCTTGAGTGGGGAGGGTAACAGCAATATCAGTTGCTTGTGGATTAATTTCAGTTTCTTCTTTTCATTGCTGTCTTTTGAAAGAGACCCATAACTTGTCCTATGTGACTTAATGCTCACAGTAAATACAATTTTAAATGTGATGGAATCTTCCACCAGTTCTACATTCCTAACATCTCCATATGCTGGTGTCTCTCAGGAAGGTGGTTTCTTTCCCCCTCTGTTCCATTTCTGCTTTCCACTGAAATCTCAGCCCCATGTCAGCTAGGGTTTTTCTTGATGGTTTTTCCACGTTTTTAGGCAAAAGAATGTTTTCAGATTAGTTCTTAAGAAAGTTTAACTACTGTGAATATCAGGCTTCCTTAGCCTCAGCAGAGTACTGTATGAGAATCTCCTGTAGTTGTTTTGAGTAACAGATCTAAAAAGAGTCATCTCTACCAAGCACCATGTTTTCATGTAGCTTTGAAACCAGCCTCAGGTACAGTGAAGCAGAAGACTTGAAACTAATGGCTCCTCAGAGTAAATACATTTTTACATATATGTTTTAGTACACTACAGGATTCGTGTTTAGTGTGAGCCACTAAGCCACAAAACCCCATTACATTTAACAACATTTGCACAGTGAAATTTCCACACATTCTACTGAAACATGTTGTAGGGGCAAAGATTCAGAACACAAGGGCAAGACAACCAGATAAACAAAGCATTTTCTGCCACTTCTCAGGCCTTTCATATTGAGTTACAGAAGCCCCTCTAGTGAAGTATAACCAGCCAATCTAACACATAATGCATTAAAACATACCCATGATTATGAGCACAACTTTTTGCTGATTCTCATTATGAAGGATGTCATCTAATGTCAGATACAAATTTTAGACATTATTTGTCACTTGAAAATATTAGACATTTTCATTCATTAAACTGAAGTTTTAGAAGAAGTAATTCATACCAAAACAGGTAATGTTTGTTGCATTATTATTAATTCTTTGAACCACACCACCTCTTTTAGCCTTAAGTGAAAACAATTAAACAGAAAAAAATAAATTCTATTCATTTTGCCTGGACTATCTTGAGCCACAGTGTGACCATCCTCCTACTTTGAAAACATTACTCATGAAATTCATTTCATGCTGCTTAAAATTGTCCTTCACTGGTGTTTTACTTATGGCCCTCACTTGGGCACTTAGTTCCACAACAAGGCTTTGGCAGGTTGAGTCTAGTTTTCAGATTCACTAGATGCTCATCATTTTTTTAAATATACAGTGAAAACTATCCTAAAGTGACTGCTTCTGGGACCAATAAACAACGGCTGTTTAACAGCCGTGGTTTTCTAATAAAGGTGGAACAGAATTGCCATCAATAGAACAAGGTTAGAAGTGGTGCCTAAAGAGGTGTAACTCAGATACCCTTACACTCAGACTTTCCTTACAGAGACACTTACATCCAGTGTACAGCCTACTTGGAATAATTTACATGCTGAAATGCTGCAAGAAGATGTAAGTAAGAGGCATGCACCCTACTTTAAGTTGTACCACTTCTAGGTCCCCAGCACTCGTTATACTACCACAGACTTCCTTACACATGGGTACAGCGAGCACAAGCATTTGAAAGGGAATGTAGCTGAGTGTTATGCATCACTCCTGAATTTGGCTCAATATTTTTGGAGGTATTTGGGGGCAGTTTCTTAAAACAGGAGGTTGCCTAATTACATTGCTCTTTTATTCATGTGTTTAAGTTTATTCCATGTTCCTCCAGACTGATGGAATGCCTTTGCTTGAACTGACCCAGTAGGCTCAAATCAATTCTCAAGACTAAATTTTTCTGTGATGCCCACAGAAAAGGGGCCAACTAACAACAGAGATGTGGAGGGGTAATGAGGTAAGTGTATTTATCCCCACTACCCTCAATGTACATAACTGTATGTAGAACCTGTATACATTTTGAGTGTAACGGGCTCCTTCAGTCATTTCTTTAGATTGCATGTTCTTTCTGACAAGGGCTTGTCTTCATGTGTGTGTACAGTGCATAGCACATTGTGAGGGCTGCCAAAATAAAATAATTAATAACAGTAAATAAATAAATCCTTCTTGAAGGGCAGCCTTTAAAAAAAAAAAAAACAACAACAACATGTAAAGTTCTGTTTATCCTGCCAGAGTCGGAGCTTTTCTCCCCCACATGAGAACAACGTCTGGATTCCTTGCTCCCGCTTCCCAAAATGTCCACTTTGGGAAGCCAATTGTGTGGAAAAAAAATGCAGGACTGGGTCCTTGAATTGTAATATGGTTAAAGCTGTTTTTGATATTCTTAATTGTTCTATATTGCTTTTTGACATTGTATTGCTAGTGATCGTTAGAGAATAAATTAAATGTGATAGCCAGTTCCTGGAAGTGCTGCTAATGTCTCTCTGTATGAATTGTGATTGAATATGGTAAGAAATGGGGGAGTAGAGTTTATGCCCTCAAAGATCGCAGAATCTTTGACAGGCCCAGCGATACTTTTTTCTTGTTGTTCTTAAAAACTCTTAGAACCATTTTGATCAGTAATAACTGGACTCAATGCATAATACACTTCAGTCTAAACTATTATTTCATGGCTGGTAAGTGCTTTTTTATAAGTTACTACTTAAATATAAATGTCTAAATTGTACAGTTGTCAGCTTTAGGGGCATAACAGTCTGTGGCTATATAATGCCTTAGTAAAAGAAGAGTTCCCAAAGGCACTGTATAGACATTGCACTGAGTGAATTTGCCCAGTAAACTGCTTCTTCCATTCTGTTCCTAGAATCTAAGATTAATATTAATTAGTGCATCTCTAGGTCAGCATTACAAAAAAATGCAGCTGTAAAGTTAATAATGATGGGATTCTAGTGATAATTTAGATGGAAGCAGGTTTTCTTTCTGCTTAAGGAATGTTTTTTCTTCCCATTTATAGATGCAGCATGAGTTACTCTGAACCTTGCAAATTTTCTTTAAAGCAGAAAATATATATCATGCCAATACCACATCCGGACAGCAACAATTTGTGAATGGGATTCCAATCATACCTTTAGGATGGGCCCCCGAACTCCCATCCTAACCTTTCCCTTCCAGTCACTCAAGTTGTCCATATTATCTTACAAAACCACTAACCTCTGCTCCTTGGCTGCCCGAATCCTGATATGGCAGTTCAGCTCTTGGCCTCACCAGTAGCTGAGCTTTTTGGCTTCCACACACCTTTTCGTCATTCTTCTTTCATCTGATTCTCTTCCAAGCTGAAGACATACTCTGTAGCACTAACCCTTCCCTTTAAGCCACAGGATGTTTGAAGTATTTCAACACTTTTAGGTCCCTCAGCTGCAGGTGTTGCTTCCAGCCCACACGTAACAGCTGTTCAGTACCTGATGAAGGGAACTGCAGCAAGTCCAGCATACTGGGGTTCCTGCAGAAAGCAATTACAATGAGAATCCAGCACTTGCCAAATGCCCCTAAAGGAGGGATGATAATGGAATCCCTATTGCAAATAGCTGAACAACAATTTCCCAGATATGGGCTGATCTAAGGGGTACTTTAGTAGAAATGATCCATATACAATTACTTGTTCTTTTTGAAGCTCTTATGGACAGTGACACATCTAATATGTAGCGATAAGCCATCATATATCAATATTTGTTGGTTTTAATGTTCAATAATGATAGATGCTGACAAATGCTAACAGCTGCAAATCTTTAATTGCATTTAAACAATCAATTCTAAACTTTAAAAGAATGTTTAAAAATGAAATGAAAAAGATCAAAATTCTGAGAAAAATCAAAGGTAATTGTGTTATATTGATTTTGAACTGCAAATGCAATTCTTTCCCCCCCCTCTGCCTTATGATAATGGTGAAATGTGCATCCTTTGTCACTACACTTACACAGACATTAAGCTATTCAATAGGTTTCTGGCATGAAAATGTGCTCCTTTAAAAACAAACAAGAAAAGAATGACTGTTGTAATGGAAATACTAGGTGTCTGGTGAGTGCGCCCTGATTGTGTGATGAGACTGGTACCAAGAAAACAAAGTAGCTTTTGTTAGCTGTAAATATCCATTAAATGATATACAGTCCTGCCCCTTTAAAAGTCTTCCTGTACAATGAACTCCATAGAACACTGAGCTACTGAACATTGACACTCCCTACCTATTTTTAATGTGATCAGTGCATTGTGGTGGACTCCATTTTAAGCAGTGATGGACACTGTTCAATGGCTGCTCACCCTAGTGCCTCAAACTCCTTGGGTGTAAAACTTAGAATGGAAATCTCACAGGAGTAAGCTTCCAAGTTTCTAGTGTTGCCCTCTGTCCAGCAAGGCAGGCAATAACATAAGAGCAGACTTGCTCAAAGTAGCTAAAAACATCTACTTCCAGCCCTAGCCAGAACTAGGAAACACTGAAGTCTGGGAAAATGAAAAGGGTTTAAATTAGAGGGCGGAGAGGGAGGAATTTTCTGTTAGTTTTGCTTCTATACAAACCAGCTCTCTCAACCTTGATTTTAAGCAGTGTGCAGACCATGTTTAGTGGTTACTCTCGGGCTCCTCCCCTGGGCCCTCCTTGGTTCAACTCCCATATACAGAGCCATTCTGTCTCAACTCAGCTGGGGCAGTGGTGTTACCTTGGATAAAGGAGGAGGGGTGAAAATAAGTGGAGCAGTTGCTTGCCTCATATTGTAGGTTTGTCCATTAATATGGTATATTTTGCTACCCTCTGCTTCATGCAGTGGATAATGGTTTGTGACTCAAGTTCTTCAAGTTTAAATGAGAATGTGCCTTTGGATAAAATGGATAACAGATTTAATATCCTGTAATATATTTGAAGAATGACCATACACAGAATGACACCAGATGATCTATACACTGATTTCTTCCAATTCTTTGGTGAAGGCATTTGGGATTAAAAAAAAAAAAAAACAAGCACAAGCTTTTTAAAAAGGCACATCAGTGCCCTTTTGAAAAGTACATGGCATCTGTATAAATTAAAGGCCTTATGTATTAAAGGTTGGACTTTAAAAGGCCCCCGCGTCCCACTGAAATTCTATGAGTTGGACACTTAATTCTCTTTGACCTTTGAAAGTCCCAGCCCAAAAGAATAAATGCAGGACTATGGCAGAGAACAGCATTGCAAGCTTCCTTATACTTTACTGTTTATGTATCTTAAATCCGATCTGGAGTTTGTAGGGGAACCACCATTACAAGTGAGAGAACAGTTGAGTTATCAGTCTCCGTTCAGTCCTTGGCTTCTCTGCGGAGACTGCTCCCTAGCATTCCAAATAGATCCATTTGCGATGTGGACAGCTGCCACTAACTAGGAGGTGGAAAACAACAAGTCATTTTACATAAGGGCAGATTGGCAGAGGCCCTGGAGGTTTTTCACCTTCCTCTGCAGCGTGGGGCCTGGGTCACTTGCTGGAGGATTCTCTGCACCTTGAGGTCTTTAAACCATGATTTGAGGACTTCAATAACTCAGGCATAGGTTAGGGGGTTGTTACATGAGTGGGTGGGTGAGATTCTGTGGCCTGTGTTGTGCAGACTAGATGATCATAATGGTCCCTTCTGACCTTAAAATCTATGAGTCTATATCTCAGTGCTGCAGTGTTAAGCAAGGTAGTGTTCCTGAAATTAATCTTATAAACTAGTGTGTATTGTTGCTTTGGGAACCACAGACCTGGTAATTCTGTGACTGTTCAGTGGAGAAGGGGCTGGACACTGCAGGGAAAGCTCCAACTATTCAGGGGTTGGCGTGTGCCTATTGCTACTTGCACAGAGAGAGCAAGGTCTGCAGGGGAATGGAAGGCAGTGCTTGTGCTGCTAGAGGCTGGTGGTTTCAGGGAGCTGACCCACAGCAGGCAGCAAGATTGCTTCACACTAAGGGCAGGTCGTGGTGAGGTGCCTGGCAACCGTGGGTATCCCGGAGGAGCATCACACATACTTAGGTAAATATCACAGGAGGAATCACTAGCTCATCTAGTCTGATCTAGTATGTCACAGGCCATTAAATTTCACCCAGTTACTCCTGTACTGAGGCCAATAATTTGTGACTGGTGACAGCATAACTTGTGTTTGACTAAAATACATCTTCCAAAATATCATCCAGTCTTGATTGGATGATATCAAGAGGTGGCGAATCCATCACTTCTCTTGGCAGTTTGTTCCAAAGGTTAATCACTTTCCCTGTTAGCAATGTGCGCCTTACTTCTAATTTTTACTTTTTCTGGCTTCAGCTTGCAACCTTTGGCTCTTGTTTTGCCTTTCTGCTCTAGGTTAAAGAAACCTAGAGTACCCAATATTTTCTCCCTATCAAAGTACTTATACACTAATCAAGTCATCTCTCACTCTTCTTTTTGGCTAAATAGATTAAGCTTTTTCAATTGTTTACTGTAAGGCATTTTCTCCAGCATTTTATAACATGCTCTTGGTCATTGATTAACCCCAGAAGCAGGATGGCTAGTTTGGTGGTTTTGCAAAAAAGATATTAGAAGAAGGAGCTAGTTTGGTTTATAAATAAACTTTCCCTTCATGTGAACCAATATTTCAGTGCCCAGCAAAGTGAAATTTCTTTGAGTCACTGTTGTAAATTGGCTCCCACATTATATCTTATTGGACGATTTGCAGATCTCCCTGTGAGGAGGCATTTTAATCTGGAAACTAATCCACATGTTAATTAAAGCTACAGTTAAATTTGCAGACAAAAATATATTTAGAAAAAAACCCAAAGTACACCTCTACCTCGATATAACGCTACCCAATATAACACGAATTTGGATATAATGCAGTAAAGCAGTACTCTGGGGGGGCAGGGCTGCGCACTCCGGTGGATCAAAGCAAGTTCGATATAACATGGTTTCACCTAGAATGCGGTAAGATTTTTTGGCTCCCGAGGACAGCATTATATTGAGGTAGAGGTGTATTAACTCTAACCCTGTGCACTAGGAAGTCAGAATATATGGACAAAGGCGGAAGACAGCACAAGGATCCTTCCCAAGCCACATTGTGTCAGGCAGCCATAATCATACAGAGGAGTGGCAGACTACCTAAAAGAGAAGAAGTGTTGGTGCCATGGCCCTACCCCATCTGCAGTAACCAGCAAAACTAAGATGGTATAAGGTGCCGGAGTGACACTTCATCTTTCCAAAGTGCAGTGGAACTCCCATTCCAGTGTACAATCCTCCTAGATCAGCAACAAGCCCATTGGGGACTCCTGATGTTCTATGGCTGCACCTTACCTTGTTTAGTGTATAGGAATTGGGTAATAACTCTTTAAATATTTTGTGAGCCTTCTAGTGGCCTTCCCTGTCTTCTGTGTTTCAGAAGCCAACAGAACTGTGTAAGTGCAGCAATGTGTGTGTGTGTATATAGATATATACACACACACTATATTATTACATATAAAGAGAGAGAGAGCGCGCGCGCTAGGCCAAGCATGGTTTATATAGTTGATAAAAACATCTATTTGTACCCCACTAGGCCTGTGCCCTTCATATTAAGTATTTTGTGCAAAGAGCAAAGGACAGAACACCCTACTTTCTTCCTAAAGCCACAATCCAACCAAACAAAATAAGTACTGCACTGTTTACAAGGGAAAGTTAAATGGACGACCTATTCAACACTTGGGCAATACGACATACTTCTTTCAGTGTTTCCTTAATGAGTCCATCATGTCTAGGTGTTGAAGGATGTGTAGCACTTCTATCTCATAACTATCAATTTCACACAATATCAACATTTCTGTACTGCAATTTCCAGTGAAAATAGAGTTTCTATAAAGTGTTTATCATCACAGGCAGAGCCTTCTTGACATTTTTCCATCAGCTGAATAATTTAATTATGTATAGTTGTTCCAGGTAGTGATTGTGGGGATGTACACTGAAAATACAAAGAGAGTATGTGTGTCTTCATTACAGGATCAAAGTAATCAACAAATTTACCTGAACCAAAGACATTCTCCCTGAGCGTGTGAAAGGGTTTATTTTATGGCACTGTCTTCCTCAGAATTGTGTGTTCTACTAAGAGAAGAACTGCAGGGTGCAATGTAGCTATCTCAAAGACTTTCTCAGAAGCACATTTCTCCTTCACTGCTGAACTTTATAAACAAGAGCTCAAGTAAATACCTTTGTCCCTTTGTCAGTCACCAGATGAAACTGCATTAAAGAGATGTGAAGCTGTTTTTGCTTTACAAAGAATTAGCTACAAAAACAATTTTTAAAATGAAAAATCTGTAATTTTTTGTCTAGGGCAAAATTTTGCATTAAACAACATTTTAACATAATTTGTTTTAAGTGGACAAAATTCCTGTGAATTACACTATTCCTAATCTAGATTTTATGCAAGTTATGGAAATGACATTTTCAAATAGGAAACATTTCCTTAACATAGAAGATATGACAAATCTGAGATAAATAAGACAAATCATCTCTTACAAATGCATCAAAATATAATTATTCTTCATTTTCACTAAGAATGACAAGTTTTGTCCATCCTATGAGCCAGATCCTCAGCTGGAGTGAATCAGTGTAGCTTCATTGAAGGTATTTCAGTTTACACCAGCTGAGGATTTGTTCCAATGCTCTTTAGAAAAATAACAAACATTTGTATCCAAAAATATTTTATAATCTTACCTGGGTTACAATAACCCAGAAAAGTCATGATATCTGTGTAGCTATATTCCAGTCGCTGAAAACTGTTACTCTGGTGTAAATCAGCATAGCACCAGCAACTTCAATGGAACTACGCGGATTTACATCCGTTGAGGATCTGGCCCATTATGTTTAGAGATTTGCAAGTTGTGACAAATCTTCTACCTCTGTCTACCATCTGAATCATCTAGAATTCCTGCTATAATTCGCAGTCATCCTCGGAAGTGGTGTGACGGTTAGGGTAAAAAGAAAGAATCTGACAAGAAAGACAATACCACTGTTCTGGATGTTTGTCTGATTGAGGTAAGGGGTCTTACTGTCTGAATACAAGGGATTGATGCAAGAGGCAGCTGACTCTGCATGGGCAGGAAAGAGTACAGTGGCTTCAGATAGCCATTCACCTACCAACACTTAAGGGACTATGCAAGAGCCATTTGCTTTGATGCTCCACCTCCAACCCCTGCTCAGCTCAACATATCAATTTCTCAAGGGGTATGTGTCTCCATGCCCAGAAAACTGAGACAAAGGTCTTCTGGCTGCATAAAAATTGTCTCCCTGTAGGGAAAGAAACAGTGGTTACTGAGAAACTGTTACACACACACACCTCCCTGAAGGATCTGAAGAAGCTGGCCTTTCAAGGCTCCCATCACAGGGGAAGGAAATCTAGGAAGTAAACTGTTTACTGTTTTTTTTTTTTTTTAAAGAAAAGCTTTGTTATGCATTGTTCCTACTGTTAAGATTAAACAATAATTTAGCATACAAAGCGGGTCTACTCAGTATATTCATTCTAGTCACAGACTCCCAAAGGGGAGAACTGCAGGTGCCAAACCAGATGGATCTTCTGGGTGAGCATGATAGATACACAGGGTGCTGTAGCCCAGGGCCTGGTCTAATGGGGGAGAATCACATGATTCCACCCTAGGAGAGGCAAAAGCATGATGTATGACACCTGAGGCAGTGCACTTACAGAGACCAGAAAGGGGCAAGTAACCCTGTAACCATGACAGATGTGTTTGTGGAAGGAGTAGTCCCCATCCCATATGCTGGAATGGCAATAGCAAAGAGGAGCATTAGCAATACTAGTAGGGCTTTTAAAGCGGAGATCTGTAAACACGACTATAATGGAAATAAACAATGACAACAACTTGAGTAAAATTGTTGGAAGAATTAAATATGCAATCAATGTACAAACATACTAAACACATAGAATAGATATGGCTAAACAAATATTATTCCAACCCACCCAGTAGTTTCACACAGAGTTGCAATATTGGTTTGTATTGTAATCCAAATATGATCTTTTTGAATTACAGTAGGTATTATCCCTACTTTACAGATGGAGAAATTGAGACTGAACAAAATTAGGTGAACATTTTCAGTCATAGATGTCAAAATGTAAACACTAAAGTGACTTGGTTTTCAAAAATGTAGATTTACCAAGGCTTTCATCGATTTTCCAAAGGTCCTATAGAAAGTCAGTAGCAGAATTGACTGGAATTCAAGGACTTCTTGCTTTCTAGTCCTATTCTCAGTCCACTAGAGCAGGATTTATCTTCTTCAGAGCGGCACTGAGCAAGCAAAACATTTTGTTCTTTCAATTCAAAACAATTTTTAGTTTTGCAGTTTACTTTAATTTCATTAATTTTTTAAAAGGTTACAACAGCTCAAAACCAAAATGAAACATTCTGTTTCAGATTGAATGAATGATAATGATAATCAATGAGACCAGGGTACAAAATATGTAGGAATGATAGAATAGGTCATGTAGGTCGGGAGTGACAGTATATGTGAAAGAAAGCATAGTTTCAAATATAATAAAAATCTTAAATGAATCAAACTGTACCATAGAATCTCTATGGATAGAAATTCCATGCTTGAATAATAAGAGTGTAACAGTAGGAATATACTGTAGTTGACCACCTGATTAGGATGGTGATGGTGGACTGTGAAATGGTCAGGGAGACTAGTGAGGTTAACAAAATAGAAAACTCAGTAATAATGGTGGATTTCAACTGTCCCCATATTGACTGAGTACATGTCATCTTGGGACAGGATGCAGAGATTAAGTTTCTAGATATCATTAATGACTGCTTCTTGAAGCAGCTAGTCCTGGAACCCACAGTGGAGAGGCAATTCTTGATTGAGACATAAGTGACACACAGGGTGTGGTCCAAGAGGTTAATATAGTTCAACTGCTTGGTACTAGCGACCATAATGTAATTAAATGAAACATCCTTGTTGGGAGTGGGGGTGGGGGGGAAAATACCAAAGAAACTCTCCACAGTAGCATTTAACTTCAAAAAAGGGGAAGCTACACAAAAAGAAGGAAGCTAGTTAAATGGAAATAAAAAGGAACAGTCATAGAGCGAAATACCTACAGGCTGCATGGAAATTTTTTAAAAACACCATCATGGAGGCTCAAGTTATGAAGGAGTTCCTCCCCCACCCCATTGCAAAAACAACATAGGTGCAGCTGTACTGCTGCAGTGCTTCAGTGTAGACACTCACTACAATGACAGGAGGGGTTCTCCCATCACTTTTTAGTTAATCCACCTCCCTGAGAGGTGGTAACTAGGTTGATGGAAGAATGCGTCTGTCGACCTTACACTGTCTACACAAGGGGTTAGGTCGGCAGTTACATCTCTCAAGGATGTGGATTTTTCACACCTTTAAGAGACATAGCTATGCCAATGTAAGCTTTCAGCGTAGATCAGCACCAAGTTGTCTCGTCATGCTATAACTTGGATACTACAGTCATCCATATATGATAGAATAAAACAAAAATACAACCTAAAGTTCTGGTTAATGTATTGCAGGGAGTATTTCTGTACTGTTAAGAGACAGTGACTTCTCTTAATAATAAAAATAAATACCACAATCATATAACCACATTAGGGTGCTCACCTGGGAGGTGAAAGAACTCCAGTTCAAGTTCCCCCTCCACCTGAGGAGGAGAGGGGATTTGAACAGGAATCTGCCACCTGCTAAGTGAGTGCCCTAACCAGTGGGATATGGGACATTCTGATGTGGGGAATCCCTCGAGCTCTCCTGTTGAAGCTGTTTCACAGTATCTAAATAATGACAGAATCATTGGGCCAGTGAAAGACAGAGCAAGCACAAGAATTACTTTGTAGCCTAGTGATTAGAGCATTCAACTTGGAGGAGGGAGACTTGGGATCCAGCCCCCCAGTCTAATGACTTTTTAAAATTATTTTCTTCCACAGCAGAACAGTTTCAACAAGAGAGACTAAGGAAGGCCCACATCAGAAAAAGAATATAAGAATGGCCATACAGGGTCAGACCAATGGCCCTGTATCCTGGCTTTTGACAGTAGCCAATGCCAGATATGTCAGAGGGAGTGAAAAAAATAGGACAATTATCAAGTGACCAATCCCTGTCATCCAGTCCCAGCATCTGGCAGTCAGAAAGTTGGGACACTCAGAGCAGGGAGTCACATCCCTGACCATCTTGGCTAATAGCTCTTCCATGAACTTATCTAATCCTTTTTGAACCCAGTTATTCTTTTGGCCTTCACAACAATGCCTGGAAATGAGTTCAACAGGTTGACTGTATGTTGCATGAAGAAGTACTTTCTCTTGTTTGTTTTAAACCTGCTGCCTTGCAACACCTGACTTTTAAAAAAAAAAACAGGAGTACTTGTGGCACCTTAGAGACTAACAAATTTATTTGAGCATAAGCTTTCGTGGGCTACAGCCCACTTCTTCGGAAGTGGCTTTTAGACACCCTGGTGCCTAGTGGAATTCACAGCCCCAATTTCGGTGCCCAGACTCCCTGTACAATGCATGGAACGAGTTAGGCATCTAAAACTGGGATTCACAGAAGCCAGCGAGCTGATCAGGAGCTGCTTAGGTGAGCCAGTAGGAAATCTGAAGAGAAGAGTGGGGTTTAGGCTCCTAACTCCAGGTCAGGGGGATGTGCCTATTTCCTTTTGGTATTCTTATCCATAAAAAACTTTCCTGGAGTGAGGTACTAAGCTAGGTCAAATCTTTCTCAGAAAATATTTGAGTGAGAGGAGAGAGAAACACCTCCCCTGCACACATCTCATTGCAGTTAATAGCCCTGTAGTTAGCTCGCTCACCCAGGATATGGGAAAGCTGTTTTAAAATCCCTGATCACTCTGAAGTAGGAACTTGAACTTGGAACTCCCATATCCCACGTGAGTGCCCTAACCATCAGACTAGAGCAGGGGTGGGAAAACCTTTTGGCCTAAGGGCCACATCGGGGAATAGAAATTGTATGGCGGGCCATGAATGTTCACAAAATTGGGGTTGGGGTGAGGAAAGGGGTGCAGGTTCCGGCTGGGGTTGGGGATGAGAGGTTTGGGGTGCAGGAGGGTGCTCCGTGCTGGCATTGAGGGGTCTGGAGAGCGGGAGGGGAATCAGGGCTAGGGCAGGGAGTTGGGGCGTGGGGAGAGGCTCAGGGGTGCAGGCTCTGAGCAGCGCTTACCTCAAATGGCTCCCAGAAGCAGTGACAGGTCCCTTCTCTGTCTCCTACGCATGGAATGGCCCCCAACCCTGCTAGCGCTGGAGCGGGGCCATGCGGTTGCTTCCGGGAGACGCGTGGTGCAGCCCCCGACCTGGAGTCCGGGCTGGAGTGCCAGAGGAGGGCAAGCCCTAGACCCCACTCCCCAGCAGGAGCTGACGGGCCGGCTTAAAACGGCTCATGGGCTGGATCCAGCCCATGGGCCATAGTTTGCCCACCCCTGGACTAGAGAGTCAAACTCTTTCATTCTCTCTCTCACTCTCTGGACCAATGAATATTTAATTATTTATACAAAATGGAACAGCTTCAACAGGAGTGATTTAGATAGCTCCACTCCAAAATACTGTATGGCCTGCTAGGTGGGCAAAGCAGCACCTCCATATCAACTTCCCAGCCTATTGCAGCCACATCACATGGAAAGGACACTCCATCCTTGCTGGCAACATGAACACTTGATTGGCGTAGAGGAGGGTGTGGTGGGCGTGGCGGATCACCTTTGATGATGGGAGGAATCACAACATTCCATTAGTCAGCTACTGCCTGCCACAAAGCTGAGCAGTCCCAGTTGGGACAGTTGGGTCCTGACCAGCCACAGTCTGCCCACCTCAGACCAAAAATTGAATGCCAGATGGAAACCTTGCACCTGGCAAAAATAAGAAATCAAGAACTTTACAGCTTGGCAGCTGGAATGTCAGGACCATGTGTCCGGGATTGACAGATGACGACGACATACAATACACAAGCAGCATATGGAAGTCAGCTTTGAGAGACCATGAGCTGTACAAACTCAACGTTGACATTGCAGCACTTCAGGAAACAAGACTTACAGATGCTGGTTCTGTCCAAGAGGCCAATTACACTTTCTTATGGCAAGGTAAAAGCAATGAAGAAAATCATCTGCACAAGTGAGTAAAGCTCCTAGAAACACCGATCGGGAAGTCAGAGCATATCATCTCACTTAAACTTCAGATGTCTATTGGCTCTGTGAACATCATTAGTGCCTATGCACCAACACTCAAATCTAGCCCCGAGGAGAAGGATACGTTTTACGACTCTTTCCATTAAGTCATCAAAAGAATACCATCAACTGAGCAACTTTTCCTCTCCACTGAATTAAATGCAAGAGAGTCAGGACAGACAACAACTCGTGGCCAGATTGCCTAGGACATTTTGGCATTGGCAAGATGAATCAGAACAGCCACCGACTTCTTGAAGTCTGCGCCCAAAACGAAATGTGCATTACCAATTCATATTTTACAGGAAAATACCTCCACAAATTGTCATGGCAACATCCACAATCAGGCCACTGGCACCAATTAGACCTTGTTATCATCAGGAGGGATGACCTACCCTTAGTGCAGAATACTCGCACATTCCACAGCGCTGATTGTGACACTGACCACTCCTTGATTATTAGCAAAGTGAAGATTACAGCCAAGAAACTACATAGAGCAAAACCTAGGAGCAAGCCCAAAATCAATGCTATTAACACTAAAAACCAGAGGAAATGCCAGGAGTTTGTGAACTTAGTATGCATGGGAGGTCATTACCAGAGAAGGCAGAAGAATTTTGGGAAGATTTAAGAACAATCCATGAAACAGCTTTAGCTACATTTGGGGGAAGAGACCATCAAAAAAGGACTGGTTTGAAGAAAATGAAGTGGCATTATTACTTCTTATGAGCATTAAAAACACAGGCTATCTCAGGGGTGGGCAAACTACAGCCTGCAGACCATTTTAAGCCAGCCCGTGAGCTGCACCACGTGGCTCAGCCCCGCTCCGGCACTCCAGCCAGGGCACTGGGTCGGGGGCAGCACCAGTGGCTCGGTCCCACTCTGGCCGGGGCACTGGGTTGGGGCTGCACCACGTGGCTCCTGAAAGCCATGGCATGCCCCGCTTCAGCTCCTAAGTGATCCAATGAGAGCTGCAGGAGCGGTGCCTGCGGATGGGGCAGCATGCAGAACCGCCTGGCTGCGCCTCTGCATAGGAGCTGGAGAAGGGACATGCCACTGCTTCTGGGAGCCACTTGAGGTAAGTCCTGCTCAGAGCCTGCACCCCCTGAGCTTCTTCCCATGCCCCAACCCCCTGCCCCAGCTCTGATCCCCTTCCCGCTTTCCAAACCTCTCAATGCCAGCCTGGAGCACCCTCCTGCACCCCAAACCTCTCATCCCCAGCCCCATCCCAGAGTCCACACCCCCAGCTGGAACCTGCACCCCTTCCTGCACCTCTGCCCCAGCCCTGATCTACCTCCTGCTCTCTGAACCCCTCAGTCCCAGCCCAGAGCACCCTCCTACACCTCAAACTCCTCATCCCCAGCCCCACCCCAGAGCCCGCACTCCATCCCGCACCCCAACCCCAATTTTGTGAGCATTCATGGCCCGCCATACAATTTCTATTCCCTGATGTGGCCCTTGGGCCAATAAGTTTGCCCACCCCTGGCCTACCTGGAACACAACAAGAAGCCAACAAAGAGCACCAAGTGAGACTTTGACATGCAAAAACCGAGATACAGTGAGCAAGCAGACGCTGTGCAAATCATTATGGGATCAAGCTCTGTGAAGAGATACAGACAGCCTCATACACAGGAAACCTCAAAATCATGTATGATGGCCTGGAGAAAGCTCTAGGTCCCACTGTCAACAAGGTTACCTCTCTCAAATCGCACAGCGGTGAAATCATTACAGATAAAAGCAAGCAATTGTCTCGTTGGGTTGAACACTATTCAGAGCTATATGCACAAGAAAGAAATATCACCAGTGAATCACTGTACCAAATACCAACTTTACAGGTCATACTAGAGCTAGATTTGGAGCCGCCTATAGAAGAGCTAAGTAAGGCCACTGATTTGCTATCGAGTGGCAAGGCTCCTGGAAAAGAGGCATCCCAGCGGAAATCCTCAAGTGCGGGAAAGACAGCCTATTACCATATCTTCATCAGCTGCTACTTAAATGCTGGAAAGAGGGTGAGGTACCACAAGAGATGCGCAATGCAAACTTCATCACTTTGTATAAAAATAAAGGTGAAAAGAGGGACTGCAACAACTACAGGGGTATCCCACTACTAAGTGTAACAGGAAAAGCTGTCGCAAAAGTCATCTTAGTGTGCCTACAACAGCTGACAAATCGTGTCTACCCTGAATCGCAATGCAGATTTAGGCCTGGCAGATCAACTATAGACATGATATTTTCTCTGCATCAACTCCAAGAAAAGTGCAGAGAGCAAAACTGACCATTGTACATCGTCTCTGTGGACCTAACCAAAGCTTTCGACACAGTCAGCAGAGCAGGTCTATTTGAAATACTAAAAAATATGTCCACCAACCTTGTGGAATGAACGTATAAGACTTAACAACATGAGAGCAATTGTCCAGTTTGACAGGTACACTTTGGACAGCTTTGAGATGAAAAGTGGAGTGAAGCAAAGGTGTGTTCTTGCCCCTACACTCTTTGGAATCTTCTCAGTTCTCTTGAACTGTGTATTTAAGGACATGAAAGACAGAGTGTATCTCTACACAAGATCAATGGGAAACTCTTCAACCTGTCCAGACTTAAGTCAAAGACCAAAGTCAGGGAACTGCTATTCGCTGATGATGCTGCCCTCATAGTCCACAATGAAGATCTATTACAAGAACTCATGGACTGCCTTTCAAGTACCTGTCAGGCATTTGCTCTCACTGTCAGCATTAAGAAAATGGTTGTATTAGGACAGGGGGTTCCACAAGATCCTTCAATTACCTTAAATACAAACCAGCTAGAAGTAGTCCAAAAGTTCAGCTATTTAGGTTCTGCAGTGACCATCAACCTCTCACTGCATGAAGAATTAAATGTTCGCATTGGAAAGGCTGCCACCACCTTTAGCAGACTAACTAAAAGAGCATGGAAAAACTCAAAGCTTACCATCAAGACCAAAATGCTAGTGTACCAAGATTATGTCCTCAGCACTCATGAATGGTGGGGAAACATGGACAACTTATGCTCATCAGGAGAAGAGGTTGAACAGTTTCCACCTAAGCTGTTTACGCCACATACTCAATACCAAATGGCAAGATAAAGTCACTAACGCAGAGGTTCTTCAAAGGGCAAATCTACCAACTGTGAGATCCCTGCTCAAGCAAAGATGGCTGCGCTTGCTGGACCATCTGAGTAGGTTGGAAGATGGACGCATACCCAAGGATATGCTATATGGGGATCTATCAGAGGGAACAAGAACAACAGGATGTCCCAAGCTTCTCTATAAAAAGACTTATGCAAGCGAGATATGAAGGAATTTGGAATTGATCCTGACCAATGGGAAATCTTGGCAAGTGATCATAATAAGTGGCGCCATCATCTCCATGAGGGTATCAAAGTCCATGACAGGAGCTGGCTCCTACAGCTTGAAGAGAAGAGAGCCCGTAGGAAGTAAGCAGCTCCCAACCAAGACACATACATTTGCAACAATTGTCAAAGATCATGCAAATCTTGGAATGGACTATTCAGTCACATGAGACATTGCAAACCATCATAGGCTGCAATTGCCACCATCTCTCACAGACGAAAGGATGCCAACACTCTAAGGTAGGTAGGGCAGTCATTTGAACAAAATCAACACAAAATCTTGACCAAAAAAGGGTAAAATGTTAAAAAGTATTTCCATTTTTTGAACCACTCAGTTCTTCGCAACAGAACTGTTTCCAGTGGTGAAAATCCAGATTCCAGCAATTTGCTTTATTTTAAACTGTGAACTTTTCACAAATGGCCATAATGCATATTACAAGATCTACCAAAGGCATTAATTAGAAGGAAGACAGAATGAAGGTTGGGATGGTGGTGATACTGGGAGCAAGGGTGTTCCTTTCGTGGTGGCTGCAAAAACACTTCAGTTAAATAGTTAAGATACAGCTGCCTTCTTACTGCAAAACTATTTAACAGTGACTTCACTGATTAGAAGTGATCAAAAGGAAAGCATCTTCAAGTATTTATAACATCTACTTCATCGCTGTGTGGAATATATGTATAACTTTCCACAGGATCAAAAGGATTTCTAGACCCACAGAAAATGATTTTTCCTGCTCATCCATAAAGAAAATCTAGCAAGTATTTTACCATTTACCTTAAAAGCATTTAAGTCATACAGAAAGAAGAGGAAAATCTCCATGGTACAAACGCTGACTCACACAACCCTGTCTCATGTTTAGAGCCACACTCTGGCTAACAAGATTTTGAAAAGAAATCCTTCACCATCTTGCAGTAATTCATCCTGAACCTGCAATTGGCTCCACTGAACAAAGTAGCTTAGCCTTTGACTTTTAATGAGTCATCTCACAGCAGACACTAGAGAAATCAATAGTCACTTTAATACTGTTATGAAATGCTATAGAAAATAGTCACATAATTAAATTGTGATACACACAAATAAAAAAAGAAAGCATTATTTGTGTAATTACTTTAGATACATTTTAGTTCCCAACTAAAACAATATAAAATACTGTGACAAAGTTCCTCCTCTATCTTGGTGGGTCCTGCACTTATTGGCGAATTTTCTTGCCTCAGAGATTCACCATGTGGGTTGGGGAACAGCCCAGAGACCTTCCCCTCTGGAAGAACCCACAGTCCAGGTCAATTGGGAGGTTTCGGGGGAACCCGGGCCCGCCCTCTACTCCAGGTTCCAGCCCAGGGCCCTGTGGACTGCAGCTGTCTATAGTACCTCCTGTAACAGCTGCATGACAGCTACAACTCCCTGGGCTACTTCCCCATGGCCTCCTCCAAACAACTTCCTTATTCTCACCACAGGACCTTCCTCCTGGTGTCTGATAATGCTTGTGCTCCTCAGTCCTCCAGCAACACGCACTCAGCTTCTTGCTCCCAGCTCCTCACACTTGCACCACAAACTGAAGTGAGCTCCTTTTAAAACCCAGATGCTCTGATTAGCCTGCCTTAATTGATTCTAGCAGCTTCTTCTTAATTGGCTCCAGGTGTCCTAATTAGCCTGCCTGCCTTAACTGGTTCTAGCAGGTTCCTGATTACTCTAGTGCAGCCCCTGCTCTGGTCACTCAGGGAACAGAAAACTACTCATCCATGACCAGTATATTTGCCCTCTACCAGACTCCTGTACCGCACTGGTCTGGGTCTGTCACAATACTTATTAGGAAATGAGAGAGGTCTTCAAATACTTGAAAGACAGGAAATTAAAATATAGGAAGGGAGAATTCAATGAAAGTCCAGTTTTTACTTCTCAGTACACAGCAACCAAGATGATCAGCAATGGTTGAAAGTGCCAATATAAAGTGCCAACATTATCATTTTGTACTGACCGATGACATTCTCATTCTAGTTTTGGGTGAAGGTGTGTGTAAGTGCTGGGTCCATTAACTTAAAATTCTGGAACTGACACCCTTCAACATGTGCTTGTTTTGTAGACCTCACTAAGGCTAGGTCTACACTACAGCGGGGGGTCGACCTAAGATACGCAACTTCAGCTACGTGAATAGCGTAGCTGAAGTTGCGTATTTTAGGTCGACTTACCTGGCTGTGAGGACGGCGGCAAGTCGACCGCTGCCGCGCCGCCGTCGACTCCACTGCCGCCTCTTGCCGCAGTGGATTTCTGGAGTCGACAGCAGAGCGATCAGGGATTGATTTTATTAGATTTTATTTTCACTAGACGCGATAAGTCGATCCCCAATAGATCGATTGCTACCCGCCGAAAGGTATTATTTAATACCCAAAGGTATTCTGTGAACCAATATGCAAATACCTTTCAATATAAATTAACCTATATTATCTATTAGATTACCATCTGATTATACCATTTAGGCATGACAATGCCAAAGGTTGGAGATGCAGCACTGACAAAATTACATTCACATATATGATGTGGGTTTGCCAGGGTATAACCCCTTTCTGTGATGATATCCTTAGATTAATAGAGTCAGTCCTGGAAGACAATTTGGACAAAGATAATTTTGGTCCAGGAGATACAAAGTCTCTCTTTAATTTGAATAAATAGAGAAAAGGTTGTTTTGTGAAATACACTGAAATTTAAGAACTTTCCCTGTATTTTTACTGATAAAATGGCCATCTTTTATCCCTTATGTAAATCATTTCTGTGTGGTGCCTAGACCTCCTCACTTTGCTATCATATGTGCTCATTTGGAATTGAACAGGAACAGTGGTGTTTGTTTTCATTTATATTTCTTTGTATGGTCTTTTGCTTTTGTTTCTTTTATCTTTTTCCCTCCCTCCTCCATTTTTTCTCTGTCGTTTACTAGACTCTTTAGTATAAATCAGACAGTATGAAGATATGGTTATATTTACCCATTTATATTGTATCATTATATTTGCATATATACAAATTTATGTTATGAAAACCCAATTATTTTTAACATTGTGAAAGCAAGCTATTCCTTAAAATATTAATTATATAAATGTTATTATATATGATGATTTCTGGAACATCTAGAAATTTCAAATTAAATCAAGATACATTTTCTACATAAAATATCTTTTCACAGAAATTGTGAATAATGTGAAATTTGAGGGCATGCAAGTTTGCAAAACAGGAACTGTTAGTTTCTCACAGCTTTTGTTAATAGTGATGTTTTGTTTTAACTTAGGGTCTGGCGTTCTGAATAGTTGTTTTGATACATAATTTCAGTTTTCACTTGTCTCAGAACAACCTGGTTTTGGTTAGGATTGGGAACAAGTACAAAAATTAGGACTATATGAAATGTGAAACTCTCAGTGGTTTTGGTTTGATGGTGTCACAAACTTAATTCAGTGGAATTGGTCAATGTCAGTTCACAGTGTGACAGATATTGTGCACACATGGAATATTCAAAGGGATAATATTCTGTTTCCATGGGAAAGTTACAGTGTTTCTTGGAGGAACTAAAATCACTGGGAGATAATTAATGCAAATCCCTAGGAGAATTTGCATATCCTAGTTTGAACTAGTTTAAAAGAATGGCAAAGAACTAAAAACTGCATGGGGAGGGGTCACTCTCACCTGATCCAAGAATTGACATGACATTGTGACTAAAAGGGATGAACAGTGTGAGAGGACCTGAAATATTTCGAAACTTTCCAGGGCCTCCATGTGGGAGATGAGTGACTGCCTGGTAAGCTAGACCTGTATATAAGCTATTTATTGTTTTTAAGATACGTTTTCTGTGTAATACTTTGTTCTGAATAAGTAATGCTTCATTTTACAAAGGCTGGCTGTTCACTGGTTAATTCTGGACTGAAGTTGCTGAATTAAAGTCAGATCTGTGAAAGTGATCACAGTGAATTGCAGGAAGAATTGCTGCCTAAGTCCCTGGTCTAGAGGGAGAGTTTTGTGGGACTCTGTAGCGGGGTGGACACCTGCTCCTGCCTGGGAAGGGTTAAAGCCAGCCCTGCAGAGGGCTGGGGCTGTGGAAGGAAAGACTTGGGCTGACTGGGGAAACAGCCGCAGCTGGGCCACACCCTAATCAGGTCCCAGCTGGCCTGTATAAAAAGACTGTGAGCCAGAGGCCAAGCAGTCTCTCTCTGCACTCAGAGAGAGAAGGGCCTAGCTGCAGGGAGCTTGAGACAGGGTACCTGAGTGAAGCAGGGCTGGAGACAGGCTGAGGAGCTCCAGCCTGGAAAGCCCCAGGCTGTGGCCTAGCATTGGGCCAAAGGTACTGGGGGTTGCAGAGGGCAGCACAGAGGTAGGCCAAGGCAGCAGGTCCAAACCCAACCTTGCCTGTGATGAGTGATACTGCAGTCTGCACCAGGGAGTGGGGCTAGATGGTGACTGGCAGTAGCCTTACACTGAGGTGAGGTGAGGTGGGGTTAGTGGGTGGGGGTTCCCCTGGGAGGGGTGACCCAGCATGCGTGGGTACTGCCAGGGGGCAGCACCCTGAGCAAGGGGCAGCGGGGTCCTGGGACGGACACGGGAGCCAGTAGTGACAAGGTGGATCACCGGCCTGCAGAGGGTGCTCTGGGCTGGATTGAGCTGATTCCCCGAAGTAACCAGCAGGAGGCGCCGCAGGGGTGAGTCCGACCTCTTACAGACTCCACCCCAAAAAAGTTGATGGCTAGAGGTCTTGACCTAAGTGGGCTACCTCAAGAAGGACATAAAGGTGTAACAGGTGTCATTACCTTGGGAACTGACACATACAGCCCTTTAGTCATGCTTAGGATTTCAGATCCATACAAACATGGACATTGCAAGCTAATCTGGATAAACTCATCAGATCTGTAAAGAAAGTAGAGAGCTTCACCACTCTTTCCTCCACAGCCCACATAAAGCCTCACTGTCTCCCCAGAATTCCATACTTATCAGCTGCTGTCTTCTAGTAAGTCACGTAGCTGCAATCATTCCCTACCCTGCCATAATCTTCAGAGGCAGATGCACAGTTATGCTGAATATGCTAACAGTGAGCCCTCTAAAGGTTGTGAAATGCTTTTCCAAGTAAAGTCATAGAAGCCCATTGCTTCATACTTTTGAAATTGGACTAGACAAAGTACTGAATAATATACCATTAATGTAGGCACCACTCCAACATGGGCTTAGAACATTGTTTCTCAGCTGCTGAATTACAACTTCCATGGGTGTTCATTAAAGACAATCAAGGGGCAGAAAGGCAGGAGTCATTGAAAATGTTATTACAATCTAATGCAAAGAAAATCTCACTCCCCACCAGGGCTGATGAGAAGGTGGGCGGGCAGTTAGGACAATTGTATTAGGAAGAAATGGGGGTGAAATAAGGGGGAAGTGTCCAGGAAAATTGATGCATTGAGGCCCCAAATTTCTGTCAACGGGCCTGCTTCCCACATACCCTTACCCTTCAAGGTCAAGTATTCTCTGTCAACTTCTAAAAACACATACACAAATAATTTATCTAGGCTTATTGGTATTGTCAATGCATTTACTATAAAAGTAAGGGGATGTGAAATTTTTTTTACTTTGAATAAGGAATCACTAACCTGAAAAGGTTGAGAAATACTGGCTTAGATGGTCTAAAATAGATTACTTAAGGCTTCACAAATTTGATAACAAATCCACCCACACAAGATTGTTATGATTAACAACAAAAAACGAATGCTAATTTAATTAGCCATCAAAAAAAATCCTAGGTATTTGTGACAGGTTGGGTCACAGAGACCCTCTTGAGACTGCCACCTGATGTGCTGAGATCACCTCTGAGCCTGATTTACCTGCCAGCTTAGGACTTCAGTACCCTGTCTTGTTGAGCCAGACACGCTAGCCTGCTGCAAACACAGACCCAAGTCTGAACCATGTCCCCCAAAAGCTGCAGACTTAACTGAAAACAGCTTAAGAAGTGCTCCTGTCTCCAGCACCCACATACTCAGTTCCCAATGGGGTCCAAACTCCAAATAAATCCATTTTACTCTGTATAAAGCTTATACAGGGTAAACTCATAAATTGTCCACCCTCTATAACACTGATAGACAGATATGCACAGCTGTTTGCTCTCCCGGGAATTAATTACTTACTCTGGGTTCAATAATAAGCAAAAAGTGATTTTATTACATATAAAAAGTAGGATTTAAGTGGTTCCAAATAATAACAGACTGAACAAAGAAAGTCACCAAGTAAAATAAAGCAAAACATGCAAGTCTAAGCCTAATACATTAAGAAACTGAATGCAAGTAAATCTCATCCTCAGAGACGTTCCAATAAGCTTCTTTCACAGACTAGACTCCTTTCTAGTCTGGGCCCAATCCTTTCCCCGGTACAGTTCTTGTTCCAGCTCAGGTGGTAACTAGGGGATTTCTCATGACTGCAACCCCTTTGTTCTGTTCCACCCCCCCTTTTATAACTTTGGCACAAGGAGGGAATCTTTTGTTTCTCTGGGTCCCCCCCTCCCACCTTCTAAATGGAAAAGCACCAGATTTAAGATGGATTCCAGTACCAGGTGACATGGTCACATGTCCTGTGAGACCCCGAAGCCTTCATTCTTCCCGGCCTGACTCACAGGAAGGCTTGCAAGTAAACAGAGTCATCTACAGTCAATTGTCCTGGTTAATGGGAGCCATCAAGATTCCAAACCACCAATAATGGCCCACACTTTGCATAATTACAATAGGACCTCAGAGTTATATTTCATATTTTTAGTTTCAGATAAAAGAATGATACATTCATACAAATAGGAAGAACACACTCAGTAGATTATAACCTTTGTAATGATACCTTACAAGAGACCTTTTGCATGAAGCATATTCCAGTTACATTATATTCACACTTATTAGCATATTTTCATAAAATCATATGGAGTGCGATGTCACAGTATTTCATGCAAGAGAGGTAAAACAGGTCTTTTCCATCTCCTTCTTGCTGAATATCCAAACAATATCCTATATCTCACTAGAATAGAAAAAAGGGGAAATAGCATACCACATCTTAAACTACCACTATGTGGCTATGTTTCAGAACCAACCTGGCAGACTTACGCTGTTTCTCTGTCATTCAGCTGAGTGTTGTTATATCATAATGGCGAGCAGTGATAGTATGTTATAACTTATACACTGAGACTTCCCAGAATTTTAGAGGTGCTGGAAATACTGAACTATGTGATTATGCAAGCAACATGTATTATAAATGAAGTACGTGTCAATCTGGAGTTGCCAGCAATAGTAAAAAATATTATGGGTTTTATGAATAGCATCTGAGGAGAGAGGATGATCCTGGCTTTAAAGGTTTATTAAATTCTCCCAACAAAGAAATTTAAATTGCAAAAGAGTACCTACATTTTGCAAGGAAATTAAAGTATATTCCTCTTTGTGGCTTGCATACACTTAGCCCAAACAATATTTAGATGGGGCACAATGCTTGATGAGTAGGATTTTTAAAATTGCAGAAGGCCCAAATTTTAAAGGTATTTAGGCATTGCTGTGCTCATCATTGCAATCCATCAACTGATTTAGACCCCTTAAGTCTTATTTTCAAAAGTGATTTAGGCTAAGTGTGTAAATCCCTTTTGAAGATGTAATGTAGACTTCTAAATCAATGCTGAGCAGAGCAACACCTAAACACCTTTAAAAATCAAAAACCTAACTGACTGATGAGTTAAAGCTAATGAAAAAACCCACCATCTATTATTATGCTTCTATTATTCTACAACAGATAAGTATGCCGGAAATAAATCAAAATTGTTAAAGAAACACTGAGGAGCCAATCTAAAAATACCTATATCTTTTTCATTTGTGCTGAAGCATTGTTTGATTTTAAAAGGGGTGGGACCTTTTTCCTTCAAGCTTCTTGCACCTTAACCTCTTCTGCCTGTCTTTCCTTCCAGTACATTGAGCTCACCTTTTCAAATGGAGATTGTGGAAGCAAAGAAAGGAAGCTATTTCAAAACAACATTAGTGTTGTTTTTGTGGTGATCACAGGATAACCTATCATATAAAGTGCTTAAAACTAGATTGTTAATTTCATATCATACGGTTTGTGAGCAACATGGGAATTCCAGTGGTCTTGCTTCCCTATTAACTCTTAACCCTGCAAAGGGGGAAAAAGAAAATGTATTCTGTTTTGGTTCTTATAATGCACTACTCACCACAGGTGCAGGGGTTAAGAGGTAGAATTTGCCCATTCCTGCTCAGTGGCAGCAGTTGTGCCTATGTGACGATTCACATCCAGGTGAAGGCAGGCAACCATTCCACAGCTACCCTCCACCAGTGAAAGACCACTTTAAACTCTTGCCAAGACTCCACAGAATCCCTGTGGGCAGGGGCTGCCTAGGAGATTTAAAGCCTGATCAAAAACCAAGGGAATTCAAATCTTACAACTGACTTCAATGGGCTTTGTATCAGACCCTAGCTGTTCCTGTCTCCCTCATTGCAAGGCTGCTACAGACAGACTTTTCACTATTAGCACTTGCAAACTGTGTTCTTCCAGCAGAATTTGGCTTGTGAATTTGACCCAGTTCTGACTGCTATTTGATCAATGTGACATTGCACATTAGCAGCTGGACAGGACAGGATTCATTTCAGGAACACAAGATTGAAAGAGGCCTATATTTATGGGGTTTTGTTCCTGATAGGTACATAGAAACTGCTACAGGAAATACTTATAGCTGTACTAAACAGAACAATACTGTTTAAAACAACCTGCTAATGCAGACTGCAGATGGATTGTTTGTTTAGTGGGATACAATTTCATCTAATGAGCTTTTAATATCCTGGAGAAATAAACATTTGCTGAATTTTGACTTGTGCTTTTTGTGGGGCTCAAAAGTTTGCTCCCAAGCCTCTTTTTCTAATCAACCACCTCTGAAGACTCTCAAAACCTAATTGGCAACCAATACTGCCCTGTTGCTATGAATCAGCCATGTTGAAATGAAGTTCTTTTTGTGATGTGGATTTTGTCACTTTATCTAAATATGTCAGCACCATTTGTTCCTCAATTTACTCTTCTGTCCCCTCAGTCAGCCATTTCCATATTTGTCATTACAGTTTTGCTTTCTTATATGTAATGTACAAAGATGCTTAAATTAAGGTAAATTAACCAGATATGTTAGATTGCATGGGGCAGTTTCTCTTTCGCATAGAATATCTGTATGTTCTCAGATTTCAGAGTTGCTGTTGGTGCTGGTTTTCTTCACGAAGCAATTTCAGAATAGCACAAGCAACAGAGAAATATACAGGCCAATAATATATGAAGATCCAAAGAATAGGGATGTCATTATTATTATTATTATTATTATTATTATTCATGTTTATTACAGGAGTACCTAAGGGCCAACTAAGAATGGCACTCCATTGTGCTAGGCACTTTACAAACACAGTAGCAGACCATCCCTGCCCCAAAGAGATTGCAATCTAAATACCTCTTTCCCCTGCCTTGTCTAGACTGCACAATCAGCTTGTGGTGACAGTAAACAGCATGTTAATACCACAATTTTTTGGCAGGGAGTTGGGTTTAATTTGGAGGGGATAAGCCAAATTAGAAGAAAAATGAAGGGAGAGGGGACATTAAAGGTAAGAAGGTCAAGAGCACAGGGCTGGGGAGAAGATGATAAAAGGTCAGGTGTTGAATGGAGCAGAGTTGAAGAGACTGTGAGGGAGAAGGTTAGAGCAAACAGCTAATCAGCACAGAGCAGAGAAATCCTGTCAAAACTGTAGAAAATTCTCTGAGAGTACATCCACACAGCCAGTGGCAACAAGCCTGCAATTCTAGGTTGACAGACTCAGGCTCTGTCATAACTATAAAGGGAAGGGTAACAGCTCTCCTGTGTACAGTACTATAAAATCCCTCCTGGCCAGAGACTCCAAATCCTTTTACCTGTAAAGGGTTAAGAAGCTCGGGTAACCTGGCTGACACCTGACCCAAAGGACCAATAAGGGGACAAGATACTTTCAAATCTTGGGGGGGGGAAAGGCTTTTGTTTGTGCTCTTTGTTTAAGGGGTTGTTCGCTCTTGGGACTGAGAGGGACCAGACATCAATCCAGGTTCTCCCCATCTTTCTAAACAAGTCTCTCATATTTCAAACTTGTAAGTAAAAAGCCAGGCAAGGCGTCTTAGTTTTACTTTGTTTTCTCAACTTGTAAATGTACATTTTACTAGAGTGTTTATCTTTGTTTGCTGTACTTTGAACCTGGGCTAGAGGGGGGTCCTCTGAGCTCTTTAAGTTTGATTACCCTGTAAAGTTATTTTCCATACTGATTTTACAGAGATGATTTTTACCTTTTTCTTTAATTAAAAGCCTTCTTTTTAAGAACCTGATTGATTTTTCCTTGTTTTTAGATCCAAGGGAGTTGGATCTGTATTCACCAGGAGTTGGTGAAAGGAAGGGGGGGGGGAGGGTCAATTTCTCCTTGTTTTAAGATCCAAGGGGTTTGGATCTGTATTTCACCAGGAGTTGGTGGGAGAAAGGAGGGGGAATGGTTAATTTCTCCTTGTTTTAAGATCCAAGGGTTTGGATCTGTATTCACCAGGGAATTGGTGAAAGGTTTCTCAAAGCTTCCCAGGGAAGGGAATGGTGGCAGCGGACCAGAACTAAGCTGGTAGTTAAGCTTAGAAGTCCTCATGCAGGCCCCCACACTTGTACCCTAAAGTTCAAAGTGGGGATACAGCCTTGACAGGCTCGTACTACCATACTAAAAATAGTTGTGCAGACAGCATTTTTAAGTTGCAGCTCAGGCTGGACCTCAGGCTTTGAAGTCCACCCCTCTCCTTGGAACCACAATGTTTATATAGCTATTTTTAGCATGATAACAGGAGCCCAAGTCTATCAACCCAGGCTTGGATGTTTGCTACTCCAGACTCTGTAGACATACTCAATATCCAGAAGTCCCTGCTGTAGGTGCTTGTGCTCCTAGCTGCTGGAGTCGCTGACTGGCTCCTCATTGCAGTTTCTACACACACAAACACCCCAAGACCACATGGCAGGGAAGAGAAGAGGCATCACAGGGGTCCATTAAACTCTAACAGCTGATGGGAGCCAAGGTGTATTGATTTAAATCAATAATTTAAATCACGTTTTGCATTTGTACTTCTTAGTTATTTTCCTAAAGAAAGATTGATTCTTATTAGTTGGCTACCATTACAACATGCTGATTTGTACTAAATACACTACATTTAGTGCTTCTTTTTGCTAGCCAGGATACACTATATCTATCAACATTTAAGCATTTCTGTAGCTTAACTTACATTTATTCAGACTCTTAATTTTTACAATTTATATTATATTAGAAAATGATGAATGATGCAATTCTTATTTACTAGATGATGAATTTTTTATTTGTGATTTGTGTCAAGCTCTATTTGGATGGAAATTCAAATTTCAATTAAAATGCACAAAAACAGCATTTTTATTTTTTTTAATTAAATAAAACTACTTGACAAATGCTTAATATTAAGTTGTTTATTAAACAAAAGTAGTATTATGTGTAGCTAATGAACTGACCTCATTGTTTCTGGTCACCATGTCCTTCAGGATTTTAGAACTAGTAGGCCTCACCTTCTCATACCTAGTTTTTATTCATACATTGGAAGAAGAAAACAAGTTTTCCTGCTTTTTCAGCTCCCAGTTGGTGGCTCATCTTTGAGTGAGCTAGTCACTGAACCGAATTAGTTGAGCAAACAGAAATGAAGAAAATATCCTCTCTGCACCTGCAGAAGACGCAAATGTCAAAAGCTAGTTTAGCACTTCGATAAACTCTGGTTCCAAATGCATAGCCAATGACTTGCATCAGTTCTTTGGTTTGACTTTCTTTAAAACTTGGCAGCAAACACATACTGCTCAGTATTACTCAGGGGCAGCTCCAGGCACCAGCTCACCAAGCGTGTGCCTGGGGCGGCAAGCCGCGGGGGGGCGGCCTGCCGGTCGCTGTGGGGGCGACAGTCAGAGAGCCTTTGGCGGCAATTCGGCTTCAGCGGCAATTCGGTGGCGGGTACGCCAAAGCCATGGGACCGGCGGACCTCCCGCAGGCATGCCGCCGAAAGCTGCCTGACTGCCATGCTTGGGGCAGCAAAATACATACCGCTGCCCCTTGTATTACTTATGTATATAATTAAATAATCTGAATATATTATAGGAAGGTTAGGTCTTAACAGGCTGTCAGTTACAAATTCAGTTTTAAATTGGTTTATTTTTTTTTAAACCCTGTATTTAATTTTAAAAGATCTGATCTACATTTAAAAAACTTACTGAAATAAAAAAAAATCTGATTTTTTTGGTTTTAAAAAAATCATAGTTCTTTTACCCATCCTAATAAAAGCACAGTCTAAAATGACACCAGAGAAACCCAAGAACAAACTGAGAAAACAAGTACACAGCTTCATCCATGCACCTATTGTGTTCTTTCCCACCACACTTCCCACCCCGCCACTTGTACCTGAAATTCACTTTTTCGATAATCTGTACATTTGTCTGGTATTTAACTAACTGTTAGGATCCCAACAAGGGCAGTTGGGACCAAGGGTCAGAACATCAGAAAACCTGAGGCTGGAAGTAGCAAAGGAGTTTATAATCAGGTTCCAAGCCAGGGTCAATATCAAGGGTCAGAGTCCAAGTCAGGTTTCAGGGTCCAAGTCAGAAGGCAAAGTCCAAATCAATCTGAGGTTGAAGGCAGGAGTTCAGGCACAGGAATGGTCATAACAACTACAGGAGAGCCACACTGTTGCCTAGACACATCTTGGAATGTCCCTGTCATTTGTATAGGGTGGGGAAGTCAATCAGGAGCTATGAGGCTTCTGCCTGTCAAACCCCTTGAGGCGGGACTTAACATGGTGTGTCCATAGCAGGTCATGGAGCACAACCTAGTTACAGCAGCTGCTGGGTGGCAGCCTGGAGATGCCAGCTACCTAGCAACTCTCCAGATATGTGTTCAAGACCTATGGGGCCTCATGCTAATAACAAAAAGCCCGAGCTACACTCTACAAGCAGCCTTTCCAGAACTGACCAAGCAACAGAGGCAAAACTTGAACACATTGAAGATGCCCCACCCTCCGTCTGTATCAAAAACCCCATAGGGCACCTAGAACTGGGAAGTGCCCTCCAAGACTTGGATATGAGCTCCTCACATCTCTGACCAAAGAGAGATTTTAGAACCCAGTTCTGAAAATTGTGTGTCTACCCATCTCCACCATAGGCACCCTGTTACAGGCTCATTTGGTTACTTAAATGACCAGTAAGCTTTGAGAATTCCAGTATATTTGCCCTAGGCTGTGGCCCCCAAAGCAGAGATGCTTTTGAAAATTCTGACCTAAATATTTAGACCCACATTCTGAATTGATTTTTTTACCTGTGCAACTTCCCTGAAGTTAATGGGGTTACAAAGGAGGGTTAATTGGGTTGCTTCATTTTTGCCTAGAATTAGTGGGCTAAGGACAGGAAATCACAATTAAAAACAAATCAAGTGTGTTGATGACCCAAAGTGTGACTACATTTTGACACAATGTTCAACTAATCTGCTCCTAATGAATCTTCAGAGTCTCATCCACTTGCTTTATTGGAAAAAAAATATGATTTTGGTACCTTTCAGTCCCAGTAGCCCAGCCAAGCTACCACAGCTACAAGAGCATAAGTTGGATTCTTTTCTGGCTTGCCTCTAATCAACAAACAAAATTGGTAGTTAGTTCCGACTACAGAATCTTTCTTACTAGTTAAGAAGACTGAGGCAGGAGAGAAGGCAGTTTGACTTCAGATCACAAGTTCAGTTTGTCGGGCTGGCTGTTAGGAAAAACCCCCCCCCCCCCCCCCCCCCCCCAACTTGTATGCTGAGCAAATTTGACATGCAAAACATAGAACAAGAGTAAATATGAAACCCCACAATGCCATTCAAACAGAGTAATTTTCAGAGAATAACTGCACTTTAAATATTAAGGTTTGTGTGCATAAATCCTGAATTTCTTTGAAATGTGCCCCTGAGGAACCACTGCCCTTTGCCATGTAGCTCTGCAACTTAAAAGACTAGTGCTTGCTGCAGGGCATTTTTAAATAGACAATATTTATTTATCCTGGGGCGGGGGGTTGTGGCGGGGGCTGGGTGTTCCACTGAAATGCAAACAGCAATAGCCCACTTCTCTCCGCTTCAGTTTGTGAACATTAAATCATTTGAACCTTTTGACATGGAAAGCTTGGATTTCCCGATTCAACTCACTAATGCATTTTTGCACTAATTCTAATCTTCTCATGCTGGAAGCATCAGACCCATTGGCTACAAGAGGCTAAAACTGGTCTGATTAATCAGTGTACTGATATTGAAAAGGTTCTTTTTTTTTTTTTTTAATCATTCTGAGGTTGTGACCTCTGCACATTACTAAGACTTAATACTGAGTCCTATTCCCTTCCTTGTTCAAACTTTTGGAGACAGACATGACTTGCATTGCATTAAAATATTGCACCCACCCAGAAAAGTTCCACATCCCCAATTAAATAAAGCTGTAATAAGATGAGAATTAATGTTGTTTTTCCATTTTACATGCTTTCCCTAATTTTCTGCCCCTAGCTCTCATCATCATTCTGAACATTTACATTAAATCTGCCCAAACTTCACATATGGCTTACTTTACATAGCAGGTTTTATTTTATTTATTTGCTTTTTTATTATCAAGGCTTGAATTGCTGGAAATCTATCGAGTTCCAAGCCAAAATGCTCATTTAAAATATATTGCCTCTGGTTTAGTGAACTGGACACATTGTGTTAATGTTTGTTTATGTTGCAAGATAAATAATACACTGGAAAACGGATCAGTTCACAACCTTACAATTTCTTGTAATATGCTTCTGAGCCTCACATTGAAGCAAGGGGGATTTCATCTGTCTGTGCGGCAGCCATAAGGAACATCTTGTTTCTCTGCCAAAAAGATGAACGTTCAAGAAAGGCTGGACCACATTTCAGGAGATTAAATAAAGATTCTGAATGCATTTATTAAATCTATTCAAAGGATTACTCTTCCCCTTATAGATAACATTAACTCCCAGTAACAGGATTGAGAAGATCTGGATTTTTTCTTATGAAGTTCTGCCTTTAATTGACCCTGAAAATGAAATCAGTTTCCTCCCCCACCACAAATGCATACATATGTGATTTTTTGTACTGTGAGCCAAATCCTACTTGCTTTACTTGTAGGAATGGTCAGTGGGACTATGTGATGGTCATAGGAAGACAGCCAGCAGGTTTTGGTCCTCCAGTAGTAGCATTCATGCCTTTATAGTTAAAGACGTGACTGTAATAAAGCTGTGCAAAACTTTCATAATAAATCATGGGATATTTACATAGTTTTGGGTTTTGCTGTGAATGGGAACCTCAATCCAAGGCAGTCTAGGTGTGAGAATTCCCAAGAGAGAATTGCATACTTCAGCTAGAAGGCTCTGCAAACTTCAAGAAAGACTTTGAGATTGCTTACCCCACAAACCCCAGCAGGCCTCCAGTATTAATTGATCTGGGCTAATTATTAGTGGATAAGACTAAGTCCAAAACCCTCTGTGAAGTAAATGTATCTAGGCCAAACAGTTCGTAACCACAATTAACAAACCATCTGGCTTCTTGCTGGCAATCTCCATAGATGGGCCTGTCTGACTTAGCATTGAGATTGTCTGACTTTCCCTTCTAGAGTTGGCCCTTCCAAACAAGAGTCACTCTGAGGGAGTGGAAGCTTGCAGTGCCGTTTCTGTGTTGTGCCTGTTCTCTGGTTAGAGAACTCCCATGTCTAATAGATATCACAAGTATCAGAATCACCTTAAAATTTGGAAAAACATGTGCAGTGTCAAATTCTGCTTTCAATTACACCTCTGCAACTGCACAAACTTCAGTTAGGGTTTCATGATGCCACAGTTCAGAGCAACTGCCCTTGTATTTCCCCTTAATGATTCAGCAAGGGCACCCACTCTCAGGCTTCCAGCTCCCTAACTGTTACCTTTCTTGGATGGAGACCCATGGCTCACTCTCTTCTCACCAGGATATTTCCAAACTGCACAGTTTCCTGCCTTCATTGTGGTATTCCCAGCAAAAGACAAACTGCCTAAACAGGCCGGTTTGCTTTCTCTTCAGAGATTAATGGCAGTATAACTGCCCACAGTTAAGCTATCGCATAATTCTTCTAAGCAAACATATTTTATTCTTAAAGTAAAAGCACTACAGAGAAAACATATTAAAAACAATAAAAGAACCTAAATACATGTTAATAAACTTACCTGAGATCACCACCTCCAACATGGTCTCTGGTAGGATCAGTCCTTCAAAACCTGACCCATGGGTCTCCCTTGGCTTCAAGTTCATCACACTCTTTGCTGAGAACAAGGATCTATGACTCCGTGAGTCACTCATTTATCCAGTTTGGTTCTTTGAAGAGACTGAACAGGTTATCTAATCAGCCAGGCAATGAATCCCTGCTCAAAGTGCAGCTTCAAACAAAAGATGGATTTGAGCTGGGTCACCTCCCCAAATATTTCCCAGGAAATCCACTTCACGTATATTGTCCTAAAAGGTCTTTGAAGTCCCTAATGTCTTCCATAGATTTCATTAACCATGTCCTTACTTCTAAAGAAGTTCCATACAATCCTATAGTAATACAAAAATATTTCCATTTTCAATACAGTGGAGTTCCAAAACACTTTTTCAATCCAGTGGAGTCCCAAAATACTAAATTCAATAAGGTTTAACTTAATTCCATAAGGTTTGTCCAGGATATTGTTGGATCTGTCACACATGGAATGTAAATGGAGGTAGAACTTGACCCGTTGCTGTTTGTTGTTTACAAATAATGTAAAGTTTTTCTTGATATACCAAGGGATCATTTCAGAAGTGTTGAACCATTTTAATTTCCTAAAGAAAGGCAAATTGCATAAAATTATAGAACTCAAAACTGCCAGCATTTTTACAAAGCAACAATTATTCTTTATATTCTGGTAGCACCTAACAGCCCAGATCAGACATTTGGGTCTCATTGTGCTGGGTCCTGTAATAAGACGGCCCCTTCTCCATAGAATTTATAAGCTATATATATTTATATGTATAATGCATAAAACAAATCTATGAGGGAAATGACAAGGTGTGACAGTGCTGCCTGTGGGAGCCAGCTGAGGTCACTCAATCAGGGTGAACTGCAAACAAAACAGGGCAGACAATCCCCAAAAGCTGGTGATTATTCCAATACTCAGATTTACCAAGCCAACACAAAACAGCTTCTATAGTTACTCAGAAGTCCAAACAACGCAGTTCCCTTAAAGTACCCAGCCTCAGGCCTCCATCCAGACACACCTGTCAGATATGATGATGATTACTGAAAATCTTATCTCATCATATAAAAGAAAAGGTTCTTCCAATCCCAAAGGATCAGCCACATACCCAGGTCCAATTATAACTTAGATCTTACCCAAAATACACACTTATAGCCAATTCTTACTAACTAAACAAAAATTTATTAAAAAAGAAAAGAGAGAGTGTGTTGGTTAAAAGATCAATATACATACAGACTTGAATTCAATTCTTGAGGTTCAGATACATAGCAGTGAGCTTGTAGTTGCCAAAAGTCCTTTTAGATACAGTCCATAGGTTATAGTCCAATGTCCATATTCAGGGTGGCTCCAGTCAATGACTGGGGATCTCAATTCTTGTAGCTTAAGGTTCCCCCTCTTGAAACCCAAAGCAGATGTGAGATGAAGTAGGATCATGTCCCAGGGTTCTTATACATTTCCAGCAGCCTTTCTGCCTGAGAAAACAATAGGGCTAACTCTCCTTCTTCCAAACATCCTGGCAATTAGCACAGGGTAATTTATCCATTAAACAGTTCAGATACAGGTTACCACAACCTTCAAAGAGACACATAGACAATAATACTATTTCACTCAAGTTAATGTTAATATTCCTTTTTTGATCTTTGAATTAAAACTATAGCAATAGACAAGACTTGTTTGCTTACATCACAAGACCTGAGAAAATATCTACCCTTGAGATCTCTAACAATGCAGACTTGCATTTCAAAGCTCTGTTCATTTACATATCTTCCTAACCAGTCTTTAAAGTTCATCCATGGGTCAGGTCAGTCTGTGAGTTAATTAACTCTTTCTGGCCCTGTCACCTTCCAATGAAATATTATATTACACTCATAACATCACACAAGGTAACAGGAAAATTCCTGGTTACCTTAAGAAGAAGTGTCAGCACACCAACAGCCTAGTCATCTTTGAATGATTCATAGACATCACAGCAGCAGAGAGTTTTAAGGAGGAATTTGAACGAGGACAAAGTAATGGTTTTGCAGATTTGATCTTTAGTGCCTATTAATTTTTTGGAAAGAAATTCAACCAAATAAGCTACTCCATTCAGAATCATGTTATTTCATTTTCTAATTCAAATTTCATTATGATTTTTAGCATGAAGACTTAACGGTAAATCCTTCACCCATGGAGTTCCCTCTGGCATTGGGACTAGTTCAGTTCTACTGTGCAAAGAGATAAGGTGGATAAGATTATGGAGACGACATGGGTGTGCTTACCTCTTTGTGTGGAAAGGAAACCAAATCTGCAGGACTCTTTGTGTGGCCATATTCAGGTGCTGTTGGGGATAGTGAAGGGCTCCAGACTTTCTCTGCAAAAAAGGGGTCACTGGGGCTATGTAGTCTACTCCAGCCATATGACTTAGTTCTACTTTACAGCCTACAGGGACAGGAAAATTCCTCCTCTTTTCTCACTTTAAAGATCCCCCAAACCCTGCCTGTCGCTTGGGTTGGATGTTAGGAAGAGGACTTGCCCTGTAGACAGGGGTATTGGAACAATTTATATAGTGGGGGTGCTGAGAGCCATTGAACCAAACTGTAAACCCTGTATACAATGGAAACCACTTCAAGCCAGGGAGTGTGGCAGCACTCCCAGCAACTCTAGTTCCAGCACTTTATGACTGCATAATACATAAGATACAGCCTGATTTACAAGCTAGATTTCCAGCGCAGATCATGACCTATCACAGGATTTGGGTTTGTATTTAAACTGCTGATGCTGCAGTAGTAAATGTTGAGGGGGAGGGGGGGCATGCTGCACTGTTAGAGTTGTCTTGCTTCCAAAGACAAATTAAACGAAGTTCCATCTGTCTCTGGCAGCTGTTCAGATAGAATTTATAGATCTCGTGGCACTTTTTAGAAAAGAGTAGGAAATAACCCTGCTGACCAATACTCACTCTTTCAGTAAGGCAAGTTCTGTTGTCTAAGGTTGTATTTAGACTATTGTTAGTGGGTGTTTTTATGTTTTCACTTTACTACTGTATCTAATTGATTTGTAAAGTGCTTTGGAATAGCTGAAGAATGTACAGTGCAACATAAACCAAAAGTCTATCTATGATGGACCAGATTAGCTCCACTATCAGTTTTCAGACCTAGACATTCATATTTATTTACTGCGGAAAAGCCAGCCCTACATATTTACATGAGCCTGAATACCAGTATATGTTTTCCCCTAAATCAGCCTTGCAAAATTCTACTCACCCTGGCTAGTAACTTTTTTAATGGATGAGTAAAAGTATTATGTTTTTGTCATTATTAATACATCATAGGAAGGACAGGTAAATAGATGTTCTTGACTGTACTAGTAAACATTCCAGACAATGTTGCAAAGCTTCTCTACAATAGGTTTTATCGATACTTCCACTAAAATAATGTTTTCCTTAAAAAACATTTAGCCCCTGATCCAACCAATACTAATATGCATAACTTTACTCACATGGATAATGTTATGTATGGCACTTGCATAGGTGTTTGCAAGACTGAAGCCTAACAGCTGATCCAAAACCCATTGAAGTCAGTGGAAAGATTCCCATCAACTTCAAAGGGGTTTGGATTAGCCCAAGATTATAGCAAATGCAAGAAATCAAAAATTCAGATTTCTATTCCACCTCCATTCACACCAACACACTTTGTTTTTTTTGTAATAAGTGCTAGCCAACCTCCTGGGTTATGTGGGTTTCTGACAAGCCCATTTTCCCCAAGTATATTTTTTGTTCCATTCTTTGAATCCGTACTGTATTTCATTTTTATATTCACTGTTTACAATAGCTTTATATCCTATTGCTTTACTACATTAACAGTCAGTCATGAGAGATTGTTAAATAAGGCTATGAATATTACACCAATAAATCCATTTGAAGTATAAACACTTTTTGGCTACAACATTTCTAGATAAACATTATATAATTAAGAGTCAATCCTTTTCAAAAACTGATAACCAAAGAACTGATTCTAGAGTTTTTGCTAAATATTTTACAGATTTTTTTTTATATCTCAGATTGCAAGATGTAACAAGAATTTCCTGTTGCTCTATGAGCAAGATTTTCAAAAGAGCTCAGGGCCAGATTTCTAAAAAAGAGCTAAGCTCCCATTTAAGCATCTTACTAACAGCCAGGCTTTCAAAAATGTCCAGCATCCAACATGCAAAGCCATGATGGCCATTTATTGTGGTGCTTAAATGGGAGCTGAGCCCTTTTGAAAACTGGGCCTCAATTCTGGACCAGATTAGGGCAACCTGCGCCACTAAATGCACTGTGACACAGGCCTCCGATGCTTTCAAGCTTTTCTTCATAACCCTGAGAGCTAGGCATTTAGTTTTTTTAAAAATGAAAGCTGAGATCCTGATTTAACCACATGACTCTAAGAGCTGATGTGATAGGCATAAGCCTACTGTATTTATGCCTTAATCTGGCCATGCCCTGATTGTAAATGCTGTCAACATAACAGTCTCAGCCAGAACTTGGAGTTGTTTGAAAGTCTTCATATATAATTTTGAGAGCAGTGATGTACATAACCACTATGGAATCACATTAACATATACTTTAAACTCAGCTACTTATTTTTCAAAAAAGCTGATAACTAGATATTTTAAATAAGTCATTATTTTTCTTGAATAGACTGTTTTTCGGTCATCTCTGTGTGCTTGTGTATATGCATGCAATATGCACCCAATGCATCCCCAGGGGTAACTGCAACAGTGAAGGCATTCACTCCTGGTATGACTGCCATCCTCAGTGAAGTATTTTATCACAGAGAAACAGCTATTGGAGGTTGCCAAGGGGATCAAGCGCACCTAGTGGGTTGCCAAGGGGATCGAGCAGTGAATCAAGAGTAACACCCAGATGTCTTGGCCCCACCCCCTCCCCAGCAGACCCAGATGGTAAAGAGGAGTTTTTAGGCAGCTTGTGCTACTCTTCCCCACACTCCAGCCCTGGTTGCCATTGGTGATGTGAATCAGGCCTATTGTTCTTAGTAAAGATGAAAGGCCAGATTCAAGAAAAATGGTTCAGCAAGTCTTCTGAGAGTAGCTACTGAATCAGCATGTTCTCCAGCAGACCTAAGACCATGCTTCTTCCCAATCACATTCTGGGGTGTGCTGGTCCCTTCAACCCCATCCTTGTGAAGCATGAAGGTAGAAGCTTTACACTGCCATACCCTCATCTCATGGCTAAATTAATATGGCGACAGAACTTAGAGTACAAAGCTCCTATTTGGTTTGTATTTTTATTTGGTAAGGGTTAGGTACAAGGGATTTTTAGTATTATTATTATTAACTTTGTTTATAAGCCTGCCCTTGTTTTTAGGAGAGATCAGAAAGCAAAATCCAGCATTGCAACATAATTGAAGCTGTCAAATTTACTAGGAGGATACAATTTTTAGATCTCAGTTACAAAGGAGAATTTCATATATTATTTTTAGAAATAGTCTAACTATTCATTTGAACTGACACTTTGTATCTTGGGACTCACATTGCAAAAGTAGCTCAGACACATGAAGTCCACAGCTTCCTCTTTCCTGGTTAGAAGCTGCAAGATTGGTATTGGATTGTACGGATCCTGAGGCATCAATGTTTGGATGAAAAGTCAAAGGAGTTCCTGAAGGAATGCTTCAGAATTGAGCACTGTTGGCAACCGCAACCACTTTTGTTCTCACCTAATAAACATGCCTAATGAGCATACATTAGCACTAGATAACGGGTCTGCACAGATGTGTGGTGTTGGCAGCTGGAAAAGAAAGAGCACCCCTAAGGCTCAAAAGGTTTTCCATTGGGGAAAGTGGAAAATACTGTAGCAGTTTCCCCACACATTGTTTGTGAGGAAAAACATGAGTTCTTAGCACACACTCTGGGATGAAGGGGAGCTGCACTACAGATGAGGTTCCCATGCTGAGGAGTCACATAGGCAAGTAGATGGACTAAACACAGTCCCTCCTCATCAGATACTATTATACAAATCAGTGAAGTGTACAGCCATAAGTACAAGCTAGGTTGTGGCCAACTCCTCTGGGAATAGCGGTGTGAAGAGGAGCTATTAGTTGCATTAAAAGCTCTAACTTGTATCCTGGGCAATGTAGAGGGTCATAAAGGAGAGTAAGAATCCTCCATCCCACCTCACCTTCATGCTTCTGCATGGGCTATTTAAATCTTTGGTCTAGGGACACAGGAATATTAAGGTGCTGAGAACCCACTACTCCCTATTCAGGGCAGGTAGGCAGAGAACGGGTTGGGAATGGATGGAGCCATACAGATCTGAGAAGAGAGGAAGTAATCTGATCCTGATAGAAGCAGATTGTTTCTCTCCAGAAGCAAAAGGAGACACACCAGGGAGAGAATTACGTCTCTCTGAGGCACAGTTCCTTCACTGCACTATCCTATATATGGGGCTTCTAGTAAAACCACATCTAGGCCATAGTTATCAAAGACTGAATTTGGCATACACTGGGTCATGCCATGCTGAAACCATTGGCAAAACTCGCATTGGCTTCAATGAGGCCAGAATTTCACCAACAGGAAGCAAGAAAAACTACATGTAAACATTTTCTATTATTTACTTTAATATATTTTATTTTTTCATACAACTATTGAAAAGAATAAAAAACACCCATTAAACCACCAATCCATCTTTATATTGATGCAGGATTGTTTGCTATAGTACATCACTTAGTGTTTTGTTCACTTCAGATTGAAAGATCCTAGCTGATAGATTTATTCCCCTGGGAGACTAATCTAAATTCCAATAGCTCTACCTGAGACAGGATTTTTTTCTTGCTATTCAGCGTAATGTTGCCTTTCTTAATTAATCTTATCACTTCTGGTTACTCCTCAGCATATCATTCTAATTCCTCTCCATTCTTGGTGCTATCCTTCAAATTATAGGGACAGCTGGTAACACCACCTATTATGACGATAGCTCAACATTTCCCATTATAAGACCCTGCTTTCAGTTGCTTACAACTTTGCCAAACTATTTGGGCTGAAATTTTCCATGCTGGAGGTCTCAGGTGGAGTTATTTTGGAAAATTTTGGCCAAAATGGTTTAACCATTTCTGAGAACAAGGCTAAAGAAAACTGCAGTATTTTACCTAGTTCAAAAAATTCTGGCAACCTTTGCTTTGAAACATTCTCATGCCCCATGCTTGGAGCAGAGAGAATATTCTCAGGAAGGGGTCCTGTGGAAAAAACAATAGAAGGCAACCATAATTCTCGCTTTTTCTAATTTTTAAGTGCTCAAATATGCAACTTTAATCATTTTCTTCTAATACAGCTTTGTTTGTGTGTGTAATATATATATAGATGATTATCATGCCCCACTTATTCATTCCTTAACTAAGATGCAGGACTCTTTTAGCCCTTGGTCCTGCAACCTGAAATCAACAGTCTCCATGTAGGCACATGGTCTGCCCATATTACAGATTGAAGTACAGATACCTAAAACTTTCTTTATAAATCAATCCCTTCAGCCCCTGATAATTCCAGAAGCACTCCTATGAATATTCTCCAACTAGTCAATATATTTCTGGGCTCCAAATGGCCAAAAGTGAATGTAATATTCTTGGCATGGCCACACCAAGCCTATATATAGATAACATTTATATGGAGAGGGACTGCATGACATAATAATCTTGTGTACACAGACCAGAGCTTCACTTCTTTGCTGTCATATCTTACTGTAAACTCATGTCTAATTTACTGTCATCTACCCCTTTCCGGGCTTTCCCATTGACTATCAAATTTGATATTTTCCATGATGCATTTTTCCTAAGTTGAATCTTATTTTGTTACATGCTGCCCATATTTCTAATTTATCTGGGTCCCTTTGTGTTATTTCTCTGTCTTGACTGGAGTTCACACAAGTCCTTTCAATTTAGAATCATCTACAGATTTCATTAGAAATGCTATTTACTCCCTCCTGAAGAGCATTAATGAAGATGTTAAATAAGACTGGATCTAACAGATCCCTGTAGTATTACACATTCCAGTTTCAGTCTGTGTCCTTATTCACGATTTTATCTGGCCATTGTGAATGTCATGAGGAATTAACACAAACATTTTGTGCAGTCAAAAGAAATGAATAAAAAGTACATACAACATATTCCTCTCATGACTGAATATATTATTCCTTAACTACTTATTACACATTCTGTAAAAAGAAAAATCACCAGCCTTTTAAAAGAGACTGTTTTTTCAAGGCTGAATTTTTTGATGTAAAAAAAAAAAAAAATTCAAATATTTGTTTTCTAAACACATTTCCCCATGCTGAATATGAGCAGTTGAGTAAAGTAAAGTAAATTCCAAAGGGCTAGCAAGTGAGTGCATCTTCCCCTCTGTTGTGATCCTCCTGGCAGTCCCTAAGGCTCTTTCTATCCCTTTAGGTTTTATCTTAGGTCCATCATCATGGTATTTCAAGCACCCCTGGTATATAGCGCTGTGGTGTCTGAGCAGCTATGCCCCCACTCCAAGGGCTAGGAAATACGAAGTAGTGGATTGACCAGTCTATGAAACTAATGGGAGTAACCAAACAAGACTACAGCAGACATTGTAAGTTCTGTTTAAATAAATGCATAGGCAGTTAGATCTTGGAGAAATACTAGTTGTTAGATTTGATACAGTTCTTTTTAGCTTCTGTGGCATTACACAAGTAAAGTTTGTCCCCTTGAGAGTCTCTTTAACTGAATAATTTCTTCATAGCAAAGCTTCTGCCTAAAGAATACCCACACAATTAAAATATTACACAGGGTCAAAAACATTACACAGTACTGCCCCCACAAACCTCGTTACATGGGAAATGCAGATATCTCTGCAAGTTCCATAGGGGGTGGGCCGTAGTAGTAGGGGCTTGATCCTGCTCCCATTGACTTGATTAGGTGTAGGATCAGGCTGTATCTCCCCAAATCCTTCTCCATGCACACAGGACAACCTGAGTGATTCTGCCACATTTGGACCACCCCAGCTCCAGAGGAGGGGGCAGGATTTGCACATAATTTTTTATATTTTGTTGAATAAAAAGATTACTGGACTTTATCTTCTACAATTTTTCTCTTTGGTAATAAAAAAATCTGTGTCCTTTTGAAGAGATTTGGCTGTAGTATAGTAATAAAATTCTTTTTAAACATTTAAGAGTTTTCAGTTTAACCTAGTCTGTTATAAGGATATATTGCCAGATTGACAGAACGTAAAATACAGGAGCAGCTAATATTTAAAATTATGTAAGTCTAAATCATATCTATACACACTCATGCAGTACTTACTTAAGAGATGAGGGAGCTGGTTCCAAAAATTTTAAGAACCATGTCACATTTCAAACCAACATGTATCTTGGCTCTCAGCAGGTGGAGGGGCATGTGAAGGGGCCTCTGCTACCATCAAACCTTATGAATTCCAGAATTTCCTTCACACTAACGTAGGCAGTGCATTCTTGGACAATTCTAAACCAGTAAGTACCAGAGCCAATGATGGTAGCCAAACAATCTCATTGTGACAGATATGACAATTTCTTGCAATATCCTTCATTAGTTTATAAATTACTGTGGTCCAGGTTTGTATGTAACCTGTCTGGGAGACAGATGTGCATATATTGCAACCCCATGCAGTATTTTTGGGATCCATTGTTTTAAATGAATGTTTTCTGTATGAATGTTTACTGCATGGGGAGAAGTGGGTGCTACCACAGCTCCTCCAGGAACTAAAAACAGTGGGTGGTGATTCAGAAAAATCAGCCAGGTTGTAACCCTGCTCAGAGAGGGACCACCTCCTGGAGATGCTCACATATGCACCTCTACCCCGATATAATGCTGCTCTCGGGAGCCAAAAAAATCTTACCGCGTTATAGGTGAAACTGTGTTATATCGAACTTGCTTTGATCCGCCGGAGCGCGCAGCCCTGCCCCCCCGGAGTGCTGCTTTACCGCGTTATATCCGAATTTGTGTTATATTGGGTCGCGTTATATCGGGGTAGAGGTGTACTAGTTCAAACTAGATTCTCCAAAGACCAACAGAGAAAGAGAGGAAGTTTGGATAAATAGCCTACGTTTAAACTGACTCAAGGCCTTCTTTCTTATCCAGTGCATGGACAGGACCTGCTGTCCAAGGGAGGTCCCCAATCCTTAGGGAAGGTTTGGATATCTTGACCTACTAGGGCCCCATAAGACTCATGGGTGACTGCTAGTAAGCTGTTCGTATGCATGTAGGCTCTTTTAAATACGTGTTCTCTTAAATGCTTTTACTTTAAGAATAAAGCTTGGAAGGAACTATGTGGTAACTTACAACTGCAAGCAATACACTGGTCATAGCCTTGGGAGAATAAGTAAAGTGTAGACAGTGGCCTGGTTAGACAGTCTGGCTTGCTGGGGATGTCACAGTGTAATCCAAGGAGCTCTGCAGCCTTAAAATCCCAGTCAGGAGGGAGTGAAACACGAGCCTTTTCCCAAGAGAGGTGACAGCTAAGAGATAGGAGCCTAAAGTGGATACCCTTGGTGGATCATGGTGAGGAATTACTTTAGAAGCGTACTTACCCTGAAAGATGGCCATAAAGCTAAGGGAGGAAAGTGAAAGAAGACTGAGAACGATTGAGAAAGATCAGATAGTTTTGGCCAAGTTTTTCAGGGCTTATCTGAAACTGCAATCATTTTGGCACTCACCCGCCATGATGAGCAAACCTGAAAAGAATGAGAAGGTTCAGTTTCTTTTAAATAAGTAATCAACAGTTCAAGTATATAAACTTAGTCTAGAAATCAGTTTGGAAAAGTCACGAGAACAGACTGTTTCATGAGATTTCTGGTTTCTCGTGTGTGGTCCCAGACAAACTGAGGCCACAGAGATGCTTAAAAATAAAACTAGGGAAATATAACCAAACATTTTTCATATTACATTTGGTTTACATTTTAGGAAAAGGTTTGAATTAATGCTTATTTTATCAATGTGAATAATCCATTCCTAATATGTATTTTTCTTATGATTAAGCGTAGTTAATTTGTTGTCTGTCAATGAAGTTTGTAAGTTTATTGTATTTAAATTATATCTATTTCCAAGGTAGTCAATTTGACTAACTGGAACATGGAAGCAAGAATAACAGAAAACACAAATCATTCTAACTTTGGTCCAATGCAGCTTTATGTTAGATTTTTAAAAGTAATATTATTTAATAGAAGGCATCAATTAGAGCTGTACACAATTATTTTTTCAGTTCACTGACAGTGAAAAAAACTATTTTGGGTCAACCTGAAAACAAGTTTTAGAGAATTTTTGGTGGACTGAAAAGTTAAAATAATAATAATAATAATAATAATTAGTTTAGAGTCAAACAAAATGTTCATCCAACCTGAAACAAAATATTACATTTGTATTTCAATTTTTTTTCTTTGTAAAAATTTTTTACAATAAAATTAAAAATAATTTCAAAACAAAAAGCCATTTTGAATAAAAAAGTTGAAACTTTTTATTTGTAAAATGTCAAAATGAAATTTTGATGTTTTTCAGAATTTTTTGTTTTGTTGGTTTTTTTACCTAAACAATTCACTAGACTCCACACTTATGGGTATTATTAGGATTCCATTGACTGCTATAGAACTAATCCAGATTTAAACCAATATAAAAAAGAGCAGAATCACAGCCTCATCTTTTAAGAAGCTGTGGATGAGTCTATGGGCATATTTACTGCCTCTCCCACAGAGAAAGTGATACAGCTGTCAGTATTGTCAGAAAAAAATCACAAAGATGCCACATGATAGAATGTGTAGGAGTCCAAGGCAAGGACTGCCTTTAAAAAAAGCCTCTTTGTTGCACCTGTTCATGCTCTCTGTATGTGTGTATATATATCTCAATATATGTTTCACTCTATATGCATCCGAAGAAGTGGGTTGTAGCCCACGAAAGCTTATGCTCTAATAAATTTGTTAGTCTCTAAGGTGCCATAAGTACTCCTGTTCTTTTTGTTGCACTGAGCATCCTAGGCCAACTGCCAGACTAGCTGATGCCAGCTACGGCAGAAAAGTACCAAACCTATCCCAAAGCAGGCAGGTATTTTATGTGTTGAAACTTGCTAGCATTTTTGAACTATTTCAGACTCTCTTTAATACTGTTGAGCAATACATTATTGCTGTGTGCTCATATGGTATTGCTCTAAGTGACACTTTACAATATTCATCTTCCTTCTGGCACTTTCATTTCATGCTGCACAATTTTCATATGGGCCACTGAAATATACAAAGTATTAATCAAAGGTTTTCAATTAAACTCAGTTTTGGCAGCAAATTAGCTCAAGCACAAGTCCCTATAGAACACAGTTCACAGGTGACTTGATGCACAGCAGTGATAATCTAAAGGGAATGAAAAAGTGCAAACAATGGCAGGCACCAAAGACAATAGGACTGCACAACTTTTAACAAAGGGCAGAATTTGGACTACAAATTATTCGCAGTGAGTGACGCACAAACCGGAAAAAACCCCCACTGTTTGACTCTCAAAATCTAGACTGAGCTTTCAGGACTGGATATTACATGTAATCCAAGCACATCTGATAAGGACCTCAAGACACAGTAAATATAGAATAACATGATGCTATTTTATAGTCACTTTTTCTAAACAGAATCACACTTTAAACCCTGGTGAGGAGATTTTGGTAATTGTTTTATTTATTTGCTTAATGGACAAAAAGAAGTAAGAAAAAATAAAAATACATGCCCCCATATTCTGTGCTTCAGGATATATATGTTTGAAAAATAAGAAGTGAACACACACACACCACACACACTGTTCAAGCACCAGACTCTGTGATTTGAAAAAATAAAAAGAGATTAGGGCATATTTACTGGTATTAAAAAAGTACTGGGAAGATTGATTTTATATCAATATTAATACCATACAACTGGAATGCTGCCAGTTTATTATTACATATACCATCTGGATAGAATTAAGTTAGCGACTCCAACAAACTGAGAGATCTCATACTGTACATTTTTAAAAATGGCATGAAGTTCAATGATAACAACACATCCTTACATGAAAACTGATTCAAGACAGGGTAACTTTAAACACAAGATGAAGGGTTTTTTGTTTGTTTGTGTGATGTCTGTTATTTCAGGTTCTCAAGGAAAAATAAGAGATATGGTTATTCAAACATACACACAGATTAGCACACCACATAGGTTAAAAACTGTATTTTTCTACATTGCTTGTAGTTTCTTTTTAATCTGAGGGTGTTTTAGTTAGAAACTTAACAGATGGTTAGGATTTTTCATAAGCTGTCGTGGCTGGCTGCTACATGTCTTTTTTTTTTTAAGCAGTAAAACTTGCTTGGATTAAATTAAAAGAACCTGAACTAAAGCCTCTGCTGTTTGGATTGCTAAAACACATGAAAATAAGACTCCTTGATCCCAAGGTCACATGTCCAGCCCACATGATTCAACGTGGCCTTAAGTCTTGGTCAGCAACACAGCTTCTCTCCCTCTGCACCCACCCATGGCATAGCACACAAAACTGGTATGAAAGACAGACCTTCAGGGCCAGGAACAGACTCAATATGGTCATTTCAGTGGAGACCTCATAGGTAAGATGCTTGGTCTATAATACAAGCAAGAGGCTGCCTGTGGCATTGCTCTCAGTTCACTCCCGCTAACCATTACGTACCAGAATGGTGTGATGAAGATGGTGCTGAGTGTTAGAGAGGAATTAAAAAGCAGATATAGTTTGTTTTTAAATGAAAATAAGACAAATGCTCTTCATAGTTCCTCACATTGCAAAGCATATAGCATCATTATAGGCCTTTAAGTACTTTATCATTAAAAGGCAAACCAGTTGGGAAAACAATACTTCCACTTCAGAAATGTCATTTTTGAAAATGTACATAGAGGTTAAATTTTTTTCTGATCTTCTTTCACCCCTTCTCTTGTCTCTTTTCTTAAACCCAGTTTCTGCAATTAGCCAGACCCCTGCTACCAGGCTAAGCCCCAGTGGAATCACACGCAGTTGCAGAATTGAAGCCCAAATTTCCAACGTTGACGAAAAAAATGACTTTTATCAATGTCAAAAGTAATAGGAAGATGGAGCAATTTTGAACCAGACTGCAGGAATTCATGGTTACAATTTTCAAAACACTCTTAATAGAAAATAGTTATCTAAATTTCCTAAAGTAAGTATGAAAAACATCCAAATATTTCTGATAGAATAATTTTTTAAAGAAAATATTTGAAATATTGGTCAGAATCTGAAGTGTCCCTTTATTCTGTCCAAGGATATCAATACAAATCTGCAGGCCAGTGTCCCGCTGCCGCTTGGCCCCCGTGTCCCTCCATGGACTCCAGTGCCCCGTAATCTGGGGTGCTTCCCCCTGGCAGTACACCCCTCAGTCTCAGGGTCTCCCCTCCGCAGGGAACCCCCATCCCCTATCCCCATCTCAGTTGTAGGCTACTAGCCCCCACTCCCTAGGGCAGACTGCAGTATAAGCCACTCATCACAGGCAAGGGGGTTTTGGACTGCTGCCTTTCTCTGCAACCCAGTAGCTCTATGGGGCCTTGGACAAGGCCCTGCAGCCTGGGGAGTTGCCAGCCTGGAGCTCCCCAGCCCCTCTAGCCTTTCCCCAGCCCTGCATCATTCTAGGTATCCTGAGCATCCTAGGAGCCAGGCCCCTCTCTCTCTGAAAGCAGAGAGAGACTGACTGCTCCCTGGTCCACTGTCCTCTTATAAGGGCCAGCTGCGGCCTGACTGGGGCGTGGCCCAGCCATGGCTACTTCCCCAATCAGCCCAGGTTTTCCCCTACCACAGCCATCTCCCAGGGCTGTTTTAAGCCCTTCAGGGCAGGAGCGGGGTTACTGCCCCGCTACAGATGAATTTGAACATTAAACCTGAAATCCCGAAAATTTGGATTTGGATCCAGATTTCCCACTATCCCCCTTTGGAAGCATTTTAATTCTGTGTTTTGGTTCCACTTATAGTAAACATTTAAAGTTTGTATCCAGAGTCAGTTCCAGTGTTTTGGTTTGTGGCCGCCTCCTATACACACAGAGCCAAAAAAAAAAAGAGTCAACAGTAAATTGGCCATTATGACCAATGATCTATGGACAAAAAAGCCTGAAAAGCCATAGAGTCTCATTACATCTTCTCAGCTAAACAGCAATTGTCATGTATTGGCATAAAAGCCAACATGTCAGAATGCTGACAGCTCATCCATGTCAGAGCTGAGATTAGAGCTCAGGAGTTTCTTGCTCCCAACCCCCTGCTTAGAACATTAGCTGCCATGGTGGATGGGAGAACCTGTGCTTTGACACCTGCAGAATTGATGACCTTTGAGGGCCCTTCTAGACCACATTCCTGTGACTGACAGAATTAGTGCACAAATTAAGTAGCTTAATTCTTTAAACAAGTCTGATAACTATTACATCACCAAAGCAGTTGTTTATTTCTTTAAACACTTCACCACTGGCCTCTGCAGAATCTTCTGCACTATTGTGGAACAGGGTAGCATTTTTCAAAGCATTTTCCTTCCATTGGAATAAGGAAGTTCAGTGTTGACATATCTGTTACCTGGATTAGCAGTTGAGGTGTATTCCTATGTTGTACTGTGGATATATGGAGCAGCAATGATCAGTACATTTCTTTCTCTCTCTCATCAGTTAAAAGGGATTCATAGTACACATTCATTAGGTGTAGCTTTATCCAGTGTAACTGAGTATAACAAACTGACTGTGCTGCATCTTACAAACAAAGGCTATTTTTTTATCTGTTCAAAGCCTACATAATAATGGAGGATTCTTTCTCTAGCTGATTTCCAAAAGAATAATGGCTCGGTACTTCTGAAAATGTCCTTAATAAAAAAAATAGAACTGTGAATCAATTATAGCAGGGATTTTAAAAGGTTTTCATAGTGTGGACACTCTCTCAATATAGAGATTGTTTGCAGCCACTTTCTCTCCCATTTGCAATTGTATATCAGCTTTGTGTCAATTAAGCAATTACTTACATGGAAAAGTAAAAGAATGTAATGACTGTTAAACTATCTTTTAATACAATTCAACAACTGGAAATGAGGAAGAGAGCCAGCATCATGTGACCAGACAGCTCACCACAGATTACCAGCAAATGTTTCATGGACTACCAATTTGAGGTGATGTCTCTTAAAAAATAAACAGCATATGCAGTCTTCTTTTCTTCTATCATACAGAAGCTAGAAAACTGTTTCCGGTACTCTTCTTGTTAGGTTGGTAATACAGTCTATTTTACCTGGCTGCCAACTGAGGTGACAGCCTTTATTATGGCTCTCTTGTACGATTACCACAAAGCTGGTAATGCACTAGGCTTTCACTCTTGCTCCATAGGGGAATGTGATTTTACAGTCCTATTAATAACCAGCTCAAAAAGTTAAGGGCTCAAAGCCAAAGGGAGAGCAGCCATTGTTATTGTTATTACAGCACAACAGTTTACATAAGCATAACTTAATGGGTTTTAAACATGAAATATATATTTGTAAACAGAATGCTCATGATGTCCCAAGTTAGTGAAGTGGTGCTGAGGAAATGCCTGGCTTAGTATTAAAGACACTGTTAGGCTGCTTAAAAACATCTCTCTTTAAAAGCTTTAAACAGTCTGTTGGATGCGTTTCCAGCCGAGACAGGATTTGCATGGCTCCTTGGCAAGCAGGAGACTCTCCTTGTGGAGAGTTGTCTGTGGATCACAAGAGTTCAGTGTAAACTCATCTCTGAAGTAATCTTGTCACACCTTTTGTTCCATATACATGGAAGATGTTTCGGGGTGCAGTGCCATCAATATGACATCCAGCGCTATATCTCCTGTTTGGAGTCTCTCTGCTGTCCCATTGTCTGGATGAAATAGGAATCTGGATGAGAAGCACCCAACTACGATTTATTCAGATGTGATGGTGAAGTTGTTAATTGGCTGAGGGAAGCACTTGAAGGAATTAACAAGGGCTTTGTCCTTAACTGAGGGCATTTGTTCTCTGGTTACCAAGATGTGGCACCACCTTGGGATGCTGCTGGACTCATCCCTGCTTCTGGGCCTCCTGAATAGTCGTAGAAATGCCCAATTCCATCTTTGGCTAGTCAAGAGACTTAGCCCAGAGTTTCCATGAGGATTATTGCCAGCACAGACTTTTGAAATGCATTTTATCTGGGGATGACTCTCAAGGCCATCCAGAGACCGAAGGTGGTTCAGTAGACAGTAACCCACCTTTTAACAAGAGTACATCACACTAGCACTTATGTTCCAGGTTCAATTCTGCATCCTGGCTCTTATTGGCAAAATCCTAAAGGGAATGAGGCCATCTTTCACACTAATCCAATTTGGTGGCTTCCATTAGTGTGCATGTTTTGGCTCTTGTACCCCAGGCTGTCTTTTCTGAGATTTGGGGACAGGGTGTTTGCAGTGGAACATCTTAACTATGGTGGAATTCAGGTAGCAGGCTGAGCTCAAGTGCTGTCACTTTCAAGACATCTCTTGGTACAGGGTTTTTTTTTTTTCTGACTGGTGGTATGGAACTGGTCTGCCCTCACTCTTTTAGGAACATCATTTTGAGTGAGAAAATTGGGGAGAAGGAGAGTTGAGTAATTCATGTTCTTCATAACTATGGAAAAAGTACTGTAGCAGGTCAGTAACCCCACTCCCCTGAAAGGGTTAAAAGCCAGCCCTTGGATAGGGCTGGGGCTGAAAGCTGAGAATAAAAGGCTGATTGGGAAGGCATCCACAGCTGGGGCCACGCCCCAATCAGGCCACAGCAGGCTCTGTAAAAGGGCTGCTAGCCAGGAGTGCAGGTAGAGTCTCTCTCTCGTGAAGAGAGAAGGACTGGGCTGCTTGGGAGCTGAGGAGGGTACCTGGAGTGGAGCAGGGCTGGGAGAAGGCCAGAGGAATTGGGGAGCTCCAGCCTGGAAAACCCCCAGGCTGTAGGCCTTGCTGAAGGCTGGGAAGGGTACTGGGGTTGCAGAGGTGCAGCCCAGGGTAGGCAAAGGCAGCAGGTCCTAACCCCCTTGCCGATGATGAGTGGATTACAGACTGCAGTCTGCCCCAGTGAGCGGGGGCTAGACGATGACTGGCAGTAGCCACTGAAGTAAGGTGGGGATAGAGGGTTGGGGGCTCCCCTAAGAGGGGAGACCCAGAGAGTGGGGGTACTGCCAGGGGGCAGCACCCAAGGTAAAGGGGCACCGGGGTCCAGGAGGGACACGGGGGCTTGAGGCATGTGGGATACTGGCCAGCCGAGGATGCTCCAAGGCTGGAAAAGCTAATTCCCTGGATGACCAGCAGGAGGCTCCGCACTAGTGAGCCACAGTACCCAACTCCTACAGTGAAGAGCATCTCAAAATAATGAATAATAATAAATGTGTACATTGCACAGAGTCCTCTTAATTTTTGGACTCCCCTCCAGACACAACACAGTCTGGATAAAATTACTTTACAAGCAGATTGACATATTGCACAATTATTTTCATAGTGGGGCTCTGGGATGTCAAGATTGTTCAGGTATTTAATTTTTTGTTCATGAAAGGCACGATGTTCAACAAGTCAGAGTTCAGGATTTGTCAAAATTGAATTGTTACTTTTAAAACCAACAACTAGGACTTCTAAAGGATGATACATTGCTACAAAGTGGCTTGTTGCATAGCCAGGCTACATAGCTGGAAGGCTTTTCTTTTGCATTTAGACTGCTGAAATCAAATTATTTTTCACAGCTGTGATCAAATATTGTTAACTGTTTTCTAAGAATGAAGAAGAAAAAAAAATATGAGGGTAAAAATACAATAAAGTTAAAGCAAGTGAAAGGATTTCTTTATGTGGTGACTCTCCCTTCCATCCCTCTTTCTTCTACCAGCAGTTTGCCTCTCACAGACGTTTTCAGTATAGTGGCTTTTATCCATAAAGAATGCAGGAGCAACCAGTCTGTATTCCTTTCATGTGTCTTCCAAAGGAAATGACAATGATTCTTACTCCTTGAATGCCCCTCTCTCCCACTTTGGAAGACAAAACTATAGCTTTAGTACTGTAAATAAATAATTAATTCAACACATCACCAGAGTAACAAAATTTTCAACCAAGTCCTCTCTGTATGGTAGCTGGAAAACAGCAAGATGCTGTTTTAGATACTGACAATTTCCCAGGCAAGTAGTGTAAATTTGCCTTGTGAAAAAAATTGTTTTAAATAAATATGTTGTATCTACAACATATATATGAAATGCAGATGACTTGTATGTATTTGGTTAGTTCCTGTAAAATGTACATGGTATAAAACTAGATGTATTTTAAATATACTTAAGATACTTATATTTAAATTAAGAAAGAAAACATTACTTAAAATACACTTAAAACATTAATTTAATACCAAGTGTTTGTATTGCTATGGAACTTTTATGGTTTTGAGATATTCATTTCAGTTTGGGAAAATGGAACCAGGGAAGATCAGGCTATAATGGTTATTGGTGCATGTTCTTTGAACCCCCCAAACCAAAAATGTTATATGGGAGCAAATAAGCAGATCTATTTCCCACCACAATCCAGCAATACACACAGATCATTACTGATTTGTATGATCTATATGACTTTGAACACAGATTATCTCAATAGTAATGAAAATACTCATAAACTTAGACAGGATTCACAGAGTTAGACCACTCCACACTTTTGTAAATATGTCGCCAAAGCACTACTGAATCTCACCTGGGTACTCACAGCACAAAATACATTTTCCAAGTACAAATTGGTTGGCTAGCCACTGATATACTCCATGGCAGCTATAATTGACCACAATTTTTCACATGCTGAGTTTGTGAATCCCAAACTGAAATACAGTAACAATCTCCATTTTCCTTTTAAATAATTCATGCTGTGCTACTAAGACTGCAAGGGAAAACAAATAAAAAAACATGCAAACCCAACATTAACAAAGTCCAGTCACAGACTATGTGTTTACTAGCCTCAGAGCAGAATTAAATTCATAGATGAGAGAAACTCAAGAAGTTCTGCCCTTATAAGCTTATCTGAAACCTATAGGAACTACTCATGTGTGTGAATGTTTGCTAGATTGGGCCCTAAAGGCACATGTCATTGCCAAATTTCAGGATTCCCCCTACATAGGGTGACCAGATGTCCCGTTTTTATAGGGACAGTCCCGTTTTTTGGGACTTTTTCTTATATAGGAACCTATTACCCCCCCATCTCCTGTCCCATTTTTTCACAGTTGCTATCTGGTCACCCTAACCCTACAGCAGTAAGGGTCTAGAGGTGTTGAAAAGAGATGAATGGTGCAAACAAATGTTCTAATTATAAAATACTTATTTTCCACTCCCTTTTTATTCCAAAATGACAGAAACATTTTTGATTAAACTTTCCCAAAGAAGATTAACACTGAGAGAACAGGACTGAAAAGTTCCACATACAAGGTAGACGTTTGAGAAAATTATAAGAAATTGAAAAAGATACTTTAGAAGGGAAACACATTGGCAACCTTAGCTATAGATATCACTACTATTAAAGCAATGGTCCACTTACAAGACTCCAGGCCAGATTTCTTCATTCACTCCCTTTCTAATTTCCTAATTAAGACCTGATTCAGTATGGTAGGTAAGCACTTGTTGAATTTTAAGCTATGACTAGTCCCTGTGACATCAATGGGGACATCTTATGAGTTAAGAACATGCTCAAGTACCTTTCTGAATTGGTGCCTAAAAGGACATTGCTTGTCAAAGTAAATACGAAACCCTTAGACAAGATCAGAAAGATTTCATTGACATTAATTTCATCCTAAGTAAAACTGTATGTGTGTGTGTGCGCATGCGCGCACACATGCATGCATGAAGTTTTATGTCTAATCCTATTTTAATCAACCCAATTTGAGTGGATTATAAAACATGGTTTTATTTTTACTTTCCATTCAGAAATACCTTTCAGGAAGAAGTGCAGTTGACCTATATTCTATGAACCCTTCTTTAGACACCTAAACATGTTTGTATGAAATATCAGAAGTGTTGTTTCCAGTACGTCAATGCATGAACCCAGTTTGCAGTAATTTCAATAAGGCCAAGTTCAACTGTAGTTAGAATAACATGGGATTTATCAGTATTATTATCTGAATACACGGACCTGAATATAACATGTACATTCACTCTATTGGTATTTGTTGTCAATATATACTACACATGAGGGAATCAGATCTGCAGGGCAGCTTTTATTATATTTGGTTTCAAAGATAAAGTAATACTTCTGGCAAAACACTTTTCTAAGTATGCATATTCCTAGATGCTCAGAAAGCCCTTGAATTATACAGTACCAAACCAGTTTATTCAATTTAACATTTATACATGGGAGGCTCCATCGAAGTTCAACTTTAAGTCTTACATTTTTATCACTAACACCTTCAAATCAAACCAGACCAGTTAGTTTTAAATCTTTCAGTTCATCAGTTATAAAGTATATTGTTCCTCAGTCAGATCTAAAGGGGCTTCTTTCTATATCCCACTGGAAATCCTAATTAGCAAATATGTCATTTCCAATAGCATTTCAAATCAATAGTAATTAGGACATAGCTAAATAATTTGTGATCAGATAGAGCTTTGTGACTATTAAAAGATGCACTGGATATAACGGGATACTTAGTGTGCTCATTGCTGGTAAATTCCACAACTTCAGAGCAAAGTGGAGTGTGAGTACAGAAGAAACTTTTGGTGAGATTTTGTATGCACTGAAGTCCTTTATATATAGGAACTACACTGAAATGAGGCATAGATTTCCTCCACACTCTGTAGTTGTAGATGTAGGAGGCTATAGGAGTATTAGGGGAACATACAATGGACCAAATATGATATAACATCTGCCTGTGAGAAATTAGCCCAATAAAATTATAACCTTACCATCACAATAGTTTCTTTATTTATGCTACCCAGTTGTTGGCCAGTAACAGGTGTCTGGACTCTCTGTCAGGGAACCAAGCCAGGGCAGGTTATGGCTGGAACTGGTTGAAACCAGTTGCCTTTTTTTGGAAAATACTTTGAACTGTAAGGATGCATTCATGAGAAGATGTTACTTGGGATGCTGTAGTAACCAGTTAGAGGCATGAGTTCACAGTTCAGTATGTGTCCACAGAGCAGTCACCCTGCCATCACAATCATATTTGCACATCCACACCCATGATGCTGCTTTTTTGTATCATATGTTCTGAGCAAATCTGGGCAGCTACCCTATAGCAGTGCATCAGGAGAGAGAGTTCATGGAGAACATACACTTACAGTGGTACCTGTATCATGAAAAACAATGAACTCCACAATGGTCTTCTGCACAGATAACTGCAAGGAGGTAGAACAAGCCAAGCCAGTTGCACTGGATACACACCAGATGCCTTGTGATTACTTAGCATAGAAACCTTTCTTTTTTGAGGGTTCATCCTGTGCTCCATTTTCATGAAATATCTAGGAAATGGTGTTGGATCCTGGGGCCTTCTGGAACTTTTCCCCTCTTTCCAAACATTCCTCTGGGCTTTCTGAAGGCTCACAGAAGACCTACAGATATCACTTAGAAGCCAGTGCTTCTGGGAGCTGTGACAGGAACTATGGGATATGTATCCAGAGCACAATTGAAATGGTGAAGCAGGGCACAAGTGTGAATATGTAGGAAAATTGCACCTAAAACAGCATGACTAACAAGGATATGCTACACTATCACTAGGATTTCTTTTATTCCTTCTGTATTTAAAGAATTTCGTCTTGTTTTCCATAACCCTACTGACAATAGATTTTTCATTTATACTTTCAGCTGCCCTTTTCAATTGCTTGTATTTCGTAATTGCTAATTCACATTTCTTTTTGTTTCAATTTCTCTGATGAAGACAGGAAAAAATTATGGATGCTCTGAAAAACACTAAGATAAACTTCAACCTGGAACCAGTGAATGTAGAGGTTTTTATACAATTTCTATTGTATGGAATTTATTCAAATGTTGCCTTTGTGTAGTGACAGCTTAAAGGTGTATATTTGTTTGAGTTTTATGTCATATGAATGCTGTGAATTGTGGTCTGAAGGTTAAAAGACCCCCAAAAGACCCCATTTAAATTGTGGGTGTGGTTGGGCCGATTATTTCATTGCCCACAGACATAGAGGTAACCAATTTGTGATGGAACTGATCAATGATCCATTTATCCTGCTTTCCTGCCTCTGACAGTTCATTATATTGAACATCACTGAAATGCCAAAGAACATATTTTCACCTGGTCCATTGTGCAATGTAATTGCCATTAGTTCTTGCAAAGCCTACAGGAAACTACACATTATTAATGGCCAGGTAGAGGGCCAATGGGGATTAATGGGGTGGCTGGACATGGTGTCCATTTAAGGTCCCTTTCATACCTACATTTCGAGGATTCTATGATTTACGTATTTTTAATTGCTAAAATGGTTCAGAAGCATCAAATTATGTTGGTAGGTAGCCTCTGTAACTCTGTGATCTTATTATTGTTACTTCCATTCTCCTCCCTTCCCCCACTTGCTCCCTACTGTTTGTAATACTCATTTATTGTGTATTGTCTTAAACTATGGTAAAGTATATTAGTAGCACTTCAAGGTAGGGACTTATGTCTTCCTATGGGATTGTTCAGCATCCAGTACACTGGGACTCCAATCCTGCTACGTAGTCTATAAATTGACATAAAATGCCACAGGTTTCCCAGCTATGGAATGTCCATCAAGAGAGAAATTGGTTTGGGCACTCAGACAAATAAGATATTAGTTTTGTACTTGAAAAAAGTGTTAAAATAATTTGATGATACTGGCATTGTGCCATTTACACTGGTGGTGCATTTTTCTCCCAATGTTCAGAAAAGGATTTGATATTTATCACATTCTTGGGTTATGAGATTTACAAAAACACTTTTTCAGAAACTCCTCTGTGAGTGGTTTGCATATTCCATTAGCTCAGTAACCACTCTCCCTAAGAAAGTGTCATTAGCAGAGAATTGTGTACTGTGGAGTCAAATTTCAGAGTAGCAGCCGTGTTAGTCTGTATCCGCAAAAAGAACAGGAGTACTTGTGGCACCTTAGAGACTAACAAATTTATTAGAGCATAAGCTTTCGTGGGCTACAACCCACTTCTTCGGATGCATATTGAGTGAAACATATAATCGAGGAGATATATATACACACATACAGAGAGCATCAGGGCCGGCTCCAGGCACCAGCTTAACAAGCAGGTGCTTGGGGCGGCCAAGGGAGAGGGGTGGCACGTGCGGCAATTCGGGGGTGGCAGGTCCCTCACTCCCTCTAAGAACGAAGGACCTGCCGCTGAACTGCCACTGCCGATTGCGGCTTTTTTTTTTTTTTCCCCAATTGCCGCCGGCGGTCGCGATTGCGATCGTGACTTTTTTTTTTTTTTTTTTTTTTGCTTGGTGCGGCAGAAATGCTGGAGCCGGCCCTGGGTGAACCTGATCCAAATTCTGATTTGATAAAAGCAGGAAACCTGGTACAACTTACCTGGTTTTATTATGGAACTTTTACACATTTCTCTTTCAAATCTTTTTGGGAACATTTTTAATAGAAATTATTATTATCTTGTTCTCTTAGTGTTAAATAGACTTTATGTATATATATGTATCCTGCAAAATTAGTTGATGGTCATAACAAAAATTAAACAATTCTGAAAAAACAAATGAGAAATTGTATCCAATTTTGATGAAGTTAGGCATGGTTGACCTGCAGATCTTAGTGTGAACTAAGAAATACACTTCTGTAAACATTTTAACCTTCAGTTCATTAAATGAGTGCTGCCTGGCGACTCTCAGTATGTTCATATTATATTTATGGAATAATAATGATTCCTGGGATTCAGAAAATAATACCTATACATTCCTGGAATAGAAAAGTACTGTAATGATGTCTTTAAGAAAACAGTGTGCATAGTAACAGAAAACAAAAATGTAAATAGCATTACCCAGTGGGTTGTAGGGCTATGATATTTAGGGGAATGTTTTGCCTTCTGAAATATATATTAGTCTATTTTACTTTCTTGCTCTTAAAGATTGGTATTGTCTTCACTACTTAAACAGAATGATCCGATGACTGATGTAATTGATGATGATGCATTATTACATGATAGATCAGCTATACTTCTTTGAACTTTCACATCTTTCGAGTTTTTTGTCTTTCTTTCGTATGAAACAACACAGAAGCATTTTCAATTCTGAGCTTATAATAGCCTTAGTAGTTAATATTTTGATCCATAAGACACATAATAGAGGTTTGATTATGATTAAGCACACAATCAGATAAAGAATAATAAGATGTTCTGCTCTTGTATGGTAACGTGATCCCAAATGGTTTTTGTTCAAGATACACAAGCTACACTGCTTGAATGTATTTGATTGCATTAAAATGTTTGCCATAGTAGTGACTAGTTGCAGTCAAAACATTTTACACTAGAACATACTGAAGTCTCAATAGGAAAATGAAGCACTGATTAATTTAGGTAACTTTTTCTTCCAGGCTTTTGGAAATAAATGTTAAATACCAACCTCTTCTTTATCTCTCGGTAAAAATGTCTTAATGCCTTAAGCATTTAATGCTGAAGCACCCTGGTTTCTGTGTCTGCAGTCTGTTTTAATTTCTTATGCTTTATTCAGTTCCTAAAATGTAGAGGCAAAAACTATTCAGAGAATTGTCCTTTCTACTAATGGTTAAGACCCAATTCCAGAAAATCTTCCTCATGCTGAGTAGGACTACTCATGCGAATGAGTGCTAATCAACCTAATGGAGGGAGCCATTTCTTATTCCGGCTGAAGCTGGCTGCCCCAGGTCACTGCTCTGTGGAGTGTAGCAGCTGCCTATGAGAGAACCTGGCTGAGGATGGGGCAGCAGTGGACCGTCTGGCCTGGCTGTCAGGGACAGGGCCGAGCAAGCCAGAAACGTGCCGGGGGAAGAGGGACACAGAGCAGCGACTCCCAGAAGGGCTGGCCCAAGAAGGGGCTGGTCCCACCCCTTCTGCTACCCACCTGGGCCTGGCTGCCAGGGACAAGGACTGAGCAAGCCCAGGGAGGCAGGTAGAAGCAGAAGAAAGACAGAGTGCCTCTCCTCCCGCCTCCAAGCAGAAATCTAGCAGTGGCATATATGACCCTAAACCAAGGCAGGATTCTGAAACTAGGCATTCCCCCATCTATCTTGCCTGCAGGATCCAATCCAGTAGGCATTCTCTGAGCCTACTGACCGAACTGTACTTTACATAAAGGACAGCCAGGAGTAACCAGATTGGGAATTTTCCAGGTCGGGACTTGTCTGTCTGTGTGTCCTCCAGAATACCCAACAGTCCAATGGTTAGGGCACTCACTTGGGGAAACTCTTTTCAAATCCCCACTCTGCCTGATTTGGAGCAGGGACTTGAACTTGGGTCTCCCATGTCCCATAGAGTGCCCTAACTCCAAGGCTGTTGGGTATTCTAGGGTAGGTCACTCTCTGAATCCTTTCTGTCGAAGCTGTTCTACTTTGTATATATAATTAAATCCCAAGAGGAGGAAAGGACTTCCCTCGGGCCTTTCACTACCTCTGTGGGACGGGACTTAGTACCCGATCCTCTCGCTGGCATTTCCTATTGGCTAGCTTAGGTGGTTTCCCTGGTATTTGTGAATCTCTTTCTTAGGTGCCTTATCACATATTGCATAGGGAGCCTGGGGTCCCAACTCAGGACTGAGGATTCCACAAGGCAGCAGTTTGTCTAAAAGGTAGCGCTGCAATGCTGAACACCATGACACCATTTTGTGCATATTAGGCCTCCCAATACTGAGAGGAGCAATGCCTAACTACCTTTACAAATCTGGGCCCTAGGCATGTTTGAAAAAAACTCGAGGCATCTACCTGCATCTTTAGGTAACTTTTAAATATATTTAAAAATCTACCCCAAATTCCTCAAATCAGCTGAGTCAGCATAGTTCATTATAGACACCAAGAGGATGTACATCAGGGATCTCAAACTCAAATCACCAGGAGGGCCACATGAGGACTAGTACATTGGCCCGAGGGCTGCATCACTGACCCCGCCCCTGCCCCTGCCCCCACTCCACCCCTTCCATGAGACCCTGCCCCCATTCCAACCCCTTCCCCAAAGTCCCCACCAAACTCCGCCCCCTCCCTGCCCCTATTCCAATCCCTTCCCCAAATCCCCGCCCCTGCCCCACCTCTTCTCTGCCTCCTCCCCTGAGTGCACGGCTCCCCGCTCCTCCCCCCCGCCTCCTGGAAAGTGCTAAGCACCGCCAAACAGCCGTTTGGCAGCGGGAAGCGCCTAGAGGTAGGCAGAGGAGCAAGGACGCGGTGTGCTGGGGGGGTGGCAGGGGAGGGGAGCTTGGCAGCCACAAGAAATAACTCAGAGAGATGGGGGGGCACGGGGAGCTTGTGGGCCGCAGCAAATAATTCCGCGAGCCACATGTTTGAGACCCCTGATGTACATGAATTCTGTAAATTTGGACTACAAGGACCATTTTGTATCATATGTATCTGCCTAAATCTCCAGAATTAGGGGTAGTTTGCGGCAGTTTTTCCTTTTGGAAATGTAAGGATTTCAACCACTCTTACCTCTTTGGGTGCCCCAACATTCTACAACATTCCACTAATTAAGAACTTGCTAAAAAACATGTTATATAAATATACACATATACGTACAAAGAACTGCAAGAGGTTACCAAGTCTAAAAGTGGACATTGCAAACTGACTTAAATAAAAGACTTTCAGAACTAATTATTTGCCTAGAGATGGCTCCAATTCCAGTAACATATTGACCTTTCTATTTTGAACTGTTAGTTCAATGGAATAGCTGGACCACACAAAAACAGCAAATAAATCTAAATCACTGCAATTAACTGTATTACTGGGCTTTTATTAGTTGTTTCTACACAGCAGTTTAATGGCATTGTCTATTATGGGTTTTTTTGGTGTGCATTCTGGTAGCCGAACCAATATATACGGTTTATTAAATTCTGCTATCAGTTACACCCATCTATACAGGAGTAAGTCTACAGAAGTCAAAGGTTGTGGGTTTATCCCAATGCCATGGACAGCAGAATTTGGTCACTTCTACATGCGCTGACCTCTATTTTGAAAGGTGGTGAGTAATATCTGTTTCAGCATCTTCCGAAATATGCAAAACCTCTACTAATAAAGAGCTGTAAACAACAGTATTTGTTGCTGAGAAACAAATTCTCTTTTGTTACATCATCTTCCTGACGACACACGAACTGTTCCTTGTAATTCAGGCTAAAGCATTCTATTATCTTTATTATTTATGCATTATTAACATAGAATAACAGCTCTGCTGGCACCCAGGACTTCCTACTCTACCGTATTTGTCCTTATAAAACTGTATGTGTGCCTAGAGTATTAGATAGGTGCAGTTAGTATATTAAAAATATCATACAGCTTTCTCTAGAGTTGGGCAAGTAAAGAAGAAAACATATTTGTAAATATTAATTCAGGCGATTTAAGTTGCATTTTTCTCATTTATTTGCAGACATTCAGGTGAACAAGTGTTTATTCATAAGAATGTTTGCAGAAAGCAAAAATGTCATAAACCCTGCTGCAAATATGATTGTGAGAATATTCACACCAGAAATTCTTTCATGACTATTTTGAAATACCGTTATTATTAGCATAATACAGTAGTTTAATTAAACAATTACTGATGTAGATAATTTGCAAACATAAAATTAGGATCCTCTATTTATAAAACTCAGGTCATCCAATGGGGTAACAAACAAAATAAAGGACTCAAAGAGCTTGGCTTGTTGAGCCTAACCAGAAGAAGGCTGAGGGAAGATATGACTGCTCTCTATAAATACATCAGAGGGATAAATACCAGGGAGGGAGAGGAGTTATTTAAGTTAAGCACCAATGTGGACACCAGAACAAATGGATATAAATTGGCCATCAACAAGTTTAGGCTTGAAATTAGACAAATGCTTCTAATGATCAGCGGAGTGAAGTTTTGGAACAGCCTTCCAAGGGGACAGTGGGGGCAAAAAACCTAACTGACTTCAAGACTGAGCTTGATAGGTTTATGGAGGGGATGGTATGATAAGATTGCCTATAATGGCATGTAGCTGATCTGTGACTGCTAGCAGGAAATATCTCCAATAGCTGGTTATGGGACAGTACATGGGGCTCTGATTTATTACAGAGAATTCTTTCTTGGGTGTCTGGCTGGTGGGTCTTGTCCACATACTCAGAATCTAACTGATCACCATATTTGGGATTGGGAAGGAATTTTCCTCTGGGTCAGATTGCAGAGGCCCTGGGGTTTTTTCGCTTTGCTTTGCAGTATGGGGCACGGGTCACTTGCAGGTTTAAACTAGTGTAAATGGTAAATTTTCTGTATCTTCAAGTCTTTAAATCATGATTTCAGGACTTCATTGACTCAGCCAGAGGTTAGGGATCTATTACAGGAGTGGGTGGGTGAGATTCTGTGGCCTAAAAAGTATAGGTCAGACTAGATCGGGGTGGGCAAACTTTTTGGCCCGAGAGGCACATCTAGATGGGGAAATTGCATGCAGGGCCATGAATGTAGGGCTGGGGGAAGGGGTTGGGGTGTGGGAGGGGATGCAGTGTGCAGGAAGGGGCTCCGGTAAAGGGGTTGGGGTGCAGGAGGGGTGTGGGATGTACAAGGGGGCTCAGGGCAGAGGGTTGGGGTGCGGGAGGGGGTGCAGACTGCGGGAGTGGGATCAAGGCAGGGGGTTAGGGTGCAGAAGAGGTGCGGCGTGCAGCAGGGGGCTCAGGGCAGGGGGTTAGGGTGCAGGAGGGGTGCGTCGGGGCTCAAGACAGGGTTTGGGGTGCAGGAGGGCTGCGGGGTGCGGCGGGGGCTCAGGGGAGGGGGTTGTGGTGCAAGAGGGGTGTGGCAGAGGGCTTAGGGCAGGGGGTTGGGGTGCAGGAGAGGTTCGGAGTGCAGGCTCCAGCCCGGTGCCGCTTACCTTGAGCAGCTCTGGGGTGGCAGTGGCACGCAGCAGGGCTAAGGCCCCTGCCTGCCCTGGCCCCTCGCCGCTCCCGGAAGTGGCCGGCACCACATCCCTCTGGCCCCTGGGGCAGAGGGCTCCGCGTGCTGCCCTCCCCCGCGGGTACCTCCCCCGAAGCTCCCATTGGCAGCTGATCACTGCAGCTCCCACTGTCCGGGAACGGGGGACCGTGGCCAATGGAAGCTTCGGGGGAAGTACCCGCAGGTCAGCGCAGCGCGCGCGCAGCCCTCTGTTCCCACTATCCCTCAGGGGCCACAGGGATGTGGTTCCAGCCACTTCTGGGAGCAGCGTGGGGCCAGGGCAGGCAGGGAGCCTGCCTTAGCCTCTCGGAGCCACGGGGGTGGCAATCCCATGGCTGGATCCAAAGCCCTGATGGGCCAGATCCGGTCCACGGGCCATAGTTTTCCCACCCCTGGACTAGATGATCATGATGGTCCCGTCTGGCCTTAAAAGTCTGTGAGTCTCTGTGACTTAGGTGACCGGCTCTACTGTGCAAATGACAAATCTGTGAATATTCATAGCAACTTGTCTATGAGTCAACCTTCAGCTAAAATTGTATGTGTGAACTAAGGCCGTGACTCAGCTGTGCTCAGAGATCTCATCTCTTGTTGACACCGGTGGAGCTGGGGGGCCTTCCCCAGGTCACAGGATCAGGCCACTTTTCAGTAATGACAAATAACTAACACATTCATAAAAATAACAGATACTATCAAATAGGGCTAAAATTGATTTGATTTTTTTTTTTTTGCAATGAATCATTCAATCGCCAACTGTGGCTACCCATGGCTTCACAGTTTTAAGTGAGACAGAACTCAGATCTGTCTTCTCCCAAAGCCCAGGTACTTTATCACCTGTTGCAGTAACAGGGGTTCAAGCACACACTTCAGCAGTTCTGTCATTTCATCCATAGGAAGGGGTGAAGCATATACACGTTTGTTAGTACGTTAGAATAGAGCACGAGTACTAAGTTATTTACCCATTTCAAATTCAACTACATATTAGAGGAGATCATTTTTGAAAGAACACTTTTCCCCTACTGAACACTTAATTAGTATGTTCCTCAAGAGCAAAGGGAATAAAGAAAAGCCTGTTTAGATTAAAGCTGATGGTTAAAGTAAGAGAATTGATATCACATGCTTTGCTTTTTCTCTTAAAATTACACACAGGCTAGAGGATTATGAAAAAAAGGAAAATATATATTTTTATTCAAAACAGCTCTAGAATCGATGTGTTCAATGACTCGATAACAAAATACTCCATTAGACAGATACAATGACTGTTCCTAAATGAAAATCTGTGGATGATTGTAATGATCAATCTCTCTTACCCCTTAGGTTCCCAAATTCTTCTTGACCAAATAGCGGCATCTTTAATGGCCTTGTGAGTATGTTACAGTATGAAAAAAGTGGTTCCTGGATGAAGTGAATCACTTGATAAGGGGAGTGTGTGTAATTTTGGAAAATCATGAACATTAGAATTATTCTCTGAATTCCTAGGCAGCTGAATCTTCATTTGCTACAACATATTATTACAGAAAAAAATCTGTACCAATTATATAACTTCACATTCGTTCATGTGACTATCAAAATAACCTATGTACTGAAACTAAGAGTTAAAATACCTCCTCTTCTTGTTTTCCATACATATTTGCCAGTATAAATATACTTTATAATTTTACAAATTATAATATTTATATTAAAGCTTTCAGTCTGCAAATCGTTACGATTTAACATGGCAAAACAGTTGCTATGTTTTGGTTCCATCTTTAAATCCTTTTTTGGGGTAATGAAAACCATCTAAAATAAGTGACTGCAAATAATACAAACAACACATTTATTTAGAAAAATAAACTGAAAATGCTGTTTGTTGGTCTTTTACATTTCTTCATGAAGCATAGATAAATGGCTATAAAAATTATTATATGTCAAATACATATTACAAATGACTTTTTTCTTTAATATTTTCCAGGAGGATACTGTCAATGTCCAACAGGAACATTCTGGGTGTATAGTTCAATAGGTTCAATCTCTTGGCTGTTACTATGATATAAAATGAATTTCATTAAAAAAAATATTAGATCCCTTTTTAAATCCACTTTATCACGTTGATGCTTTTCTCATATACATATTTTTTTAATCTTAAGAAGGACTATTTTCCTGTGGGGAGAAATCCTCACTGTAAGAAAGCATTCCTTTTCTTCAGCTTTTTACTTTTTAATTCCTTTTGGAGCCCCTGCAAGATACAGCTTGTTGCGGTCTAAAATCTCATGGGGCCATCTGTGCAAATGATGGCACACATCATTACCCTGAATGGAAGTGACAGTGCAAATATTAGAAGTGCATTGAGATGCTATCTGTAACAGCTAATTTTTTCCTTCAGATTTGGGTGGAGAACAGGAGACAACATTCTTTCAAGCATTTTAGCATCACTGATGCTCCGTTCTTCTATGGCTTTGAATATGTACAAGGGATGGCAGAGGTCTTCTTTCCCCACAAAAAGCAATATTCCTCTGTTGTAGTACATGCATTGCTTTTCCTGCAATCACTTAAGTGCTTCATGTTTCCTTTTGGCTACATATTTAAATATTTTTTGGATGCTGGCTGGACCGCATGAAAAATTGATTTATTGTTTATTACTCTAATTGCTCAGTACTGAACTCCTCAAGTGTCAGGCTTGGAGACAGTTGTTTCTGTAATGGGGCAAGGTATTTAGTCCTCTTTATTCTTCTTTCTGAGTGAACAGAATTTAAGGCTGTGGCTTTTGTCAGGGCTCAGCTCGTAGCTGTCAGATCTGAGGCAGATGATTTCATGCAGATTACACCAGTGATTAGTTGTGCTCTGACTCTAAGGGCTTCCATGCTCCAAGGAGGGTCAGGTTCCTCGTTACTTTCATCAGATCTGGCCTGCAAGAAGTCACAATGACGAATCCGACATCAAAGAAATAACTGATATGCCTCCAAATGTAGATATTCCTTCCAGCCTGAAGGAGCTGTCAAAGAGAAAACAAAACAAAACAGAAAACAAAACTTTAAAGACATAGTTAACAACAAATAAAAACCATAATAGGGAAGAGTTTCATTTAACATTTTCATTTAATTAAGAGTCCAAATAATTCCAAATTCTTAAAGCACTTGGGTTGTGTGATGATTGTACATCCTTACTGATACAGAACCAGATCCTCCGTTGGTGTAAATGGGTTTAAATATGTGCCCCCCCCGGAGGAGATTGCTGCTCCCCACCACCCTGACCCCGACAAGAGCTTTCTCTTTCCCCTTCCCTGGCAGGAGCTTGCTCTTCCCTCCCCACAACACCAGCAGGAACTCACTCTATCCCCCTCCCCCTAGGAAGGAAATCGCTCTTCCCTGCCTCTGCAGCCCCAGGGTAGGAGAAGTTCTGGGCCCTTGACAATTATTGGGGGGCCTGTGCCCCTGCTTGTTCCCCCTTGTGCATGCCCCTGCAACCAATGACAATATTTTAGATGCCCAGAACATAAATGAGAGGCTTTGAAAGTAGTGTGGTGAGAAGGGTTGACATCTGTAACAGAATGCCCTCTTCAACTATAGTGCATTTAAAAAAACCCAAACCCTTAATATTGAAAATTAAGAAGCAAAATTCTGTGATCTTTATTGAAAAGATAACTTTAAATATTTTAGAGTACCGCTCAGAAGTCAAACTAAATTTAGGAAGGAGTCCAACTCCTGCTTCTTAAAATGTAGCTTTGGTACAAAGTTAGGATTTTAAGAAGATCTGTTAAATAATCCATCATTGTAGTCCTTTTTTCCCAGGCTTGTTTCCATGATAATGTACTGCTGTATATGTCATGAGAAAGAATGATTTGCTGAGGCAGTGCAGTCTGCATTTACACCTACATTTACCTTTGGATCACTGAGCCAACTAGAACAGTTCCTATCTTACTGACTCTCTAATATTAAGTCTGATACAGATTCAGTGGACCTAAGAGGCCCAGCTCAAATATTAGTGTTTTCTGTAAAACCATGAATATTACAGTGTTCAGAAATCTTCTATTACTTTGTTGAAACATTTTGTATGAGTAGACCTTCAAAGGGAATTTCAAATGCCCCAAAGATAGTTTTATCAGGCTATTTTCTTGTTGTAGGGATTTCCCCCATGCATGGTTCCTTCGATGGGAAACAAGTCTAATGGGAAAAATAGTTCAAGAGAGTTGGCAGTTTTTCAAAGACACATTATTAAGGGCACAAGAGCAAATTATCCCACTGCACAGGAAAGATAGGAAGTATGGCAAGAGACCACCCTGGGTTGACCAAGAGGTCTTCAATGAGCTGAAACTCGAAAAAGAGTCCCACAAAAAGTAGAAACTAAGTCAAATTACAAAGGATGAATATAAACAAATAACACAAGTATGCAGAGACAAAATTAGAAAGACCAAGGCACAAAGCGAGATCAAACTAGACAGAGACATAAAGGGTAACAAGAAAACATTCTACAAATACATTAAAAGCACGAGGAAGACCAAGGACAGGGGACACCCTTTACTCAATGAGGGAGAAAAAACAATAACAGAAAATGTGGAAATGGCAGAAGTGCTGACTGACTTTTTTGTTTCAGTTTTCAGCAAAAAGTTTAGTAGCAATTGGACATCTAACTTAATGAATGCCAGTGAAAATGAAGTAGGATGAGAGGATAAAATAGGAAAAGAACAAGTTAATATTACTTAGACAAGTTAGATGTCTTCAAGTCACCAGGGCCTGACGAAATACATCCTAGAATACTCAAGGAGCTGTCTGAGGAGATATCTGAGCCATTAGCGATTATCTTTGAAAAGTGATGGAAGATGAGAGAGATTCCAGAGGACTGAAAAAGGGCAAATATAGTGCCAATCTATAAAAGGGGAATAAGGCCATTCTGAGGAATTACAGACCAGTCAGCTTAACTTCAATACCTGGAAAGATAATGGAGCAAATAATTAAGCAATCAAATTGCAAACACCTAGAAGTTAATAAGGTGATAAATAACAGTCACCATGGATTTGTCAAGAACAAATCGTATCAAACCAACCTAATGGCTTTCTTTGACAAGATAACAAGTCTTGTGGATAAGGGGGAAGTGGTAGATGTGGTATACCATGATTTTAATAAGGCTTTTAATACTGTCTCTCATGACCTTGTCATAAACAAACTAGGGAAATACAACCTAGATGGAGCTACTATAAGGTGGGTGCATAACTGGTTGGAAAACCCTTACCAGAGAAAAGTTATCAGTGGTTCACAGTCAAGCTGGAAGAGTATATCAAGTGGGGTCCTGCAAGGATCAGGTCGGTTCAATATCTTCATCAATGATTTAGATAATCGCACAGAGACTACACTTATAAAGTTTGTGGTTGATACCAAGCTGGCGGGGGGGGGATAGGATTAGTTTGTGGATGATACCAAGTGCTTTGGGGGATAGGATTAAAATTCAAAATAATCTGGACAAACTAGAGAAATGGTCTGAATGAAATTCAATAAGGACAAATGCAAAGTACTCTACTTAGGAAGGAACAATCAGTTGCACACATACAAAATGGAAAATGATAAGTTTTCAAGTACATAAAAGGTTGTTACAAAGAGGAGGGAGAAAAATTCTTCTCTAACTTCTGAGGATAGGACAAGAAACAATGGGTGGTTTAGGTTGAACATTAGGAAAAACTTCCTATCTATCACGGTGGTTAAGCACTAGAATAAATTGCTTAGGGAGGCTGTCGAATCTTTGTTAGTAGAGATTTTTAAGTGCAGGTTAGACAAACACCTGTCACAGATGGTCTAGATAATCCTTAGTCCTGCCTGAGTGCAGGGAACTGAACTAGAAGACCTCTTGAGGTCCCTTCCAATCCTACAATTCTATGATTCTCTTCATGCCCCCACAACACTCAGGTGCCTTACAACTACCCTGCCGGATACACTGGAGCTAGCAATGTTACTCCATGTGCCAATCAAAGGAGGGCACTGAAGAGTAATATAAATATAGTTTCAACTTGTCCCTCCCATTCCCCTGGGCTGAGCATGCCAATTGTGCTGTGATCCCAGCTCAGGGAGCAAGGAAACAGATATTTATTCACATTTAATATTTATACTCTAGTAGCAACTAGCCCCAATTGGGAACTGTTGTGCTAAGCACCTTGAAGACATAATTGCTGGTTTTGCCACTTCTTTGAATAACTGCTACTCAAACCACTTTCCTTTGGCAGCAAATCTAATGCCAAATGTAACCAACTTTAAAATAATAATATATATAACATTTTTTCTTTAGATACTGTCCGACTGACTTATGGTTTGTTAAAATTGCAGCACACAGCTGAACCCTGCTAAATTTGAGATTTTGAAGTTATCGATGTCAGAAAACAGCAGTAAAACCACAGAAACATCATGGCAGAATGATATCGAAGAGTATATACGCTATGCCACTTTATATGACAGAAACATAGTGGTAACCAGCACGTAGTTGAAACAGGCAGCAGCAGTAGCTGTGAGGAGCTTCCAGTCTTGACCATGAACAGAAAGGAAATGAGATGTAGTTACTGGTATTGGAACATCCACTCAGAGTGGCTCAAATCCCTTGTTGGCAGGTGTCCTAAGTGCTGAGACCTTAGAAATAAATCAAATCTCCCCTGTTACATACCAGAGGCACAGATTAGCAATGTAGTTTCTTTAGAGAAAATGTATAATCCAAAATAATCTTCAGATTTGTACTGTACATACTCATAATGTATGGCAATTGACTGCAGCTGAGGTAATGTTGCACAATTAGAGAGAGGGGGAGGGATAGCTCAGTGGTTTGAACATTGGCCTGCTAAACCCAGGGTTGTGAGTTCAATCCTTGAGGGGGCCACTTAGGGATCTGGGGCAAAATCAGTACTTGGTCCTGCTAGTGAAGGCAGGGGGTTGAACTCGATGACCTTTTGGGGTCCCTTCCAGTTCTAGGAGATAGGATATCTCCATATATTATTATTATAGGCTATGCTCTAATTATGGCATAATGGGTGTTCAGTTATTGTTTCTCAGTAACGTCCATCTTGGAAGTGCTCAAATGTATTTATAGTTAAAGAAGGTTGAAAAAAATTGAAAACTCAGCATAGGCTCTGAAAGTCAACTGGGGTTCTTCCTGGTCCCACATTATCATAAATAATGAAGATTCTGCAATTGAAACTTAGTTGAAAAGTCTATTATGTACCGTGTCAGAATAGAAGAATCCCTATTATTTCGCCATAGCTATATTGATTCTGCATCGGTTAAGAGGAGAAAAACAAAAACTAACAACTTCCTTTTGTTACTAAAGCAAGGACTTAAACTCAGAATATACATAGTGAGCATATCTGTAATACTCCAGTTTCACACAGTCATTTTCCTCATCATAACCATATATTAAACTTTGTAGCAGACCTTGTTTACCTCTCCAATTTTTGCATCCTTCCATTCCAGAGACTAGATGCTAAAACACTGTTACTCTCCTGCAGTTTTTGAGCCAGGTTTTATCCCCAGCATTGATCTAGCAAACAAAAACAAGAAATGACTGGTGATATCTTTTCATCAGATGATGAGATAATGGGGACAGAGAAAGACTTGTGTTGGCATAATATAAACAGAAACAGTCATTTCCATACATCTGAGATCTAGGGGTCAATCACTTCAATTCTACCGAAAGACAAAGCAAGGCTACACCTGGTATTTGATGCATTGTTGCAATATAATCGTTTTGACAGGTACTAGAGAAAAATCTGCTAGCATTTCACTGTAGGATTAATGTGGGTGCATAGCAGCATAGGAATTGCCATATCAGACGACAACAGTGGCCCATGTAGTCCAGTATTTTGCCTCTCATAGAAATAGTATAATGGACAATTATGGTATAATTCGTCTTTAGGGGAGGTTTCATCCTAATTCCAGATAGTCAGGACTTGGTTTGCATGCTGAATCATAAGTTTATATCCCATTTAAATCTGTAATGCTATCTCATAGAAATATGTAACTCTTTTTGAATCCTTAAATTTTTTGGCCTCAATTACACCTTGTGGCAATGAGTTCCTCAGGCTAATATTGCATTGTGAAAAAACACACGGTGGTGGCAATGTCCCTGGATTGTGCTGCATACTGGTCCAGCAAGATGGAAATTCCACAACCAATCTATCTAAATTTATACGTGAAGGGTTTAATCAATTCAATACAAACATGAATAATTTTATCAGTACTGTCTGTCAGTATGCAGTCCTTCCTCAAACTTATTCAGAACAACACTGAATTCCCTTATGAGTGATGTCAAAATTACTTTCTTCTTTTTTTTTTTTTTGACATGCAGTCTCTCTCTATATATATATATATCTAAATTCATATCCATGTGAAACATGAAAGGTCTATTCGTATTCTCCTAGCAGCATTTGTTATCTTGGATGTCAACCTACACTGCATGATTCATTCCCAGGGCACAGCTGAATACTTTGATAACTTCACATGATGTCTAAAAATTAGTCTCTTTTTGACGGATGGTCTCCATAAGAAAAAAAAAACTTTTGTATGCTAATATGGGCTCTCCCATAGAAAACATAGTTTTGCAATGTTCTGAAACACACAGAAACCAGGTGGAGTGAATATCCCCGCATTATTTTAAAATAATAAATATTACATACAAAAGAGCTGTATTAACATTAAAAGAATATTAAGTTGTAAAGTGAAGCATTCAAAAATTAGGAAATGATAGAATTAAGGTTGCTTGTGCAATTTTTCCTTCACAACTCTCTCGTAAGGTAAGAAATTTGTATTATCCTGAATTTACAGATGGGAAACTGAGGCAGAGAAAGAATGTTTAGGACAAAAATTTGGAAAAGCATCCACTAATTTTGGGGATCTCAGTGATTAGCTGCCCATTTTGAGACATGTATCATCTAATTTTACAAGTTCTTACCATTTTGGGAGATGTATATATTCAAAGCACTGCATTAAATTAATTAATTCCACAATAGCCCTGTTAAGTAGTTGGTAAGTGTTGCGACCCCTACCTGTCAATATCCTGATATAGGGTAAAGCAGTAAACTTTAGAGATGCATAACTGCATAAAAGTACCTAAAGACACAAAGAGAAATTTAAATAAATATACAGAGAGATGCAGAGGTGGGGGACGGGGAGGGCAGAGCTAGTGAGGGGTATACAGAGAGACTATATCATTATATTCCCTCTCTGCATTCCCCTACCAGCACCATTTCAACCATTTCCTTCCATTAGCATTTCATTCCGAAAGACCCCACCCCAAAGAAACCAATTACATTCTAAAACATACACCTACCCTCCTCAGTTTCATTCTAGACCTCCCTCCCCCATTTCAATTTAAAACACACACACATATCCTCCTCATTTTTTCTCAAAATTATATTAAATGTGAACATTTTGAAAGACGGGCAGTTGGAATATGTCCAATATTTAGTTGTTTTAGTAATGCATCTTTCTGTTACCAGCTTTCCTCTCAAACTATAATATAGAGTGTTGAATAGATAGCTTTTAATACGATAATGTAATAAGGGGAAAATAACCTATAAGGGTACTAATTAAAAATGTATTTAAATAGTAAATGAACACTGATTTAAAGTTTAGTATAAACAGTCACTTATATTTAACCAGAGAGGATATTCATTCAGGTCCCCAGTTTACAGTATTTAATATTAAAATCCTCTTTAGTAACCGCAAGCTGCATGCCCAGGTCATATAAAACACAAGCAATGTCATTTGGATTTATAATTAATAACTATTTCATATGTGAGTTATTCAGGTAAGTAGAACCAAAACTGTTTGTTGATGAAAAATGCAGATTCCATAACAGAAATGTTTAAGGAATTTGTGTTGGATTTGCTGAACTGTTTATGACCAAACAAAAACAAACAAAAATTCAGGAAAGTCAAAATGTTTCATTTCATTTAATTATTAAAATGAAACATTTCACTTTTTCAGTTCAACATGGCTTTTTGTTTGAAAATTTCCTTCCATTTTGTTTCAAAATGTTAAAAATGCTCAAAATCAAATTGAAACATTTCAGTTCAAACAAAATGTTTCGTTTGACCCAAAATTATTTTTTTTTTGATTTGCTGAAAATTTCAAAAAATTTCTTTTGAATGAAATAAAAAATAAACTATTATAATAATGATAATAATAATAATAATAATCCATTATCCGCACAGCTCTAATTGTGGATACAGAAAAGGAATGTAGAAGTGGTTCCATTTAGTTAACAATTTAAAACCCTGAAAAATATTGAGTAAATATTTTCCAGGCATTTCTAAATTCTATTGACATCTTTCTGGACACACTGTTACGTTTCAAAGCTACAGATATTTAGATCCAGGTCTAAGTTGTGCTATTTGGATTTTTTCTTATTCCTTTGAAATGAAATCTATGTGTATACTAAAGCCTAATTCTTCCTTCAATGGATGTTAGTCAGTTGGCTTTTGTTTTTTGTTCTTGCTGTCCATTTGTAATTCTTTCATCTTCATTTAGGACACAAACATTTTCTTGCTATTCAGGGTTAGGAAATCTTTGTCATTATACCTTGGTTCCTTTTTTTAAACACAAATACAAATGGTGGTTTAGAGTACATTTGGTGGAGAGCATAGTGGTTAAGTTTTATCCAGAACTCAAGTAGCCAGTATTTGATCCAGACACAGTGGCTAAGACACATGGATGGATTGTAAGTGGCAGGCCATAACTTTTATTAAACAAACATGGAGTGGAGCTCTACCCAGCCATCACTCATACTCTCCTGTATCAGGTATTTAAGTGGTTCCAGTGTGGGGGTTAAGGGGCTCTTACCACATAACCCATAAATGGCGGAAGGCTCTCCTCAGCCTACTATCCAGGACTCAGCTCACCACTCTCCATGACGGGGATAGAGGGTGCAGAAGGATAGGGAACCTCAGTCTCCAAGGGCCATAAAGTCTCACCCTATTCCATGAGGCTATGGCCCATTAGCAAAATCACAGGCCTTTTACCTCTGGGAACCATTCATTTTATCCTTTTTACCTCACTGGAAACAAGCTGAAAGTTGTGACGAATTCACAACTTAAGAAAAATACTTCAGCTAGGTACCAAGCACATTCCTACTTAATGCACTGTGGCTTGAAGATGCTGTGAGGAAGGTGAAAAAACTCCTCCCCTGGGCCTCTGCCAATTGTTCCTAAGGGTGAAAAAATTCCTTCCTGACCTCCAAATGGGTGATCAGCTAGACCCACATCATCTGTCAGGCTGGAGTCCCATTCCTAGTTCAGGGTGAGGTTGCTGAAACGGAGCTGAAAGAGGGTCCACATGGTCCTTGCTCCAGATTAAATCCTGGGAACTGGGGAATGTTGGCCAATCAGCACCCCTACCCCCACCCCAACTGGCCAATGGGTGTCAGAGACTCCAGGGAGGAGGAGCTACGTGGCGTCACTCAGCAAGTGTCTCCTTCACTTGCTGCTGGGGATTTACCCCTTCGCTGCTGGCCGAATCAAGTTCCCTCACCCATTGAGATGGAGAGGTGGCATTTTTACTTAGTGCTTCTCCATCATTCAGACTTTATAAACTAATATTAACACATCCATGTTCAGCAGTGTGTTACTGTGTTCAGACATTTGTCTCCCATCCCAAACCAAGATTAACATTCAAATGTCTGCAAAACTGAATGTTAACAACTCCACTCCCACACCTTTCTGTAAAGCAATTATACTGTTTTTTCAAGCTACCCTCTTTCAGAATATGCTTTTACTTCTAGTAATTTTCCAGTAGTAATTACTCAGAGAATCATCAGTCTGACTTTTTGAACCTGTAAATAATCAGTATACCAACATGAAATCAATTAGAATACACATTATCTTCATTAAAATGGTTTCGCTTATAACCTTGAATTAAGATGTAAAACGTTCCAAAATTTAAAATTAATTCTGTTGTTAATTTTTTACTACTATCTTTATTTGCTGTAATCCATAATGTTTGCAGATAGATGACACTTATTATCACTGCATCAACAATAACATTGCTCTTATTCTATTTCTTTTAATGGTTTTTGGTTTTATTTTACTACAGCACTGACAACGCCAGAGCTTTTTCTGGAAATTCAGATATTTCAATAGAGCTATACCAATTTACACCAGCTGAGAATAAGGCTCATTGTCTTTAATGAATCCAGAGAGCATATGAAGAAAGGGATTAGTAAAATACAGTAGATCATGTTTTGTAACTGAAGTCTACTGCTTAAATGATGTATTTGTACAAGTTTACTGTCTACATGAGCATTTGTACAGCAAAATGGGGCCCCATCAGGATTAGAGCCCCTTAGCACTACTGCAATATAAATACTTGATAGTAAGTACAACAACTACTAGTACTGGCAACAGGAGAAGAATAAGCACACAAAGAATCCAAGGAGGATTGTGCTTGGCCAACATAACGTATAACTACGATAAAATGTCTTATTTTGGCTACCTCTCAGGCCCCCTCTCTTATAGCTGTTGTCTCCTTAGTTGAAAACCCATTAAGGCCTGGGAACATGTCATGATTTTCTGTACAGCAGCTAGCCCACTATGGATACAACATAAAAAGATAATACAACAACACTGAAGGTCCTTAATTAAAGTAATGTTGACTGAAACACTGCAGTGCTTCTCTCAGTGAACAGCACAGAATGGTAGAGATCAGTGAGAGTGACAGAGAAATGGCTAGCCCAGGGAACTGACAGTGGGCCACTGAGCCTTTCATCTTTACATCACCGGTTCCAAATGCAGCTGAGGTCTGTAACAACCAAAAGTTACCAGGTGAAACCCTGGTGCCATCCTGGAAGTTTTGCCATTGACTTCAGTGAGGACAACACCCATCTGTTGTCTCTTCAGTGGCCTGTGTGAAGTGACTGATGCTCTTAATCCAGTCCCTAATGGACAAGCATCCACTTCAACATTGGCACTAATGAAAACATTTATTGGCAGTTTCAGAAGAGAGCAAGTGACTGAATGGAAATGGAAATAAAACTATCTTTGTGTCCCTAGAAGCAATCCTTCCAAACCTCTATTGAGAAATGTTGGCAGGCCAAGCATGGGAAAGATTGTAGCCACTGCTTCTGCCTGTAGTGTACCTGTAGTCTAGCGGATAGGGGACTTCAGTCTCCAGGACTGTCAACCCAACACCTTCCATGAGACCTGAATTAGATTATTTTCCAACTGTTGTAGAAACCAATCAGTACATATGTATTTGCAACATTACAAAGGCCAGTCAAAAACTCTCCCTAGTAGCCTATTATACATTTTTAAAAGCCACTATCTTATTTGACAATACCACAAATATAGGGATCCATTTTCCTCTTAATGATTGAACTTCAGTTCTTTCAACACAAATAAGAATTTCATACATTCCAGGACCTTAAAAATAATCACACGTGAAATTTCTTTCAAAAATACCTGCATGATCTTCCTGCACTTATAAACATTCCAGACTACCACTATTGATTCAATTGCAGAAATACTGATAACATAAATCAAATATGTCCTTGAGGAATTACATCACCTTGCACCTACGTTTCTGATTCTTTTCATCTAATAGTCAATTGATCCATTCAACATCTGAACCTGATACATGAACCATTGAACCATGAACAATAGTATTTTATTCACTTTAAATCCTGTTGAATGTACAAGATGTGAAATTTACCCTGTGCAGATGCCGAACTAAGATTTACATATCACTGGAGGGCTTAAATGGTGCATAGGTCTTGTGGTGGCTGTCTGCACAGGTTTTAATTTCACCCCCAAATAATTGGCTATTTCCAGTTCTCCTATTCAATAATTTTTTTTGTTTCTTTCTTTACAACATAGTAAGGCAATAAAGAACTGCCACTTTCATGGCTTTCAATACCAACATTCAAAATCTTCTGGGGTCATTGGTAATCGCTAATATGTATTATGCAGTTAGAAGCTATAATTTGAATTAGAAAATCAATACGAAGCTTCTGAAAATGCAAATGTAGTGCAATCTAAATATGATCTTGCATTTAGCTCATCCATCAAATTTTGTACAAACTTATGCCCTGTGCAACCCAGCAACTCCATTGACGGCGAGACATAAATCAGGCCACTTATTGGTCATCCATGTTAAATTTCAGACATATACAATATATAGGTAAATTACAGTCCTGTAAAAATTGAGGTTTATAGCAAAAGTGGTGTTATTGCAAAATTAGGGGAAAAAACAGCTTGTAGAGTAATATACCAAGTAAATATTAATGTGAAAAATGTTTGTTAAAATATGAGTATGTATTTGCCAAAGCTATTTTATTAAGGGTGGAAAACATTCTGGCATGTCTAACAATAGTACGGTAGCAAAATATTTGTTTCCTAGAAAGAGTTTAGTTATATTTTTAAATATGCAGTATTATAATAAAAAACATCTTAATGTTAATAATTAAAAATCCTAATAAATCAACTAGCCATAATGGGCTTGATTTCAGAGGTATTGTTCTCCTTCCTCTCTCAGTGATTTAAATAGGAATAGGGAGTTCTCAACACCTCTGAAAACCAGACCCAATAAGACCAGAAGTCAAGGTGTTGAAGTTAATTTACCAAAGCTTTGGTTTTCACAGTGTTGGGTTATTGCTGTTCAGCCACGACTCTATTCTCTTGCACACTCTTTTTGTTCTTAAAAAGTCTTTTATTTATTTTCCCAGGCACCACAAGAGGACAAAAATAAATAAATAAATGACACCAGGAATGTGGTTTAAGTGGGCCACAACTTTATTAAGTAACATCTGGGAACTATCCAGCAATAACGCATCCAGTGCAGGTCATCCATCCTTTGCAATCGGTTCCACTTGGTGGAAGGTCACCATCAATCCCCACCCATGAACCTGGTCTCTCAGTCATTACTGGGACCCCACTGCCTTGCCCAACGGGTGGGGAACAGGTGGTTGTCTCCTTGCTGTACCAGACCTTAGGAGCTCCAACCCATTCTCCACCTTCTTTAGGACACGCCTTCTCCTAATCTGCTTCCAAATTCTGGTTGATCAGTCAACCAGAGCCCCCTCTGAACAATTATTTGGGCTGGACATCTGCCAAGTTGTGACAACAATTAATTTCATAACCTAACATTCCCATTGGGTCCCTGGGTTACTAAAAGGAAGGTGAAGGAAACCCATACCATCCAATCAGTCTGGCAGGGAGGGAAAAGGCCTACAGCAAAACCCAACAACCTGGTTCTTACTCTAATCACGGAGGTGGGGGGGAGCGGAGGAGGGGGATAGTTTTTTCCCCAAGACAGAATAGCATGTCCTGGCATGGTGAAGTTCTTCTAAGCCCTTCCCTTGGGTGTCTAGCAGCCAATAAGATTATGCTGCACTCTTCTGTCTAACTAATCAGCCACATAGGCCCCCGCCTCAAACCCACGAGGAAGGGAGTGGACTTGCAATCCTTAATGGGGCTGAGGGTTCTCTTTCCCCTGCTGGTCCAGACAAAACCTTCCCATCTTCGAGAGTACAGGAAGGGTGGAGGCATTTGAAAATAAAGTTCTTATGACCTTCTCCTGAGCATTATGTTAAATGCAGCTTTTCTTATCTAAGGATACCAGATCCATCACAATGGGACACTATTTAGTTAAATGAATTGTCTTGTCACCTTTTATTGGTTCATGAGGAGAGATGATTTACCAGTTCCTTCTCTGCCTCTTCTGTATAGCTGACATGTAGATGATCAAAAACTATGGAATGTTTCAAATACATCTTCTCTTTCAGAAAAAGTGGTTGATTCAAAAACAGGACAATCTTATGGCTAAAGACTGCTGCAGTGCTCTCTCTTTTTTGCCTTGTATCTAGACTTGTATCTAACTAGAGCTGGATGAAATTATTAAAGAAAACTTTTTTTCATTAAAAGCAGCATAATGTCAAAACTAATTTTTTTCATTAAAAATCTCATTTTCAATGTAATTTTCCATTTAAAAAAAAATTCAAAGCAAAACAGTTCACGGTAAATTGGCCCCAAATTTTATATTTTTTCTTTTACTTTCTTTTCTTAGAAAAGTAGGGAAAAGTTAGAGTGGAAGAAAGTAACACTTGCATTATTAAATTTTAATTTATGTTACTTTTTTAAACATTCTCTCTTTTTAAGTGAGACATAACATAGCAATGATTTTTTTTTGTTACCATTTGGAAGATACTCAAAAAAAGTGAGAAAGTGTGTATCTGTGTGTAAGTCATACCTTTCATACTTTGATACTGTTTTCCAGCTGGCAAAAATGGGGAGAAAAAGGTTTTTCTACATTTCCTTAATTTTTTTTGAATTTTTCCTTATTTACTTATTTCCCAATGTGAACATTTAAATTAACTATTTTTCTTTGAAAAATTCCAGTGGAAAAAAATACCAGAGATGAGAGGGCTAAATTCAAAGCTGGTGTCAGTACTACTTTCACTAACTTCAGTTTGAGTTTACCAATATTGACTTCAGTATCACCTAGGGACATGAGGAAAATGTATAGGCTTGTGTATTTAGAAATATATGAGTGTATTTAGTTAGTGTGTGAGTCAAAAAAGTTATCCACACAAGGTTTCAGGATAAGCAATCATGAGGCTGTATTCAAAATGTGATAATTCATACCAATACATTGGAATTTATACATATTTAAGATATACAATATTTACAGATACCACCCAGGACTGGTTACAGATGCAAGAGGAACCTGCAAAAAGAACTATATTACATAGATCCAAGAGGTGCTGATTTTTTTTTTTTTGTTACATAGAATAAGGGGATTTTATGATGGCTAAATTCAAATAAAGTGTCTGTTTCAATACATTTTGAAGTATTCATGAGTTTAATTGCCTTCATGAGAAAATCAAAATAGAACTTTGTGATAGTTGCAGAGCAGGTGTCCGCTCAGGCCAAGGCCCCTAGGCCTCACTGAACACTGACGAATGCGTAGCTGGGAACCAGTCCGGCTCATCTGTGTGTTAGTATTGTTAAAATGGGCATTAGATTTATAGAGATGTATTTAGTGTTTGATTTTATGAAATCCTTGCGAGTTGCTGCATGCATTAATCTCACTTACAATATCTGTATCCCATTCTATAAGGTAGTATTTAAGTGTTTGCTTTGTAACTGGAAACCCCCTCAGTCTGGAGAAATGCATTACTAAGTGTGAAATACTAGTTTATCACAAGAGGTGTCATCTCCTCCCCAACTAAAGAACGGCTATAGACACCAGATGAACCATTGTGGAACACCAGTGGACAAAAGACTTTGTTGATTGCTCCTCCCACATTCATTAAGAGGAGACATGCACAAACCCTTGTCCCATCACAGTTTGAACTCTGGGGTAAGGGAATAAAAATCCCTGACCAGAAACAACTGTATCACTGTGCTGCTTGGAATTTGAAGAGGGCAATATTTCTAAGCTTAAGGAAGGGATCCCCAAGCTTCTAGCTTGAGTTAGTCCTAGAAGACATAAAGAACTTGCATATTACAGCAGCTTCTATTACCTACTACTTAAGACTGTAACTCATTTGTGAGTGTATGTTTACCTATTTTAACCTTATAAATAACTCATTTCTTTTTCCTAGTTAATAAATCTTTAGTTAGTTTATTACAGGTTTGGCTACAAGTGTTGTCTTTGGTGAGAGATCTCAGGTACAATTGACCTGGGATAAGTGATGGGTCCTTTGGGACTGGGAGTAACCTGAATATTGATGTGATTTTTGGTATAAGGGACCATCTATCACAAAGGCAAGATAGCCCAGCGTGCCCAAGGGGACTATCTGTAACTCCATGTTAACGCTGTTACAGTGTTTGTGGAGTTCACACTTGATACCCGGCTGGCAAAATCTAATTATAGAACACAACCAATTTGGGGTTTGTGCCCTCGTCTGTAACAGTCTGCCCTGAAGCTGACACTCACGTTCATTAGCCACTCGAGAAAGCCTGACAAACTTACTAAACATCAGAACACAAATTCACTGGTACTGTTGCCCCCTTTTGACCGAAGCAGCTGGTCAAGTTCAGGGCCCTATGGATATGCCAGTTGGGAGTAGAAATTGGTGATAGGTATTTATTTGATGCAGTTATGTTTATTTACAAAGAACATACCAAGTTCTGTCTCTCTTATCACAGAAGGAATCAAATAGCAAGAAACAGCTTTTTTTCCTCACAGCACCAATGTACTTTGTTGCATGTCTTGGGAGGAACATCCTCTCTGAAGAGAATTGGTTAGCAACAGATAAGGTTGCCTGTGGCTCTGAGGTGTGCCTGTGAAAGGAAATTCTGGTTATCTGTGGAATGTACTGTTATGAGAACACTCTTTTCAGCCTGCACACATGACTCAACAACCTCTTCCCAGGTTTCTTCCAGGGTCAGCCACCATGCTACATCAGCACAGCTATAGCCCTGCAGCTTCCTACATCGATGGAAGGGGGTATTCCATTAATGTAGGCAATCCACCTCTCTGAGAGATGGTAGCCAGATCAATGGAGTAATGCTTCCATTGACCGAGCCACAACTACAGTGGAGGTTAGGTCAACCTAACTATGGTGCTCAGGGAGCAAAATTTTTCACAGCCCTGAGCAACATAGCTAGGTTGACCCAAGTTTTAGGTGTAGATCAGGCCTCAGTCTTTCCCCACACACCTACCAAAAACAATACTCAGCCAAAAACTTTTGGGCAGGTTTACGTACTCCTTTTGTCGTAGGTGGTGCACTTATGCTTATGGTTATGTTAACTGAAGGGATATTAATCTCAATGGGGTTTTAACTCAATCCATAACATGTATTCACCCATATCATAACATTACATGCCATAGAAAACCAGAATTTCTTTTCACAGGCACATCTCAGGGTACGTCTTCACTACCGGCCAGATCGGTGGGCAGCAATCGATCCAGCGGGAATCGATTTAAATTGATCCCCGAGCACTCTCCCGTTGACTCCAGTACTCCAGCTCGGCAAGAGCAGAGTCGACGGGGGAGCGGCAGCAGTCGACTCACCGTAGTGAAGTAGATCTAAGTACGTTGACTTCAACTACGTTATTCACATAGCTGAAGTTGCGTAACTTAGATCGATCTCCTACCAGGCCTTATCTAGTGCTAACCAATTCTCTGAAGAGAGGATGCTCCTCCCAAGACATGAAACAGAGTACAATGAATAAATTAATTGGGAATGCATGCATCTGCTATTAAAGTTATTTTATTCTTAGATCCTTAAAATGACACAAATTGTTTGGAAACAGTTCTTACCAGAGTACAACTTCTGGCTGACAAGTGAAACCTTTTCTTGTTCAGCCTGGAGCCAGGCTGGATGGTGGAGAACTGAACTGGCAGCCCCCCAGTTGCCTATTTTTAAAAGATGTGTATGGGTGAAAGGAGCCATGTATGAAATAATGTAGCTACCATTATTTCTGCTCATTTTGACATTTACTGATCTTTCATCTATTTCATATCTCTCTGCCATGCTTCAAGCAATTGAACTGCCTTGTAGGACCACACCCACCTTCCAAGCCAATAAACCTTAGCAAAACATCAGAAGATATATGTAAAATTATTTGGCTCATCCTGTTTACAGATTTCCCTATCGAGGGATGAAATCATTTATGTTTCCAACTGACAGCATTTTGTTTGTTAACAAATGTTTTACAGGATTCAACTTCTTCCTTTATCCTCTGCCACAAATATTTTGCCACTGAGGATTAAATATGAATTTGACTGCCAGAACTGATACGGAGAGTCCTGAAGTAACACTACTTTTGCATTAAACTCTTCCCCCAAAACATGCTAATGTAACAGGAAGGTAAAATAACAATGACTTTTTGCACTGCATAAGTAATGAAACAATATTGCAGCACTGAATAAAAGAGACAGATAGCAAAGCCATATGCTCACTTAAACATTTTCCCATAAAAATAATTGCTCTGATTCTACAGAGTGCTCTGGCTGCTTTATATCACTTTAGTTGTGCAAAATAGCCCTTATGCTAGTGGATTTGGCCACTGAAGGGTGCTGTCCCTGCTGAGAGAAATCCTCAGGTGCTGGAGAGCCAGTGGAATGGCTTTACACCAGACGCTCCTTTCAGGTGCTGACACAGGGAGTAAGGATGACAAAAAGGGGTCACGTCCAGGTCTCCTTTATGCTCAGCAGATCCTTGGCTGCTGGAGCAGCACATAGGTGCCTTTGGTAGCTGCTGCAAGATAGAAGAGCCTTCTAACTTGCAACAGAGACCAAGCCAGCATTTGGCAGTCTCAGGATGAAGGCCAGGGAAAGAGACTTAGAGCTGCCTTTCATTTCTTGCTCTAGATTTGTGCTCAGCTCTTCTCAGCCTGCCTAGAAGATGCAGTCTCTCTAGTTTGGGGTCATTTGGACATAAAGGGTTTTATTACTATTATTGTTGTTCCATTATATTCTGATACTCTGTGTTATATTTTTTACTGGAGATGGGTTCATGCTGCAAAAACCTGATCTGCATCCAAATTTCACATCCCAATATTAAGTTATATTCCATGTCGGGGGCTTGGTGTGCTCCACTGTGAAGATACAGATTGTTTATAAAATTCAGATTTGGTTTGGTTTGGATTTTGAAGCCTCCCTCTCCCAAAGTTTTGGGGTGTTCAGATCCAGCACCATCTCTTTCTCTCACCTGCTTTTTTAAAATATTGGATATCTATGACCTGCACTGTATTTACTTGTTCTAAGAATATCACGAAAATGCAGGTCTTGGCTAACTATGTTAGCATAACAGCGATGTTGGAGGACAGTACTTTGGAAACATCTGGATATTTTTGCTTTCTTCAAATGAAATCTCTTTGACCTCTAAAAATGAGTACCCCATTTCAACCTTGCTGTTTCTCCAGTGAAGTTGCATTAATGCCTGTATGAGAAAGAAGCAACCCTTGAATCATTAATTGATGGACACACAATCTTATGCCCTTTTTGTGGCTTTGAAACATATGGTCTCAAGCATTGATAAGAAGAGTTCACTTCTCTAAAAGATTAATTTTTTCCCCTACCACATGGGTCAGCAAACAGTTTAGAAGGCCAGAATACCTTTTGATGGTACTTCTGAGATTGCTCACTAAAGAGCAATAGTCCTGTTTTTCTAGCATCAGTATTTATTAAAGAAAAAGGTGAATAATCAAGTGTGTATGTGTGTGTGTATATATATATATATATATATATAAAACTGAAACTTTATATATTTTGTTTTTGTCTAGGAGTATAAATAATATATATACATACATACACACAGATGGCCCATATTGTTGGGTGAAGGCAAGGGACAGCGCCACACTCCTGACCATGCCACAGTAGCTGCTGGCCAATGGCAGTCCTCCTTGGTAGAGGCCACCATGAGTTAACTCCTATTGCTTCTTTCAAAATGCTGGGATTGGTGGGTTGATGAGGATTCACCTACAGAAGAACAGCAGTGGGTGAAGATAAACCTCTTTGAACCACTGCAAATTTGACATCAGCCCAGCATCAGAAAAAGGGGTTAGATTCACAAAGAAATCTGGGCATGTTTACAAGGCCTAGGAGTTGTCTGATGTGGCACCTCTGTGTGGGACTGTCCCCCAGGAAATGTTGGTATGCTATTGATCTGAACATGAAAAGATGGGAAAGCTGTTTATAGCCTAGGGTGCCTGGAGCCTTAATCCCTGTCCCCCTTTTTCACTGCTTCCAGGACCGGTTGCATTTAGAAGCTCTCTTAAGGTTCAATAAAGTTGCAACCACTTGGCCAAAAATAATAATTATTGTCTCCATACTCATTGGCCCCTACCATTCACAATGATCAGTATGTGATTCCTGGGAATACATGTACTTCCTTATCTCGCTTTTTAATCAAGCAGCCTGCCCTTTATTGTAAATTGCACATCTGCAGCCAATTATCATAAAATAAACAGCTACTAGCAGCAATCATAGAGAGGAGTATGTCACAAATAAATCTATGCTTTCACTGATATAGGCAGTAAGCCCTGTTCTTTTTGTCATGAAAGTAACCCCATAACAGTTAGGTAGGTATTTCTTATTTTCATCTGTACCTATAGATTCTTACTGAAAACTATATACTCACTGTATGTCTATTGCCAAGAGTTTGCAGTGTGACTAGTGGGGAAATTTGTGATTGAACATTTAGGTAAATCAGAAACTAAGTTCTGGTATAGTGTATTTATACCACTTTTCTATTCATGTACCCAAAACTTTGTTCATAGGAATAGTCATGGAAAATGAATTTTGGGTCCAAATTCATTTTTGTGACTAAATTAACTTTGTTTCAAGCAAAAGTAGTAAATCATCTTCATTGCCCAGTCACTTTATCCAAAAAAGACAGCTGAGCATCAGAGGTACCAGCTTGTGGGGATTATGGTAATATCCGTTAGGCTCAAATGTAATTTTTGGACAGGTCAGATCCTTTCCTGCTACACTGTTACCAAAATTATTTAGCCAGTATGTATTTTTAAGAGAATCCATAATTATGCTAAAGCGAACCATTTCTCCAGCACCCTCTATACAGAAATATATTAAAAACTGTGTGAAAGATTTTGTTCTTGGTGCACACAGAGATAAACATAGTGTTTTGCTAAGTTTTGTGAAAATAATAAGCAACTGAAATAACTGTTGCTAGAAACAAGTACAAATTTCTGACAACCTTGTACACCAAGTGCAAACTGCATGAGAATGGAAATCTTAGGGTAAGAATGAATCAAACCAATTTTGGGGAGGTTGTACCTATATATACACACACACACTACTCAGCAGTGAATTATATTTCTGGAACAATCCATGCTGTTGGTTGTACCCCAGATCGATGGAGTGGGTAAAATATGTAATCCCTATCTTTCTGTATTTGTGCTGAATAATTTTGATTAAAACCCATGGGTTAATAAATTTGGTTGACTGTGACTGACGTTTTATTGATAAACGAACCAAATTTCCAAGTACAGTAATAACTGCTTCCTCTGTTGCGCATTGTCAGTGCTTATGACCAGGAAAGGCAGTTGCAAACTGAACATATAAGTAATATTAAATATAAAAATGGATGAATACACTATACACTATGAATAACTCAAATTGTGTCTGGAAGCCGGATTTTGACTCCCTTGCCATTCTAGTTTACCAAAATTTACCCAATTCATCTCAGAAATATCTTGTGCATTCCTCAAGCAGATGGAATTTATTTTTCTGAATAGCCTACAATCTGGAGCTCCCAAAGAATGAATGGCAGTAGAAACAATCTGAACTAAAAACAGGACAAGTTTTACTGGAAACCTAACTGAATACATTCTGAAGTTTGAATGGTGGGGAAAAAAAAACTCCATAGCTGATCAGCAGAAAATTACTTGGCATCCTAGAATTGTTTTTTAGGCTCTGCAACTACATTAACAAACTAGCTCAGCCAGACTTGACAAATTAATTCGGCTGAAAAAGGATTACAGATCTCTCTGTGGTAGGGGCTTAGCTTTTCAGAGAATGTACAAAACTGTTTGAACTGACATAGTTTTTCACTGGTAAATGGCTCTGACTTATTGAAAAATAAATCAACCTATATGCATATTCTCCCTATTAGCATTTCCTTACTTTTAAAAATAAGGAAATAATCGTTGTAGATCAAAAAAGATTAATATACTAGCATAGAGATTCCTAAACTTTTGGGGCAAACATACCAGTGATTCAGGGTGTCAGTGATTCAGATTAAGACCTTGGCTGTACTGGCCAAGCTCCTTACACCTCTGCCCCCTAAAACCAGCCTCAGTGCTGGATCTGCGGCTCCAGAGCTACGCACCACTCAGTGGAGCTTTGACTCCTGTCATTGCAGAATGTGCTAGATTGCATGAGACTGAGGTTTAGAGCAGTACAGTTGCCAATGATAGACAGAGAGTATGTAGTTGAATGAGGTGGTGGTGCACAAAAGCTCTTCAAACAGGCATACCCCAGTTTAATCATTAAGGGTTAGATTCTGTTCCCCTTAATCATGTGGAGTAGAATAGGGACCAGTCAAAGAGTAAGGCAATACTCAGCATAAAGTGGGTCTCAAAATCTGCTCTAAAGGCAAGAAGAAGAGCTGTCCTTGGCCCACGAGGCAAGTGGAGTGGACCATCCAACTACCAAATCTGTAATTCTTTTCATTATATTAGGAGGACATCAATGAATGTGAACTTGATTTTTCCCCAAATTAATCATCAACATTTGCAATTTCTGAAATCTTTGCCAGGGCAGACTAGTTCAATGACTCCAAAATGGTGGTCCATGTTTATCTGGCTATGAAATGATTCACTTGACAAAAAGGACATTCTGGCCACAGCAAGAGAGACTCAACAGTCAAACACCTATTGGTTTAACTGTGTTTCTAATTTTAATGCGAAAAAGGTTACTGGCAAAAATAATCTGTACATTGGTATGCATATTCAGCACAGGCCTAGAATGCAGAAAACTAGCAGTGTTTGTCTTGTCAGAAAACCATCACACAATACTGAGCCAGGAATGCTACAAGTATTTGGTTGCCAAAGGGGTTGAAAAAATACAGCTCTATTTATTTAAACAATTCTGGTAGTCAGCAATATAAGGTGGTCTGCTGAAAAGGCCTGATCCAAATCAGAATAGCTGTACATATTGAATGCTCTGGGCTATTTGGAATGGAATTATGTTTGAACTGGTAAACCTACTGTGTGCACATTGAAACAGATAAGGTCCATTCTTTTGTTGTTTCCCAAACCAGAGTTCAAATTAAGTCTGTCTGCAGCTCTCCAAAATAAGACGCAGATGGTACCCTTGCAATTTCAAACTTCTCTTCACACACTTCCTTTTATGTACGGGCAGATGGCCACAACTATTGGTAAATGATTATTTTAAAAGTAGATTACAAAATTATATTGCTTCACCCTGTGGATAATATGAGGGATGGGGCTACCTACCTGCTACATTGATCTGTTATGATGGTTAATAGCAAGGACACTTGTCCTGTATTAGGTTTTATGTATTTTATGTTATGTATCTGTACGTTCAGAAATGGTTGCTCTTGCGGTACTAGTCCCAAATGATTAGAAGCAGTGAATACTGGAGCATGCTAAACAGAGCTAGTCAAACCTTAGAAAATCTATAAGGTTAGTTAAGCCACAGAACTTTTAGATGTTTATCCAAAGATTTTCAGGTTTCGGACTTCTTTTTTCACTTCTTGGCACCCTGTCTTCTATCCTACTCACTCCCAACAGGTCCTCTTTCATATTTTCCAGATGCTCATCAAGAATCTCTGTTTGCTGATATTCCATTGTGTTAGAGGATGACCTCTCACAGACAGCACGCTCTTGAAAGCACTGGAAATATCCTATATGCTCTGGAGTTTCCACGAGTCAGATGTTGATAAATGTAAAGTAATGCACACTGGAAAACATACTCCCAACTACACCTACAAAATGATGGGATCTTTATTTGCTGTTATCACTCAAGAAAGATCTTGGAGCCATTGTGGATAGTTCTGTGAAAACATCTGCTCAATGTGCAGCAGCAGTCAAAAAACGAATAGAATTTTAGGAACTATTAGGAAAAGGATCGATAATGAGACAAAAAAATATACTGCTACTATATAAATCCATGGTATGACTACACCTTGAATACTATCTGCAGTTCTGGTCACCCCATTTCAAAAAAAAGATATATTGGAATTGGAAAAGGTACAGAGAAGAGCAACAAAAATGATCAGGGGTCTGAAAGAGCATCCATGTGAGAAGAATCAGAGGGGTAGCCGTGTTAGTCTGAATCTGTAAAAAGCAACAGAGGGTCCTGTGGCACCTTTAAGACTAACAGAAGTATTGGGAGCATAAGCTTTCGTGGGTAAGAACCTCACTTCTTCAGATGCAAGTAATGGAAATCTCCAGAGGCAGGTATAAATCAGTATGGAGATAACGAGGTTAGTTCAATCAGGGAGGGTGAGGTGCTCTGCTAGCAGTAGAGGTGTGAACACCAAGGGAGGAGAAACTGCTTCTGTAGTTGGATAGCCATTCACAGTCTTTGTTTAATCCTGATCTGATGGTGTCAAATTTGCAAATGAACTGGAGCTCAGCAGTTTCTCTTTGGAGTCTGGTCTTGAAGTTTTTTTGCTGTAAGATGACTACCTTAACATCTGCTATTGTGTGGCCAGGGAGGTTGAAGTGTTCTCCTACAGGTTTTTGTATATTGTCATTCCTGATATCTGACTTGTGTCACAAGTCACACGAAAGCTTATGCTCCCAATATTTCTGTTAGTCTTAAAGGTGCCACAGGACCCTCTGTTGCTTTTTACATATGAGAAGCGATTACAAAAACTAGGACTTTTTCAGCTTGGAAAAGAGATGACTAAGGGGGGATATGATAAGAGGTCTATAAAATCATGAATGGTGTGGAGAAAGTGAATAAGGATGTGTTATTTACTCCTTCCCATAACACAAGAACCAGAGGTCACCCAATGAAATTAATAGATATCAGGTTTAAAACAAACAAAAGGAAGTACTTCTTCACACAATGCATAGTCAACCTGTGGAACTTGTTGCTGGGGGATGTTGTGAAGGCCAAAATGATAGCAGGGTTTAAAAAAGAATTAGATAAGTTTATGGAGGATAGGTCCATCACCAGCTATTAGCCAAGATGGTCAGGAATCCAACCGCATGCACTGGGTGTCCCTAGCCTCTTACTGTCAGAAGCTGGGAGTGGATAATAGGGGATGGATCACTCAATGATTACCTGTTCCGTTCATTTCCTCTGAAGCATGTGGCATTGGCCACTGTCGGAAGACAGGATACTAGGCTAGATGGATCATTGGTCCGTCCCAGTATGGCTGTTCTTATGTGTCCAAGAATGCACTGTCTCTATAATAGAAGCAGTGTCATATGATTGGGTACACTGATGCCATTACAGAATGCAATAGAATGCTGTGAATGGTACCCTTTCTGCCTTACTTTCCTTTCATTTCATAGAAACGTGAAAGAAAAAAAGCAATCTGTAAGCAGGCGTGGACTCACCCCTGCGGCGTCTCCTGCTGGTCTCTCAGGGAATTAGCTCGACCCAGCCTCCGGAGCGCCTTCTGCAGGCCAGTGATCTGCCTTGCTCTCTACTTCTGGGCCCCGTGTCTCTCCCAGGACCCCGGTGCCCCTTGCTCGGGGTGCTGCGCCCTGGCAGTACCCACACGCTAGGCCTCCCCTCCCAGGGGAACCCCCACCCGCTAACCCTACCTCACCTCAGTATCCAGCTACTGTCAGTTACCATCTAGCCCCATGCCCTGGGGCAGACTGCAGTATCAGCCACTCATCACAGGCAAGGTTGGGTTTGGACCTGCTGCCTTTGCCTATCTCCAGGCTACCCTCTGCAACCCTCAGTACCTCCTGGTCTAACACTAGGCCGCAGCCTAGGGCTTTCCAGGCTGGAGCTCCCCAGCTCCTCAGCCTTTCCCCAGCCCTGCTCCACCCAGGTACTCTACTCTAGTTCCCTGCAGCCAGGCCCTTCTCTCAAGCTCCTGGCTCCCAGCCTCTTATATAGGCCAGCTGGGGCCTGATTGGGGCGTGGCCCAGCTGCGGCCGCTTCTCCAATCAGCCCAGCTTTTAGAGCTGCAGCCCTCTCCAGGGCTATTTCAAACCCCTCCAGGCAGGAGCGGGGTAGTCACCCCGCTACACAATCAAATAACAAAATGGAAAATAGGAGTACAAACTTCCAGTAGATGCCTTCCGGTACATCACCTTTGGCAGAGCTAGGAAGATGGAGAAACAACTCAAAGGAATAATAATAAGAGCCTATCAAAGGGCACAAAAAAGCCTTCATGTGATAGGCTGCTACCTACCTATTAGCAGAAAGGAGGAAAACAAGCCACAGAAGGTGAAATCATCTTGGATTTATCATAAGCATGACATTTTCCTGTGTTCCCTCTTTTCCATTGATAGTTAATTATTTCCAGAGTGTAAGTGCAAACAATGGACCAATGGAACAGATTGTAACCATCTTCATGCCTAACACAGGGATGTAGCCCTTAGAGATTGTATCTCTATATACAAGAGGATGACAGCAATGAATATATTGGATCTATTACAGCTGTGGACTGCATGTTGGCCACGCCAGTCTAAATGACAAGGCAAGATTAAGAAATGTTAGATTAAAGTTCAGTGTGTGCCCTGTCCTTTTTATAGAGTATGGAACCTGCTGTAGGGAGTTTCTGGAGGGCTAAATACTTCAGATGGTTTCATTGGCTCATATAAAATTAAATTAAAATAAAACTATAACTTGTACTGTAAACACAACAAAAAAACTGGAAAGACTGTCTACCAGGCAGAATTTTTCCAGGGAGCTGGTTTGAAGACTTAGTAAAACAAAACTTTCATAAAACACAAAACAATTTTTAACATCCTGTGTCTCTATCTGGCTCTCTCATGTATTTATAGAATTTTATTCTTTTAAATACCTTCTCTTCCTCGTACTGTCAAAAGAAGGCTCAAGATTATATTATTTCAAGTGAAAAAGAAAATTGGACTGGCTTGCTTTTATTTATTTTCTATTATGTTTCATAGCCATAACTGTATCCTAGAACAATGAAGGCTGGGACTCAAACACTATATGCACTGGGGGTGTGGAGGGTGGGGGCAAATTGGATAGTCGATCACAATAATTAGATTTGTGTGTTTCCTGTTTACAAAGAAATAATTGACCTACAAAATGTGCAGGTCTCCAGAAGTAAAAGCAAAACATTAATGGGCATGCATTGCTGAAAGTAATGATTTTAAATTGGGCTTTGTAACCTGTTTATCTATGAATAGGAGATACCAAGACAAAACCAAATAGACCTAAAGTCAAACTGTGCTTTTAATAAGAAAATAAATAAGCAGCGAAAAAATGGAATTAAAAACAACCATGAAAGCTCTTGGGGCTGTAGGTGTATAAATCACTATACTTATCACAGCCGCAGGATGAAAACTCATTGCCATATAACAAAATCTTCATGTATCATGTCAAACGTGCAAAACATGTCATGGCCAGAGACAAGCTTGCCAGCTCACTTCTGAAAAGCTTTCTTGCACAAAACAGGCATCCATTTCAAGTGAAGTTTCCCCAGCCATCTACTAGTACAGAACCTCTGTGTTGAACTGTAATAAACTGTAAACCTAAACCTGTGCCTTCTTTCAGTCTCCCATTAAAAACATAATATAACTGACATTTTTTTCCACGGAGGTACAAATTTTAGGCCTACTATTGTCAAACAACTGAACTGAAGGGGAAAGATAGTGGTAGAGGCTGAATGGAGAGACCCTGAGCCACCCTGCTGGCATTAGAGCATAACCCCCAGTGCAGTGTTTGCTGGTATCCCAAACAGGAACAGCATACATCCCCCTGTGCTCTGCAGCACTTGCTGCTTAACACAGTATGAAAGGGTTCTGGGGGCCCAATCATAAGCTTAAAGGAATCCATCCCAAGCTCCCCCTCTGGTATTGGGACCAGTGGGATAGCAAACACATCACCAGATTATTTTTTCCTTCCCTCACATCTTGGAGCCCTGCAGATCTTAGGACCAGCCTAGGTACATCTGTATGTTAGATACATCTTTACAACTACTGATTTTAAGGACTCAAAGCAGCAGGGCAGGTAAATTTAATGACCAGCAGAGAAAGAGTTAACTTAATACACTGTTTGGGTACCAAAACCATGAGAAAGACAGAGAGAGAGAAGAGAAAATATATTATCTTGTGTACAACAGGTTTTAATGGTATGGATTTACACATAGTTAATTCTCAGTCTCATCATGTCATCCTCTTCTCCCCGGGTTATCCCAATGAATAGCTACCCTAAATAGGAAAGGTTCAAGAGGTTAATTGATTAAATGCTAGCAGAAAGCATCAGTAGCTGATAACAATGCAACAGCAGTACTTAAAATGTGACCTCTGCTTTAGAGGTTTTAATTGAGACACAAGTTCTTTCCCCTTGGTTTGGTAATTCCTTAATAAATCTTAGGGTAAAAGCTCTTAGAAGCAGTTTTATTTTACTGCAGTTGTCAAATCCTCCTTTGTACAACAACTAAAAATGGGCAAGCAGAAAGGTAACACAAAAAGTTCCATTACAGGACCAATTTGTTCTGGGTCAAACTGAGCCACCACGGAAAATACAAAGCCATAGATGAAATGTCTTTATTTGATAGGATTTTAAAATAGTCATCCATTAATTAATGCTGAATTACAGGGTGAATCCTAGGGAGGTACTTATGTCACCTACTTTAGTTTAAGATAATTCATAATAATTAATCCTATTACAATAAATACCTAGGGCATTAATAATTATTGAATTATTTTGAAGTGTTGCCATTTATTTCTTTTAGTTACAAAGCAATAAGCCAATACATTACTCTTATGTGTCTTCTCCATCAGGGAAGTACTCTGACAGCATATTCAAAATCGTTCACTAAAAATTAAGGTAAGCTTTATTCATTAACGTGAACTTTCCTACAGAGACAGAAAATATAACGATCCAAAATCACGGTTGGGGAAATTTTGTAGCTAAATTCCCATGTCTACACTATATCCAGAAATCATTCTCATTTATACAAATATTGGACACATTTCAGAGATCTTACTGAATATAAAAATACTCCACAGTGAAATTCAGTTTTAATTATCTCTACTTGTGTTAATCACTGTGCTATATAGATTGATTACCTCTTTCCAAAAGCAATTTCCTGTTAGTGTTGATGTGATGTGATGAGTTATCACAGACTCTCAGAAGCTACAGAGGTAAAAGGCCTATCTAATCATAGACTCCATCTCTGCCAATGCAGGACTGTTCCCTGCATGATATTTGCTAGTGTTTTGTTCTGTCTAGTTTTAACCAACTGAGCTTCCACCACTGTCCTAGAGGGACTATTTCACAGCCTATTACATTTCACTTTTTTATTTCCACCCCATTACTTATAGTTATACCTTCATATATCACACTAAATAATTCCTCTTACTCACTGGTATTTACACACTTCTGATATATGTAGTATATCATCTTCTGATATTTAAATAATATGTTCAAAAAAAGTTGAAAAATGGTTTTTCTACAAAATCAAAATATTCCACAAAGCATTTCAGTTTCTTCAAAATTCGGCATTTTTAAATTAAAGTTGAAAAAAATCAGAATAATTTTTCATAATCAAAACCTCTGAGACATTCGGAACATTTTAATTTTGTTTTGAGAAGAGAAATCTCATTTTCTCTCACTTTTGTTTACTCCTTTCCCTCTTTTCCCCCCCAATGTAAAAAAAGGAGGGTAGCCTGATCTATAGATTATGTAATAATTATATTGACTACTTAAGCATTCCCAGTTATCACATTGAGGGTTGACAGGTTCTTGTCCCAAGATCAGGCCTCGTATTATTAAAATTACTATATAATTGGGAACCCCAATGTGTACAATTGCAACAATCATGCTATAGAAACTCTTATTATATATTTCCAAATAGTTTATTAATACATTTAAGCAGAGTGACAAACACCACAACTCAGTAAGTTAGAAAGACAGCCTACAGAAAGTACATCTGCACAGCCATATACTCAACACCATCCCTTGCAGGACGATCTGAAATGTTAGCCATTAATCTTCCTCATCACCATCACCTACTTCCTCATCACCAATGGCCGTCATTCTGGCCCCTTTCAAGGTCTACATCTCTCTCTCTCCTACTCCCACGGACTGGGATGCAACGTTTATATGTTATGCTGACGCCACTATATCTAATGCATATTCAATAGTTTTTTTTCCCTTTTCCTCATTTGTATTTCCTCATCCTACTAATGTTGATGTGTCCTCCTCAGTAGATTATTTTCAGCTCATGATCATATCTGTCACCCCTTCCTTAAGCAGATTTGTGGTTATTACTTCCATGTTCCTAGCGGTAGCACTTACAGTAACATTCTAACTCCTACCAGTAAGCAATCTCTTCTTAGTTCCTAAAATCTAAAGGTAACTGTTTATCTATCCCAAAGGTCATGGCCTACTTAATCACACTTATGCTAGTTTATGCTTCAGCTAATGTTTTACAGGATACTGTAGGTTTCTTGCATTAGAGCTGAATATAATGAAAGCAGCTAAATATAATGAAGGCAAGGCAGTGAATATAGTAAAGGCAAGCCCTCTGGGCTACAGGAGAGAGGAATAAAAAAGGGTGGTGAGTGTTTTTCCTCCCACTTTCTAACTTAAAAAAGTCCTCCATTTCTTCCAGGGGGAATAAAGTGAGCAGAAAGTTAAAAACGGGGGGGAAATAGCTTTTTCCAAACAAAACAGAATGAATTTTTTCATCAAGCTGCCCCCTCTCCCCCCCAAAAAGTCATGAAAATTTTGTAATGAAACAAAAAAACAAAACAAAAAAATCCCATACACTTCTATTTTTCCTCTTTTTTGACCAGCTGTAACTTGTAGGCTATCATGTCTCCCTTCAGTTATTATTTAGTGAGGTTATACATATTTTAATCTTAATCTTGCCTCAAAAATATAGAAATATTATATTCATGATGATCAGAGATTTCATGGAATACATTAAATTGACCATTTGCCAGACATCTCCTTTCAAAAAACTTCCATTAAAAAAATCAAATGGATACCTTTTACCATTTCCCCCCACTTACTGCACATGCACAGTGAAAAGCCCCAAAAATATAGCGGTGACTGAGTGATCGGTGTCAATTAGATAGGGATGGGAGTATAGGAGGCAAATGAGGATGCAGCCTTGACTGGAATATGTTGGCCTGCCTTTGTGCACTCTCACACTACACCTAAAAAGCACTCTTAAAAAGGAAGCACAGGCAGGGGTTAAAGCGGCTGATTTCCACATATTTTGAACTCTTGAAATATTTTCTTCTCTCCCATTCTGAGTTATTTGTCCTCTTTTGGAGCCACTCTTGTAGACAAGCCTAACAGACTTTAAATTGAGAATTATTGCTGTACCCTGAGAGTAAAAAGTTGAGACAGACAAAAGCAGATTTTAAATGAGAAAATATTTTTGCCCAATTCCAATCTCTACAGTATAAAAACAGCAAATTTCATGTGTCTGGTGATATGTTTTACATTATATGCAGTATTCCTATTAATTGACAAAGTTACTACTTGTTCCCCATCTGGGAGCTTCTTCATCTATAGAGAGATGAAGAGAAAGCCTGATCCTGGCTGCAACCTGTGGAAAAGCAGGTGACTGAACAAAAAACCTTTTAATTTGGTTGAAGAACTTCCATGTGTAAATGTGTTACTCAATTGTTTGGAAGCCTAATCAAAATCCTATCTAAAAGAAAACTTAAAATCTACTTTCCCACAGAAGAAGGTCCAGAAAGTTTGTTTTTGATTTTATTGGGATCTGTTGTTATCATTTGAAAAATTCAACACATTGAAAGAATGAAGGGACATTATCTTTCTTTTGGTATATACTGAAATATTTCTATTGCCTTATAAGGCATTGCTAATGTCTATGAAATGTAATGTTACCCTATAATGGCACTTTTTTGCCAATGAAAAACGGTAGATTTACTCATAAGACAATTCTACAAGCCTGCTGATCATTTTTGTTGCTCTTCTATGAACACTTGTACTGATCAGGTGGCATTGAAATGTGCCAGTCAGATTGCAAGTATTTTTTTTTAAATGTGTTCTAAGGTAGGGTGGAATTAGATCCTTCAGCTATAGGCAAAGAATGTTATCATCTGTGGATGGGATTGCTTAGAGACAGTTCTGGGGCAGATTTTCTGCCCTATTCTGCTCCGTATGTGCAGCTAAGGTGGTACACAGAGACTGCAGAGTAGCTTCATCCCCCTTCATAGTGAGAAGAGAGCCAGCATCACTGGATTATATAATCCTTCCTATAGTTCGCAACACAGAGGTGTCAAGGTTAGTATGCAATGTTACTGCTGTACTGTATGCTCCACCTACTCTAAGCTGTCAGACAGTTCCATGGATCTCCTGCAGGCTGCTCTAACCTGTATTGGGGCCAGGCAGAGGATCAGAGAGCAATAACTGGCTTCCCACTCTTTGGGTGCAGCTGAGATTCTGGCCCAATAACTAGAAGGATTTATTCTGGCATCAAAATGTGTAGCACAATGAACTTTGTATATATACAATGGAGATTTTGCTTTGGAGGAAAGGCCTAATATGAGAAGTCATTGTTTAGTGGATCTGGATATATTATATGATATTTAGTCACAGTGATCAAAACACATTTGGATCAATGCCCAAAAGGATCATTAGAACAAAACTGTCACACATAAAAGCATATTTCCGGAGGTGGAAAAAGGCATGACTGCACAAGCAGCTGCAAAGAAGGGACAATCGGAAGGATTTCTGGTGTCTTTGCTTGGGACGATCACACACCTACATTGGAATGGTTATGACCAAGCACTCAAAGAAGAATTATATTTGTATTGCTCATTGTAATGGCGCGGGACTCACCCCTGTGGCGCTTCCTGCTGGTTGTCCAGGGAATAAGTGTTTCCCGCCCCGGAGCACCCTCTTCAGGCCGGTGACTCACTGCTGCTGGCCCCCGTGTCCCTCCCGGACCCGGTGCCCCTTGTCCTTGGGTGCCACCCCCTAGCGGTACACCCACTCTCGGGGTCTCCCCACCCAGGGGAACCCCCACCTTGCCTCAGTCTTTGGCTACTGCCAGTCACCATCTAGCCCCTGTTCACTGGGGCTGACTGCAGTATAATTGCCACTCAACATTGGCAAGGAGGGTTTGGACCTGCTGCCTCTGCCTACCATTGGGCTGCCCTGTTGCAACCCCAATACCTTTTCGGCCCTTAACAAGGCCTGCAGCCTGGGGATTTTCCAGGCTGGAGCTCCCCAGCTCATCTGGCCTTTCCCCAGCCCTGCTCCACTTTAGGTACTTGGTTCAGCTTCCCAGCAGCCAGGCCCTTCTCCCTCTAGAGACAGAGAGAGACTCCCTGCTCCTGGCCCACTTCCCTCTTATAAGGGCCAGCTGGGCCCTAACTGGGGCATGGCCCCAGCTGAGGCTGCTTCCCCAATCAACCTTTCCCCAGCTACAGCCCTCTCCAGGGCTGTTTTTAACCCCTCCGGGCAGGAGTGGGGTGACAACCCCGCTACACTCATATTGATTTCATCATTGCTTTGAAGTGCTGCCCTAAAACTGATACCTCACTCTGTGTATAAAAGTGTAAGTTCCTCACCAAAGGTACTTTTTCTCCTAAATCTCACTCATTAGAGGGAGGAAATGGTCGTTCCATTTCAATAGTGTGGGTGGCTCTCATGTGGCCTCAATACCAACTTGGTCTCACTCAACTGTAGAGGTAGCTATTACCAGTTCATTTGGATGGGATGCAAGAATACCATGCTACAATAGAAAGGAAGGTAGAGTCATTTTCCTAAAGGACGAAAGCTGTGGAAAATATGGCTTGTATTATCTGCCCTAATTACAAAAATAGGTTATGTTTACTCTACATAATAACTTATAAAATAAATATATTGAATCATTAGAGATACTTTCTGAATATTCTGTATTAATGTGCAGCAAATGTACCATGTTCTGGTCCACTGTGTATGATCCCTTAACCTACAAGACTCAAACATCTGTCAAAATCAACGTTAGGACTTTTGTCTGAAGTTTACATACAAAAATGGATTTACATTAACAGAAATATAAAAAGGTGTAGCAAAAAAATTACAACATTACAGCCTTTGAGTATAAACTGATACACAGAACCTTGATTTTGAACAGGTCTTCACACCTCTCTTTTCACACCTGCTAAATAAACGCAGAAACAATTGATGGCTTTAAATCATTTAACTATTTCATAGCACCCACATATCTGGTGGTTAGATTAGATGTCTCAATGGCACACAGATAACTGGTAAAAAAAACGTGGGCACAAAAAGAGAGCACAGTGTTCACTGAACTCCATCCACTTATCACAAATGGATAATAGAGGTTGGAAATATAATAAGCATAAAGCGAGTCATCTGGGAATAGCAAATAACCACCCCATTTGGGATGCTATTGGGTATTTTTTTAAATGTGGTGTTCATTTGATATTAATCTCAGTTTACATTGTTAATTATTGTGTGCATGAAAGGAAGGTAAGGGAAAGAATTGTAATTTATAGAAAAAATAGTCAAAGTAATATAATTTAATTGTAATGTTTTTTGGAAGTCTCTTTATGACATTGGAATATTACATTTACCAGGGATTCTCCTATGTAACATTTTTTTCAAAAGATAAACAGTTCTATTCGATAGATTTGTTTCTTTGAAATAAAGAGGCAATGCAAATGATTTAGTTAGTGTTTGAACAGAACATTGAAGATGTAAAGTGTTATGTTCTGTAACTGATAAATAATTCTGTTAAAAAAAAAAAAAAAAGGCTGAAGAATCCAATGTTGCCACCTGATGATTACATGCCAGGGTGTGCTTACGTGTGGAAGCCCATTAATTTGGGGAAGTTGAAGATTACACCTAATAGGATTTAGGATCTTTGGAATTGCCATATTGGATCAGATTAGCCATCCATCTAGTCCAATATTCAATCTCCAACAGCAGCTAGTACCATATACTTCAGAGAAAGTTGCCAGTAACCTTACAGTATGCTAATAACCAGCAACAGCTAAAGGTTGGCTTATTACTTAAAGCACAAGGGCTTACATCCCTTCCAAATCTTTTGCTAACTTAGTTTGAATATATACTAGGATAACTCTGGACTTCCTTAGCTATACAAAAGTCCAACTCTTCTTTGAATTCTGCCCTACTCTTTGTCTCAATAATATATTGTGGAAATGTACTTTTATTAGTTCTAAATTTGCCAACTTTCATTTTCATTGACTGTCCCTTTGTTCTTGTGTTATGAGACATGGTGAATAGAAGCTGCAGTAGTATCTTCTCTATGCCATTAAATTATGTATATTTTTATCATGACCTCTTTTCCTTTGTCCCCTCTCTAAAATACAAATTCCTATTCTTTTCAGATGCGTATTCCTATGCCCCAACTACTCTTGCCACTCATCTCTGAGCCCTCTGTAGTTCTGATAACACTACCACTTGATATAATCTGGGGAAACATTAACTCAAATAGCTGGATTGGAAGACAGGTTTGAGAAATATAACCGATCTGTGAGTACAAAGCAACCCACATGTCTGTTGCAGTTTAAATAAATAGCTGGGAGTACTTTTTGTGTGTTGTATAAAATTAGACTGGTAGACTGTGTGTTATATTATTCACATATATGATTAAAATAAAACCCTAAAAACCTATTTCTAGATGTGTTTTTAAACTCTGGGACAAGTGTAGAGATCCCACTCTTGAATATGAAGTGCAAGTTTGTTAGCTGTAACAATACAGTCTGCCTAGGAGTCAGACTACTCAACATTAATTACCATGGAGGAATGGAGATTTATTATGTATTTTCACATCCTAACATATGAAAGCCATCCAAGAGGTTTATGAAGGTTACAGTGTGTCTTTGAAGAAATCTGCGTGTACAGACCACTAATCCCCTCTACTGCTCTCCTAATATCTATGTACTACAGTTTATACCTACTGCATTAAATCAAGTAGAGGGCCTGAACTTGTTGACTAATGCATTTATCTATTTATTTACAGAACATCTACATTCAAATAATTTGCAAGTCATCATAACTAGCATTAGCATCTTTAACCATGTGGTTAGTCAACCCTCCAAATGTCCAACAAAACCCTCAGTTTATTTAACGCGACTTCAGTCCTAAAACCTACTTTTGTTATAGAATCTTAAATAATTCTGAGATTACTTCCCACAAGTAATCCCAAAAGCTACTGTAGCTCCATGTATCTTTTTAGTCTGCTGTTTATTCTGCATAAACTATTGCTGAATAAATCCATACACAGTTTATAATTACAACAATGCATTTTGAAACCTCTTTTTACCCACGAAAGCTTATGCACAAATAAATCTGTTAGTCTTTAATAAATCTGTATCCACAAAAACCGGATTCCTTGTTGTTTTTGTGGATACAGACTAACAGGGCTGCCCCCTGATACTTGACATAAATTTGCATAATCTCTCTAATTTTACAAATAAATTGAATATCGAAGGATCTACTAATGACCTTGAAACACTCCATTAATCAAAGTGTATATTTGGACATATCCCCTTGTGCTTTAATTGCCTGATATTTTTTAAAGTGAGCATCCACAAGTGGCAGCCAAAATGCTGACACCTAATCTACAAGTAAGAGTTTATGGATCAAATGAAAAGCATGTGTGTGCTATTGATAAGAATACATATTGATCTAAACCCAGTCCTTGGTAAGTGTGCTGTTATTAGTGACCTTCAATATAGCACTAATGGAAGATTTATGTTTTCTTATTTGTTTGACCTTTAATTATTTCCATTTATGTGATCAGTTATTTTGTTACCAACAGCTTTTAAAAAAAATTCTGACCTTCCCTACAGGACTGAAGTTGGTTTATACTTACCCAAAATGACTACACTTTTGACAGTCGGTGTCATTTGGTGTCTTTGCACATTACAATATGACTCTGCTTGTAAAAATGTTCTGTTCTAGGAATCAGGGAGCTCCCCTGTTTGCAATTAAAGATAATTAATAGTGCTACAATGTCACAAGTCACTAGCTCTCAGTTGAATGAGTATTAACCCCAGATCCAAGTCACCGGAGATTTATGAAAATATAATGCTTTACATAAACCCACTAAGGATTCCAGAGACTCCAATGGTGAAATAAGATTGCATTTAACAGACAGTATTTTACAACTGTTAGATATATTCCTCCCAGACCTATTTCAATTAGAGGTTGCCAAACAATCAACAAAAGAAGGCACCTGAGTTACAGTAAAGAAGCATGGAATACTATGGTCCTGTCAGCGTGAAGGATGGCAAGCTACAAAAAAAGGAACATTTACTTCTTTGGTTCAAAGGCATGTACTAAGTCTTCTGAAAGCTATGAATACTTTGGAATTCAGGCAGTGATATAGTACCTAACTCAGTGCATCTTAAATCTGGCCTCTGTTGGTACAGTGCTTTTCACAAGTATCTCGGCTCAACCCTTTCTTCATTCTTTTCACTAGTAAAGATAGTATGAAAGCAACTGAACAAAGCTGGCAGATTTTAAATGAACTTCAAAAGATTTTACATAAACACACACTTCTCAATATGCATAATAGCACCAATGATAATTCTGCCACCTGTAATAGGTGAACACAGCCCATCAACTAACTGCTTAACTTGTAATGAAAGAGGTGCCGGAACTCAAGCAATTCTGTGCAGGGGCTCAAGCAATGTTTTTACAATCATAAATAATGCAGCAAGCCCAGAGGGCTATGAACTGCCAAGCCTAGAGGTGCCAGGGCTAAGCCCCAGCAAACCCTGGCACAAATTCAGCACTGCTCTATCCCTTACTTTCCCCCAGAATTTACCACCTATGAATGAGAGATTATTAAAAACAAAGTAACACACATACTAAGAAATGAGACATTTCCCCTTGTCCCATTTGTGACCTAATAACTTCTTATCTGAATGAAACATCAGACATTTGCCAATGGACATGAAATAGTTAAACAGGGGACTTTAAAATACGCTAAGAGACAAACTTAACACAGTAATCCAATCACTGCAAGTCTACTTCATGAACTGGAACAAACTAACGCTTTCACTGTGTGGGTTGAATCCAAAATGATAACAGCTCAATTACTGATTTAGTATGACACCACTTAAATTTCTTCTCAATTGCTATAAAGTAATTCAGCACATGATCAAAACCTTTCTATGATAAGAGACAAGGCCAAGAGTTAAAACAGGAAGATTAGAAACTCATAAAACAAAAGATGGCTTAGCGCTTCCAAATACAAAGCTATATTATATTGCAGATGATCTTTCACAACTGGTTACTTTTCTTGGTCCTACTGAATCATTTCCTAATTGGATGCATTTAAAAGCTCTAGACCTGGAACTTTTTCCAACCCAAACTTTCTTACTTGCACCGTGAAAAAGTTGACTCAGACAATATTTAATTACAGTAGGATGACAGCAGGATGTACGAGCATAAAAGGAACAATGTTTAACCAGAATTAACCCCTCATTCTTCCTTATGAAACAGTAAGAGAAGAACATTTGAGAATAAGTTAATTTACTGGGAGGACTAGGAAACAGCAAATGTTGTTTCTCTTAAGGATTTGTGTCCAGAGAGTTTACCAGTTAGTGAACCTTCACAAATCCTTGCAAAGTAATTTTAACTTGGGGAGCAATCAAAAATTACATTTCAAATCATTTCATATTACTGCAAACAGGCTTTAACTTGGGAAGCAATCAGCAACCAAAATGTCACATAATTTCAAGATATTTGCATTCCTTCTTTTGGTCTTACATGTTAAAATGTGTATCTTCTCATCTAGTCTAAAAATTTTATGCACTGTTACTTGGACTAGCTTATCCCTACTCATGCATTTCAATCTCTGCAAAACAGATGGAAACGTAAGTTAAATGTATACTTTGATGAAAGATTACAGACTATACTACAAGATGTGCTATTGCATCAGAAATGAAATTGCAACAATTTACATTCATAAAAAGAATATATTGGACTTGTATGCTTGCTCCAATGTGGCCTATAACACAACGGTGTGTGCTGGTGCTATGGGAACCGAGTGGTAACATTTGGATAAAACTGTCTTAGTATCACACATTTTTGATAAATGTTATAATGCCATGGAAACCACACGGAATCAAAAGTTACTGGCTGAAACAGAAATGTGTTTGCTCCAGGAATTTTCATCAGTACATGTGATCACAAAGTATTTTTTTTAAATGGACAGCAATTGCCCTTTTTTAAAAAAACACAAAAAGATCAATCTTTAAAAGTCTTGCCCAGCTTTTAGAAGCTTGGTACTTAGTATGTCGACAAGGAAAAAATTTCTTCCTAGGAATACCTGTGAAATGGACCACTCATCTCTCGTGAGTGCCTCCTAGCATCTGGGTGTGATGCTATAGGACTTTTCCTGCTTCTGGCACCTCCTGTAGGTTGTTGACCTCACTAGGCAGGTCTTCGGTGGCTCAGCCCTCCAGCCACGTCACACAGTCAGAATGAATGAACCCCTTCTGGGGTAGCAAAAGTCCAACAAAACTATCGGCCCTCACCAGGGTCTTCAGACCTGTCTCTGGTCCCATTAAATCCCACCCTTCACTCGAGCTTCTAAGTGAGCCTTGTCCCCTTCTCGGGGCTTAGGCCCTTTTCCCAGTGGAGAAACCTGAGCTCACCCACTACTCTGGGTCCCAACCAGGGACCCTTTAAACAGCAGCCACGTATGGCTGCTGCTATTTCCTGGGCTTTTTCCCTCCTTGTCTCTTTCTCTTCACCCATACTCAGTGCTGAAGTTCTCAGATCCTGTTCCTCCTCACTGAATGCAAATGCCACCAGAACCCATCTTCTAGTATTCTCTCGAGCTACTGTGACCATCAAGGAGCACGATTTCTTGCTCCTCTGGTCCCAGCCAGGAACTTACCTGCTCAAGCCCTGCAGCTCCTTTTATCTGAGCCTTCTGGGCTCTGATAGGCTGCTTTTGTGCAGCCTCTCTCAGCAGGCCTGGAGGACCCACCTTCGCTGTTCCCTCCTGGTGTGGGATGTAATAGGACCGCAAGGCCTCCAGCAGGGCCCACGAAAGGCCAAGTACACCCCATCACAGCACCTTATTAATAAATTCAATAAGCAAATTAAGTATTTCATGTAGTATAGAAAGAATTTCTTATGTAAAGGAAAACAGATGTGCAAGTGATAGATGCATGGATCACTGAAGTAGTGTTGTGGAGGTAGAGGATTGTAGCAATTCTGGACACTTTTTAAGTGTTTGGTTCTCTTTTGCTTGCCTGAGCCTGTATTATTCTACAGTTTTATATCATTGATATAAAAATCGATAAAGACACTTATAGAAATAATTCTCTCTCACTCCCCAACGTAATTCCTTGCAAAAGCTGGAGAGACACATTTTCTACTCAACATTACTAAAGTTAAAAAGCTTAATCACTTATGTATGGATAAATCATAAGACACAGACTGAGAAGTACAGCAGAGACAGAGTTTAAGTTTTTTTCAGGAAACAGGAAGGAAGTCATGATTACGCTGAACCAATACTATGCTTTGATAGTTCTTGGAAGTAAGTGAATGGCAGATAACATTTAACTTTAATATACTCTAATTTTCTAATTAATTAAAACTAAAGAAAATCATGCTGGCTATGCTTTCTGCACATACTGCTAATCACAGTGACATGGTACAAATGACACAGCATAGCACATTTTGCAAAATGCACAGCAATATAGTTTTCCATTTTAGTTTATAGAACAGCAAATTAAGAATGTATGCAAGGGTGAGGAAAAGCTCAACCAACTATGGAGAGTATAAAGTGTGTAGCCTGCAGGGACAGACTGGCTACCTCTTATACAAACAGTAGATACCCTTACAGCAGCAAAGATACAGTGGTGAATATGAGTTCAGATTGAGTAGAATATTAACATTCCAGACCCACCCTTTGTTTCAGCCTTTGTTGGTTGGGAAAGAAATTCATGTACATAGGAGCACACATTTTATTTCTCTGCCTACCCTTCAATTAGTTCAAAAGAATTAAAAAGAATTTCCCAGGCTGTTTTAAAAGAAAAATGAAATTCCATAATCTGGTACTATTTGACTGGGTGTATATACTGTACTTTAAATAGAGATTCTAAACATGGCATAATGGGGTCTCGTATTTATTGTTTCTCCACGGAATTGCATATCAAATGTTCTCACCTTACAAGGGAAAAGAAGGTAGAGCTGGCCATTGGCAGGAAGAGGAATGGGTGCTTCAGTAACTATGCGAATCCATCAGCCATTCCCCACAGAGGGTGCAGGGCAGAACAGTCATTGTACACAACACATTCTACCTTCTACTATTGTTATGGTCAGTCACTGGCTTTGCTGGCACTCTGTGGTATAGGGGGAGGATTCCCACCACCTCAGTTTCTGTGGGTCTTCCCATTTACTCAGGCTGTGAAATGGGATGAGGATTTGGCTATAAATGGAAGACAGCAGCTTTCTTATAAAAAATTCCTGTTCACTCTATGAATAAAACGGCTTCATAAAATGACTATAATACTGACATGATTTACATTGCTATTTGCTGTTGCAAAGAATGTAATAAGTGTATTAATATTTTTAAATGAAAAATGTCCAAGGTTTCCTACCATTTAAACATTTCTTAATTTGCTCTTTAGTCATGAACACAAATGCTGAAGAGTGCAATGTTTAGCTAACTCCCACAGAACCCCGTTAGTTTAACTTCTGTGGCAGAGAAGATAATGGAGCAAGTAATTAAGGAAATCATCTGCAAACACTTGGAAGGTGGTAAGGTGATAGGGAACAGCCAGCAAGGATTTGTAAAGAACAAATCATGTCAAACCAATCTGATAGCTTTCTTTGATAGGATAACGAGTCTTGTGGATAAGGGAGAAGCTGTGGATGTGGTATACCTAGACTTTAGTAAGGCATTTGATACGGTCTCGCATGATATTCTTATCGATAAACTAGGCAAATACAATTTAGATGGAGCTACTATAAGGTGGGTGCATAACTGGCTGGATAACTGTACTCAGAGAGTTGTTATTAATGGTTCCCAATCCTGCTGGAAAGGCATAATGAGTGGGGTTCCGCAGGGGTCTGTTTTGAGACCGGCTCTGTTCAATATCTTCATTAACGACTTAGATATTGGCATAGAAAGTACGCTTATTAAGTTTGCGGATGATACCAAACTGGGAGGGATTGCAACTGCTTTGGAGGACAGGGTCATAATTCAAAATGATCTGGACAAATTGGAGAAATGGTCTGAGTTTAACAAAGACAAATGCAAAGTGCTCCACTTAGGAAGAAAAAATCAGTTTCACACATACAGAATGGGAAGAGACTGTCTAGGAAGGAGTACGGCAGAAAGGGATCTGGGGGTTATAGTGGACCACAAGCTAAATATGAGTCAACAGTGTGAGGCTGTTGCAAAAAAAGCAAACATGATTCTGGGATGTATTAACAGGTGTGTTGTGAGCAAGACACGAGAAGTCATTCTTCCGCTCTACTCTGCTCTGGTTAGGCCTCAGCTGGAGTATTGTGTCCAGTTCTGGGCACTGCATTTCAAGAAAGATGTAGAGAAATTGGAAAGGGTCCAGAGAAGAGCAACAAGAATGATTAAAGGTCTTGAGAACATGACCCCTATGAAGGAAGGCTGAAAGCATTGGGTTTGTTTAGTTTGGAAAAGAGAAGACTGAGAGGGGACATGATAGCAGTTTTCAGGTATCTAAAAGGGTGTCATAAGGAGGAGGGAGAAAACTTGTTCACCTTAGCCTCTAAGGATAGAACAAGAAGCAATGGGCTTAAACTGCAGCAAGGGAGGTCTAGGTTGGACATTAGGAAAACGTTCCTAACTGTCAGGGTGGTTAAACACTGGAATAAATTGCCCTGGGAGGTTGTGGAATCTCCATCTCTGGAGATATTTAAGAGTAGGTTAGATAAATGTCTATCAGGGATGGTCTAGACAGTATTTGGTCCTGCCATGCGGGCAGGGGACTGGACTCGATGACCTCTCGAGGTCCCTTCCAGTCCTAGAATCTATTAATCTATGAATCTATTATGGTCTTGGCCTTCACAACATCCTCTGGCAAGGAGTTCCACAGGTTGACGGTGCGTTGTGTGAAGAAATACTTCCTTTTATTTGTTTTAAACCTGCTGCCTATTAATTTCATTTGGTGACCCCTAGTTCTTGTGTTATGAGAAGTAGTAAACACTTCCTTATCTACTTTCTCTACACCAGTCACGATTTTATAGACCTCAATCATATCTCCCCTTAGCCGTCTCTTTTCCAAGCTGAAAAGTCCCAGTCTCATTAATCTCTCCTCATATGGAAGCCGTTCCACACCCCTAATCATTTTTGTTGCCCTTTTCTGAACCTATTCCTATATATCTTTTTTGCATACAGTATTCAAGATGTGGGTGTACCATGGATTTATATAGAGGCAACATGATATTTTCTGTCCTATTATCTATCCCTTTCTTAATTATTCCCATCATTCTGTTCGCTTTTTAGACTGCTGCTGAACATTGAGTGGATGTTTTCAGACAACTATCCACAATGACTCCGAGATCTCTTTCTTGAGTAGTAACTGCTAAATTAGACCCCATCATTTTACATGTATAGTTGGGATTATGTTTTCCAATGTGTATTACTTTGCATTTATCAACATTGAATTTCATGTGCCATTTTATTGCCCAGTCACCCAGTTTTGAGAGATCCTTTTGTAGCTCTTTGCAGTCTGCCTGGGTGTTAACTATCTTTAGTAATTTTGTATCATCTGTTTACCCCTTTTTCCAGATCATTTATGAATAGGTTGAATAGGACTGGTCCCAGAACAGGGGGGGGACACCCTGGGGGACACCACTATTTACCTCTCTCCATTCTGAAAACTGACCATTTATACCTACTGTTGTTTCTTATCTTTTAACCAATCCAAGAGCCTTCACGGAGCTTGTCCTCACACTTTTCCCCGAGACCATCCCTGTACGCCTCTCCAAACTGGAACATCTCACCTGAGACCTCTCAGGGTGATGTACCCATGGCCTTCTGCAGACCTTAGCTGGGCCAGAGGACTTGGCAATAAGCCTTTTAAAACACTTAACAACAACAGCAGCCACAAAAGTGTTTTAAATGCACATTGAAAACATGTAAAACAGCATAGGGTTTTTTGATAAAAACTATGATTTGAGGACTTCAATAGCTCAGACACAGGTGTGATACAGGAGTGGGTGGGTGAGATTTGGTAGCCTGCGTTGTGCAGGGGGTCAGATTAGATGATCATAATGGTCCCTTCTGACCTTAAAGTCTATGATTCTATGATAAACAAAAATGATTTTATTCCTTAAACTATTTTTCAGTAAATGAAAAAAAATTGATAATCATTTAGGGAAAGTTTTAGGTTAAAAATTTTATTTAAAATGTCAAAAAATTAAAAAGTTAACAGGTTTCTGTGAAAGAAAAATGTTCACTGAAAGGTCATTTCTGACACAACCACTTCTTTTTTTTGTTCAACCTGTTCTAGCGATTGGTTCTTCTCATCACACCATCTGTAAAACTAGATTATATAAATTCTTTAGGACAGCAACCATGTCTTAAAACATGAGTGCTGCAAAGCACCTCAAAAGCTTTTCGGTTCTGTACAAATGAAATAAATAATAATACATTAATAAAGTTCTTTCACAGAAGGCTAATTTGGGGGAAACAGCAGATGGTAAACAAGATCAGTGCAAATTTAATAAAAATTCAAATGAGTATTAATGGAAATTGTTTTCCAATATTTGCCCAGCTCTATGAAGGTTTTCTTTGTTTGTTTTTAAATAAAGGGCTCATTCATTACCTCATCTGTATCTTTTTGATAAAAGCATCAATATACATTTAATCTCTCCAAACAATAACAAACTACACATCTCATTTTTTTAATTGTAGATTTCAGACTGCAGGTTGTCTACACTTTCCCAATGAAGATAGAGAAGGCAGTTAGAATTTTTTTTACTTCACAATAGAATCTTTTGTTGTTTCATTTGTATGTTTGAGAATAGGCCTGTATTGCTTAAGAGCAGTGTTTTTAATGTTTTAAAAATGGAATTTCATACAAAGACCTCTTTTATATGGCTATGATAATTTCATCTGTGATACCCGGCGAAGATCATCAAGTCAAAAATACAGGTCATGGAATATTTACCAGTCTTGACTACAAACTAGTTTTATACATATACACCTCTACCCCGACATAACGCTGTCCTCGGGAGCCAAAAAAATCTTACTGCGTTATAGGTCAAACCGTGTTATATCGAACTTGCTTTGATCTGCCAGAGTGCGTAGCTCTGCCCCCCCGGAGCACTGCTTTACCGCATTATATCCGAATTTGTGTTATATCGGGTCGCATTATATCGGGGTGGAGGTGTAGTACCTTTTTTATGATTCCTTTTTATAGGTTGATAAATATGTCAAAGAAGTAACAACAAATATACAAAGAAACTGTGACTGTGAAGAATAAATCCCACTGGGATATAAATGCCTGATACAGCAACTGACTTGTCCCTATGCAGAAGGGCACAAATCGGATAGAAGTATAAAAGGATGGAATTAATAAATTTAACTTTTTATTTTCCTTGGAGACAAACACTGAGAAAGACCCTGGTCTGATCTTTTATTTTTATACGTACATATCGTTCTGTCATTTATCTTCTACATAGGTCTAGAAATGCAGAACTATTCTGTCCTGATGCATCTACAATTTTGCCTAGCAGTAGGATATTACATAAGGTTTATTCGCGTATAGAAGTGGTAGAGGAAAGACATTTGTATTCTATTCAAAAGTATGTTACAAACAATGGAAATAAAGGAAAACTATTAAAAAAACAATGCTCTTCTAACTAGTTCAGTAAAATAGTAGGGAGGCTGTCGCTGAATTTGAAGGAAGTTGTAGCTCATTTGAGAGAAAGAATGGCTAACCAATTGTAGAATAAAAGAAGGGCTGAGAAAGTTGATTCTAGGGCTGATGCTTTCCATGGCCACTATTGCTATAAATGGCTGCAACTCCATTAAATTCAGTGATGAATTGGCCCCATCAGCATAGGAATGCAAGTCATCCCGAGCTATCACATAAAACGACTAATGTATACTTCACTGTAACAGGTTGAAACTTATTGCAAAGTTTTTCATGGAAAGGATGGTTTGGTGAATCAGTGTGATGAAGGACAATTATTAACCTCTGTGAGCAAATAAGTAAAAAGGAGCAGGGCCTGATTCTCCACTGCCTTGAACCTTGTATAGTTATTTACAGCTGGGCAAAATAAATGTAAAATGATATAATTCTGGCCCACGGATTTTCATGTAGATTTGAAGATAATTATGTGGAGAAAAAATTAACACACATTTTGGGTCTGGTTTATGGTGGACTAAATTCAGCTCCCATTACACATTTAAATGATGTATGTAATCAATTTTGCAAAAGGAGCATGGAAGCTTGGATCCATTAATCTGCCTCAGACTTGGCCTTTTACTCATTGCCACACAGTTACTTCTGTCCTGCAGAAATCAATTAATTAAATTATGAAGTAGTAGTAATGCCATCTTTGAAATATTTTCATTAGATTTACTTCATGTCAGCTTTCAACTTTCTTTAAAATGTAAAAACTGGCAATCCCTCTGTGGGTTGCACTACACAGGCTTGACTTTTCAGACTGTCAGCCAAATGAACATATAGTCACCAAAGAATTAAAGGATGTTGAATATCATTCTATTTCAAAGTTTCCTTTGAGATGAAAAAACAAAGCAGGCAGTGGTGCATCAAGAGTGAACTTGAAGATTGAACTAGTTTCTTTCTTTAGGAAATTAGGCCAACATGTTGTTAATCTATTTCCACAAACTAGTTACTGGAGGTCTTTACACTGGACAAAATTCCTACTGGATGAACATTAATGAAAAGGACTCTTTATAGTAAACTCCCTTAACCTTTATCTTCCCAATGTAAATGATAAAAACCATGAGCACAATTCATTGGCTTAGCTACAAACAGAGGTAATTTGTAAAATGCACTCTTCAAAGCTTTCTGGGTATTCAAAGACTGTAGGGAACTTTAAGAATTAAATAGCTTGTTGGAAAAAGCAGCCATAAATGATGCATGCCTAGAGCACCTGGTACCTATGGCATTATCTCCTGCATAAGCACAAAATAAAAGCATCAAGATTTTATTCTCAGAATGTTTATACCTATGAAACATTCAAATCATATGGCCAGTTCACTAAACATTGTCACTAATGCTATCTTTGCTTTAACGCTCAAAAATGAGATCTGCATTGATGCCAAGAACCCCACATTTAGTCATGGTTTCTTCATAAAAATGATTTGTTATTGGCTTCACAATAAAAGTGTTCTTTTACTTACAAAAAATTAACTCAGCATTGTTGCTGACAGAAAATTGCTACAGGAGAAGGGGAAAGGGGACATTTATGAACCATATTTTATTGGGTTTCAACCCTGACTCTGAAATTGGTTTACAATATTCTAAGGGAAAAGAAGGAAAATATGTGTGTTTTTTTCTACTTTCCAAAGATGCTGTCCACTTATACTGAAAGTGCTTCTCTACTTAAGAACCACAGAGATACATTTTAAAAGGACCAACAATAT